>NW_028255020.1:600000-991732 GCF_964263255.1 Lissotriton vulgaris | reverse complement strand
TCTCCTGCGCCCACAGACAATGCCCTATTCTCGCTGTCCTGGGCCTGGCGCGGCCCTCATATGTTAATAGGGGGCTTGTTTTGAAAAGGCTGGGACAGACAGAGGGGTGTGGGTGGTGGGGTGTGGGTGTGTGTGTGTGTGTGTGTGTGTGTGTGTGTGGGTTTGTGTTACTATCCTTGTGGGGACTTGGGTGTGATAACACACTCACGCTGTGGGGACTTGATTGCACTGTGGGGACCTGAACCCAGGTCCCCACAAGGCAATGCCCTTTAAATAACAAAAAATGACTTCAGGAACATCTGTGTCAATTTTTACAACTTTTTAAAAAATTGCCTTGTGGGGACCTGTGTTTCATTAAGTGTGTTTAGATTTTTGCTCGCTCTGCCCCTGTAGAAAGGAGACGGTACTGCAGCCTTAAACACACTTTGCATTTAAACACACTTTCTTCACCAGGAACACATGCTAGCAGCAGAAAGCACAGACATTTGAAAGGAAAAGCTGCATAACACAGTGTTAAAAATATGTTCGAGGCATGTGGGCTGCTAAATTCATATCTTTGCATTAGATCGCCACCTAGTGTTGGGTCCGGATGATCGCACATTGTTGTCCTGGAAGAGTCTTCGAAGTATCCTGAGATGGGTGGCTCCTCCCCTGGACTACAGTGCGCATGGGCATCGGCTCCATCCCCAGATTGTTTTTTTCCGCCATTGGGTTCGGATGCGGTCTCGACGTCTCTCCGTCGGAACCGATTAAACATCTTTTTTTACGGCCTAAAGGCTTTGGGTTCTTTACGTCGGTATTGTTTGCGTACGGTCTCGAGTTCTTCCGTCTCTCGGAGCCGGAATCACCGGAGTTTTACTACTCTTCGGACATCGAGGCCTTCTCATCGCGACTCGACTAAGTTCCCAGCATGGAGCGGAGTCCGTTTAAACTCTGCCCGCTCTGTGGGTCCAAATACCCACATATAGACGTACACCCGGTCTGTAATAAGTGCCTTTCGCCAGACCATGACGAAGGAAGTTGCCGGGCCTGTGCGAAGTTCAGGTCGAAGAAAACTCTTACGATTCGGCGTGCAGTGCGCCTCGTGGCCAAACAGGCGGCCCCGGATCCAGATAACATCTTCGGCGATCAAGAAGAGGAGGACCAGAGCCATCATCTTCAAATCTCCCCGCCTGAGACGGAGGTCGAGGCTGATCCGGAATATGACGACGACGGAGTCGTGGGTCAAGGCCTTGAATACGTCGACGAGGTAGGGGACGACGTTATGGTTTATGGGGCCGAGGAAGATAGCTCAGGGGACGAGCTATGCCCCGAAGTTGATGAACATCAGGAAAGGGTCGCGGGATCGCCTGTCGGCCTTACCCAAGACCCTGTAGCGCAAGCCACGGCCCCGCCTGTCGGCCCGGCCACGGACATACTTGCTGCGCCGAGGGTTTCGAAACCGAAACTGAAAGAAACGGTCTCGACTACACCTAAAATGGCCGACCCGAAACCGAAACCGAAAGTTAAGGACTCAATCGTCCCTAAGATGGCGGTCGCAACGGCAAAAACAAATAAACCGGCGACCTCATCGACTCCGTCGACCTCCGGTCCGCAGAAGTCGAAGAGACACGGCGATTCCACAGGGTCGAAATCGGCGCCGGAGGAGAAATCCTCTAAGAAGGGTGGCACGCACAAGACAAGCAAGCCTGCCAAGACAACGGACACAGCCCCGGCTCCGACGGGGACATCTGCGCATCGCTCCAGGAACTCGGGGCCGTCCATCCCTCCAAAAGACCAACGGAACGTCGCATCCGAAGGCAAGGCCACCTCGTCGGTGCCAAAGACATCGGTCACCGACGCATCTCTCGTGGCTGCTTCACTACAGAGGATTAAAGACAAGGTTTTTTCTTCGTCGACGCCTACGCCATCGACGCAGAAGGCGGCAGACGTCCCGGTCAAACCGGCAAGTAAGCTCCTCTTCCTTCTACCGCCAAAAGTGGTGCCGAAGGCCTTTTCCACGAAATCGACGCCAAAGAAGTCGGAATCTTCTACGGCAGGGACATCTTCGGGTCAACTGCTCGACCCTGAAGAGGATTCAGAGTGTTTCATAGACGCGGACACGGGGAAGTTGACCCTTTATAAAAGGAAGATCACTTCGCAGCCGGTGGAATCCTACGTCATTCCCCTAAAGAAGAAAAAGTTTCCACAGGACGCCTCAGGCCTCATGGAACCTATCCAGCCTCCTCTGGGAAGGAGCCCAACACCGTCTCCAGACCACTCTGAAAGCGAGGGCTATGCTGAAGATGAACAATACACGTTCCCAGTCAATGAACCTGATGCACAGCCAGATTCTTATTATGGCATTGGGGACCAAGGCACCCAAGATGTGGGGCAAGACCCACAGACTTTCAGTACACGTGCATCCCCTACAGAGGATTCTGCAGGTTTTCATGCACTCATTGAGAGGGCAGCTGCTAATCATGATGTGGACATGCATGCTGACCCAGTTGAGGAGGACTTTCTATTCGACACATTTTCAGTTTCGGAAAGAAATGTAAAGACCCTGCCTATGCTCAAAGGGGTCCTCAAGCATGCTGCGGACATCTTTAAAGAGCCTACCAGGGCGAGGGTGGTCAACCCACGTATTGAAAAAAAGTACAGACCAGCGCCTGCAGACCCTGCATACATTCGAGGACAATTGCCCCTTGACTCCTTGGTGGTAGCAAACGCACGCAAGAGGGCCAACTCCCAAACAACGGGTGAAGCTCCTCCCCCGGATAAGGAGTCCAAAGTGCTAGAGGCAGGAGGCAAAAGAGTGGCTGCACAGGCTGCCAATTTTTGGCGTATTGCAAATACACAGGCACTACTGGCACGGTATGATAGATCACATTACGACACACTAGAGCAGATTGTAGAACACCTGCCTCCGCAGTTTCAAGAGGCCACCAAAATGATTATACAAGAAGGACAACTGATTTCCAACGCGGCCATAAAGTGCGCACTTGATGTCGCGGACACAGCCGCTAGGGCCATTAACACCAGTGTCATGCTCAGAAGACAGGCTTGGCTCCGCATATCGGGGTTCAAACCTGACATTCAAACAACCATACTTAATCAACCAGTCAATCCTGATAGACTGTTTGGTCCAGATGTTGACACCACCCTGGAAAAGATTAAAAAGGACACTGAAACCGCTAAATCGATGGGGGCCCTACAATCTCAGCAGTTTCGTGGCAATAATTTTCGTCGCTCAGGTGCACGTGGAGTCACCAGAGGACAGATGGGTCAACAGTCACAGTTCCCTAGAGGTGGAGCACAGTCCTCGTACCCCAAACAAAACAAGAGGGGCTACAGGGGAAACAGCAACAAAGGACGTGGCAAAGGAGGCAACAATTCACGCTCCTCTGCCCCGAGCAACCAGTGACTCTCTGTCACTGCCCCCCGACCATTTAACACCTGTCGGGGGGAGAATACAGCAGTTCCTGCCCGTCTGGATCAACATCACCACAGACAGGTGGGTGCGACAGCTTATCCAGTACGGTTATTGTCTAGAGTTAAAGTCCACTCCACCCAACATTCCACCAAAGCAAAGACCTATGTCCGCAGAGCACTTGCACTTATTGCAGCAAGAAGTGTTGGTGATGCTGCAAAAAGGGGCAATCGAGCTCGTGCCAGTGGGGGAGGAAGGCACAGGGGTTTATTCCCTGTACTTCCTCATTCCAAAGAAGGACGGATCTCTCAGACCAATTCTGGATCTCCGTCCCCTCAATCTGTACATACTGTCAGAGCATTTCCACATGCTTACACTGCAACAGACTCTTCCTATGTTAAACAAAGGAGACTTCTTAGCAACCTTAGATCTCAAGGATGCTTATTTCCACATTCCGCTACATCCGTCCCACAGAAAGTACCTCAGGTTTACTATCCAGGGCACGCATTATCAGTTCAAAGTCCTACCCTTCGGAGTCACAACTGCCCCAAGGGTGTTTACCAAGTGTCTGGCGACAGTAGCAGCGCACCTCAGGAGGCAGAACATCCATGTCTATCCCTACCTCGACGACTGGCTCGTTCAAGCCAGGTCGGAACAGCAGTGCGCCGCGGACATGTCGACTACCATTCACCTCCTTCACGACCTGGGTTTCTCGTTGAATTACCCAAAGTCACACCTTCAGCCGGCACACGTCCGGCAGTTTCTGGGTGCGACAATCAATACCCTGACAGCCTCGGCACAACCAAACCAGGTCAGGATAGACGACATACAGTCTTTAATCCAGAAGTTCAGACCGGGACACTCACTTCCAGCAAGAGTGTTCATGCAGTTGATAGGCATGATGGCCTCCTGCATCTTCATAGTCCCTCACGCACGGTTGCATATGCGCCCGCTCCAGGAGTGCTTAGCAAATCAGTGGACACAGGCTCAGGGACAATTAACAGACCTAGTGTTGGTTACCAGTCGGGCATACAACTCTCTGCATTGGTGGACTCCACACAACCTTTGCAAGGGCCGACTGTTCCAGGAGCCAGTGCCACAAGTTATCCTGACGACGGACGCATCTCTCCAGGGATGGGGAGCACACCTGCTCACTTACACAGTGCAGGGACTATGGACGACGCAGCAACAGAAGATGCACATCAACTATCTAGAACTGATGGCGATCTTCATGGCACTCAAGTCCTTCATTGTACATCTGTGCAACAAAGTGGTGTTAGTCCGGACGGACAACATGACCGCGATGTACTACATCCAAAAGCAGGGGGGCACCCACTCACCACAGCTGTCTCACCTGGCTCAGAGCATGTGGAAGTGGGCCATTCAGAGGAACATCTTCCTCATGGCAGAACACCTCCCGGGGAAGGACAATCAGATGGCGGATCTGCTCAGCAGATACAGTCATCAAATGCACGAGTGGGAGATACATCCATCGGTACTCCAGCCGTACTTCCAAAGGTGGGGGCGTCCAGACATAGACCTGTTCGCCACAAGGGAGAACGCAAAATGCCAAAGCTTCGCCGCCAGGTTCCCACACCCCCAATCGCAGGGCAATGCGATATGGATGAACTGGTCAGGCAAATTTGCTTACGCTTTTCCCCCGACACCCCTGATACCACTGGTGGCGAGGAAACTACGGCAACACTCCATGACACTCATCCTAGTTGCTCCAACGTGGGCGCGCCAAGCATGGTACACCACGTTCCTCGAACTCTCAGTGGTCCCGCATCAAAGACTGCGCCTCACGCCCAGACTTCTGACGCAGAACCATGGAGAAATTCAGCATCCAGATCCGCAACAGCTCAACCTAGCGATCTGGCTCCTGAAGTCTTAGAGTTTGGGTACCTAAACCTACCTCCTGAATGCATGAACATCATCAAGGAGGCGAGGAAGCCGTCAACCAGAGCATGCTATGCCGCAAAATGGAAGCGTTTTGTCATTTACTGTGCAGACAATGACATAAACCCGCTAGATGCATCTATCCCTAACATCATTTGCTATCTGTTACACCTTTATAAGTGCAAACTAGCGTTCACTTCTATTCGGATACATCTATCCGCCATCGCAGCTTACCTTCAAAATAGGCAGCATCTCTCAGTCTTCAGGGTGCCGGCCATTAAAGCGTTTCTGGAAGGCCTGAAGCGAGTCATTCCCCCAAGAACACCGCCAGCTCCCGTGTGGAACCTCAATGTGGTCCTCACAAGACTGATGGGACCACCGTTTGAGCCAATGCACTCGTGCGAACTGCAATTCCTAACGTGGAAAGTTGCTTTCCTAATTGCCATTACGTCACTAAGACGAGTAAGTGAGTTGCAAGCACTCACGATACAAGAGCCATTCATCCAGATTCATCCAAATAGGGTAGTACTACGCACTAACCCCAAATTCCTTCCAAAGGTGGTGTCACATTTTCATCTCAACCAAACTATCGATTTGCCTGCATTCTTCCAGAACCCACAAACAGTGGCGGAAAGGATGCTCCATACGTTAGACGTACGGAGGGCATTGATGTACTACATAGACAGGACACAACACTTTAGGAAGACAAAACAACTCTTTGTTGCCTTCTCACCACAACACAAGGGCAACCCAATTTCCAAAGCAGGAATAGCCAGATGGATTGTTAAGTGCATTCAAATCTGTTATCATAAAGCCAAGCGCACTTTAACAATACCCCCAAAGGCACACTCCACACGCAAGTTGGGGGCATCCATGGCTTTCCTTGGAAACATTCCTCTAGAGGACATTTGCAGAGCAGCCACGTGGGTTACACCACATACCTTTACAAAACACTACTGTGTTGATGTACATTCCAAACAGCAAGCGGCTGTAGGGCAGGCTGTTCTCAAGACACTTTTTCAGGTTTCTGCAGCTGGCACGGGCACCCGCCGCTGATGGAGGGACTGCTATGTATTCTATGCAAAGATATGAATTTAGCAGCCCACATGCCTCGAACTGAATATGCTACTTACTAGTATGCATCTGTTCTTGGCATGTAGGGCTGCTAACATTCATATCGCCCACCCTCCTCCCCGGTGCCTGTCGCAGCTGCAGATATACTATTGTATTCAATCATTAGCATGGACATCCTTTACACTTTTCACTCCATCCTTTGCCACAATGGCGAAAAACAATCTGGGGATGGAGCCGATGCCCATGCGCACTGTAGTCCAGGGGAGGAGCCACCCATCTCAGGATACTTCGAAGACTCTTCCAGGACAACAATGTGCGATCATCCGGACCCAACACTAGGTGGCGATCTAATGCAAAGATATGAATGTTAGCAGCCCTACATGCCAAGAACAGATGCATACTAGTAAGTAGCATATTCATTTTCATGCAAAGTAACCTTTTCCCTCTTTATTAAAGTAAACCTTTATTCACATGAAGCTTTTGAATTCAGATCATTTGTGTCTAAAATTGTTAGTTGTTTTATAAACATTTCTAAAAGCAATTTGGGTCAGTTTCGAGTTAAGAACCTGTGAAAGTGCCTTGATACCGCGTCAGGATAGTCAGTGCTATATAGATAGACTTACAATATAATACGATCAACACAGAGCTGAAAATGACAAATTACACTGTTGTAATTAATCTTGTTAAATAGATAAATACGTTATGAATTCAGGGTAGCACATGAATGTAATAATTTGGACAGCTGACATTGCAGAATAACTACTTTTATCCTGTCTGAACTTTCTTTGATTGTACACAACCAAAATAAATAATACAAGCCACTTTTGTTAGTTTTAGTAATATTGATTACCTATTTTGGTGAAAAGCCCTTTTACAACAGTAAGTGATTAATAAATATGAAACGTAAAGACTTCACAAACACTTAATTTGATAATAACTACATCCTGTTTAAACTATCTTGAGGAACTGCTGATGTCGACGAAAAACGGCAGACAACGGCCCATTGTTCAGTTTAAACACAATTTATTATTGCAGAGTAATACAGCACATTTTTTAAAGTATTTTTGTTATTTTTGTTAAGTGTTCACATTCGTTATTTACATGTATAGTGTAAATAAACATAAGCATGTTGCCATTCTTAAGTGACTACTGCGTGTGTAGATGCGAGAATTGTTAACTTGATTGGTTTACTGCAAAAAGGTCAAACTTTGCGCAGTGTGAGCGCACACAGGGCTCTGTTTGGAATCCTCTGCTCTGTGTCTCTTTACATCACAGAGTTTGAGAGCAGGCAGCTGAGGTGTGGCTGTGGCAGGAGGAAGCGCTGATCCATAAAAGCGGCCGCTTTGGAGTGCCTTTCGCCTACACACACCTCGGGATAAAGGATTGCATTAGCATATCTATAGCAGGTGGGCAGACGTCCCATCCCCCAGAGCAGCCCCTGTGCTTTCAGCATTCTCCCCAGAAAAGCTTTAACAAGCAGTTTTTAGCCTCAGAGTTCCCAGTCGTGGGAAGTAAACGATGGTAACACAGAGAGGCCTCACAGGTGCGCAGTCACCAAGAAGCCTTAACACTGTTTAGAAATAAAATATTTTTATAAAAGAACTGAAAAGTTAAGTTAAATTGCTCCTTTATTATTCTCTGCATGAAAGGGTGCTTTTCGTTCTTACGTTTCCTACTTCGTATTTTTTTTAAATGGACCGAAATATTACTATGAAATTAATACTTTTATTTGGTAAGCTAGTTTACCCGACTGCATGTTTGGTTAATCAATTGTGCACTTAGCAATTCAAAGAGGGCACTGAAGGTTGTTAGTAACCCCAGCAGTAGGCAACAGTCAGACATTTGAGCACATTTTAGTTTTTTGTGATCATACACAGGCTCTTTGCATCACATCACATTACCATCAGCCTGGAGTTGAAACAGAATGATGGTACACAATTTAAGAAAATAGCTCTTAAGTGACCAATGTTCTATGGATTGAGCCAGGATTTCACACAAATGCTCTCATTAACGACGTATTTTATAATCCTCCATAATATAAATGTACAGCAATACCGTCTCTGTGTAAACTCTATTTTTTATTTATTTTACTTCTCAGAATGATCAACAACAGACGCAATCCAGCTGCATGAGGTGTTTATATACTCTATAATCGCACCATCTGACACAGTAGTGTAACCTGAAAGATGGCTCGCACTGTCTGTCTGTATGCCTTGTATTTTACAGTTTATCTGAGCCCTGCAGTCGTAAGCAGAGGCTGTGTGATGTACGTTATCGAAGAGAAAAGTATTGCAAGTGCAGAGTGTAAGAACTGTATTTGAAGGGATAGCTCTACTGTAATTTATCTGGATTTTGCACCTTTAGGATCCTTCATGTGTCACTGATTATTGTAATCAGTACACTAGGCTTAGACCATGGGTACTCACAAACATTTTCCCAGGGCCTGCAAAGTTTGGTCGTTTGTGTGACCGAGGGCCGTAAGGATGCCAGCAGGGTGGCGTGCAGTCAGTGTAGGGGAAGCAAAGCATAAATATTTAGTGGCTGAACAAAACTGCTCAATGTTAAGCCGGTATACCTAGGATGAATCCGGACTTCTCCACTTGACCAAATTGTGTGATCTGGACAATTGTTTTTTTTTTATTTCCCTCCGTTTTCTTTATCATCATATAAGAGGAACTTGAAATACATGACCTAAGGATGCATGCTATTCAAAACCATCTCCTGTGCTTGGATGTAGTCACTAATGGCAATGAAATACTTCTGAATGCACTGCTATACTTTGATTTACTAAGGTGAAATAGTTCTACAGGTCAACTAAATACACTTTTAGAATTTTGAAAAGACTATCGTATTTTTACACATTTGCTGTCTTTAAAAATGTAGGTGTTCCTAAAGTTAAGGGCCTTGTTACTGCCTTTCCCTAACTGCAGTTAACCTTTAAATGCGTTCTTGCTATATATTTAACATTTTTCTTCATGTTAGTGCTGAGTCGAGTAAACAGCAGCCCAGTGCTGCTGCCCAGGGGCTGCATGCAAAGGTCAGGAGGGCCGTCATTGCACACCAGACACCAGCACTTTCCAGGGCACTACATCCCCCAAGAGGCCCAGCGGCAGGCACCGCCAACGCACACCAGCCATGCCAGGAGGCACATAAAGGCCACTCGGGGCACCTGCGGCATGGGAGCCCGTCATTGCACACCAGGCACTAGCAGTTTCCAGGGGATTACATCCCCCAAAAGGCCCATAGGCTGGCACCGCCAAAGTGTACCAGCAGCACCAGGAGGCGCATAAAGGCAGCTCAGGCTCCTATGACTCCCGCGGCACGAGATGTGCGCTGGCCAAGGGCGGGCCCATCTACGCCTGTCAAAGCCCGGTGGAGGCAGGGCTGGGACACCCCTCTAACCCCAGTATTTCAGGTCGTCTGGAGCCTGCATCAAGCTGGGTAGGAAAGATCCAACCCTGAATTCTTGTCTAACTATCTCTATTATTGACTCATTATTATCCCTAGCTACTAATGCCATATCTAAAGAGCTAGCCCTTACAGAGCACAGACTCTCTCTGGGGGATGGTGCCTACGGCTCCAATGATGGCGAACAGTACTCTCTACCAGTACACCTGCTTCCTCAGAACTCAGTATCGAGCCCAAGTCGCGGCTTAACATTCAGGGGGCTTCCGAACATTGTGACCTCCCATCAAATAACACTGCACCTGTTATTGACATCCCTCCCTCCCGCACCCACTAACCTCACTGTCCCCTAGCCCCCTCCCTTTCTGACTACGAACAGTAAGAGGAAGAAAGGTCCCACTAAAGAATCTCCCTCAACCCTAGCAAAGAAACTCAGGAAATCATCTCCTCAACAAACAAGATCTAAGACAGGTTCTGATGTTTATGAACTCCCATAGTCGCTGGTCCTATTGGAAGACTCTCTCTATTAATCAGCCTGATATTATCACGATTGGATAATATTGAACAAAAAATCGAGGAGTTACTAGGCCCCAGTAAAGTTCCAACACAGCCACCCTTTACACAATAACCAACCATTACACCCTATGCACACCACAAATAATCATGTTGGTACCCTTGATGGAAGGAGGGGTAGAGGAGGGAAGAGTATGGGGTTTAGGATGAATGAAAGAGGGGAGGTAGAGGATATATTGATAGAGGTATAGGGTTAGAAATGGGGCAGTGCATTGGAGAGATTAGTAGAGTGAGGTTTGAGATGAGTCAGAGTGGAGGTAGAGAATATATTGCGAGAGATATATGGTGAGATCTATGGTAGTGCAAAGTAATAAATATAAAGATACATAAGTTCATGAAAGGTATCTAAATGCATAAGGAAGGTAATTTTTGTACAATACAGTTGCATAAACTAAGACTTTCAAGTGTTTTTGTACTTGTGTGTTTGTGTTAGGTATTAGATAATTCTGTACCATTACAGACCACTATCCCACCTGAAATAAAGGAAAAAGCTAAAAACCTTTATTTTCACACTATAATTCCTTCCATCAAGCTGAATCTGTTATCAGTTTCATATCTATAGCACCAAGAGGCTCCTAGCGTACATGTTTAACAAATGGCCAGATAATACTAAAGAATGAAGAAAATAACAAAACACACACAAGCCAATTTGCCTAGTAAACAAAATATGAAATGAAGCTAAGAAAAAGTAATTATCCTAGGCTAGACCCATGGCCTGGGAACAAGCCTGGTGTTATATATCAGCTTAACACATTGGGCCTGGCTTAAGATGGAGGAAATTCTTACAAAGAACTGCCGGTTACTTGCAAGAGGCATCTTAAAATGTGTATTATGATGGTGTAACAATTGAATTACAGCACAGTGAATGTTTAAGATTTACAGGTTTTATCGGTCTATATTGAGCTAGAGGGTAAATCGAAGAAAAACGTGAAAATAAACTGAAAATCCACAAATAAACTTACAAACTTGTCTGCAATACACTTACTACCAATCCAAAATTAGGACATGGTAGACCTATTCGACCATCATCTGTTTTTACAGTCCTGCAGACTTCTTTAGAAAAGCCAACCTACCCCTTGACTGGATGTATGAAAAATGGGCCCCATATGCCTCAAACAACATCACAGACAGGGACCCCCCCATGCATGGCACCACTGGCCAGGGCCACTCAGCAGATAAGGTGCTTGTTCTGCTTCACATCAGCATCACATCTCTTGCAAGGACATGCCAGGGGCACAACTGCCTCAAGGCCACTTGATGAAAATGAGGCCACGATCTGCTTCGCAACAGCATCACTTGCAAGTACAGCCCATCCATAGTACTGATGTCCGCGCCACTCAGCAGACATGGGGGCAGGTATGTGTGGCATCACTGCCCCAAGCACACACAGCTGAACTGAGGCCTAGCATGCGCCCCTGACCACCACCTCCATCACACTTGTGGTGTAAGGTGAGGACACACCAGGTGTCGCACAAATTCACAGCCATCATTCTCAACGCAGGATTTCTGCTCTCACTTCACCATGTTACCCTACAACCAACCCAGGAGTGCAGAAACCGAATCCAAGCACCTACATCCATCGATGCACAAGCATTGTGGGAAACCAGGCCTAACATGTTATTTCCAACCAAGTAACGCCCTTCAGTGGCAAGGTTTGTTAAAAATGATAAAAACGGATTGATCATTGAATGGACCAGTCAAGCAATAAATTAAAGAGTTTCTATCCACTCGGCTGCTAGCGCTGTCCTATTAGAAGTTGGGCCACTGTCGCCAGCTTCTGGCGACAGCACCACCCCAGGCACCAACTGTAGGTGCTTCCATGCTACCTACCTCAATGTGCTGCTTTCATAGCCAGCACGAGCACTGTCTCCAGTGCCACAACCCACTAGGCGCTATATCCATGCTTACGCACATTCACAGCTCCTCTCTATCCCAACGACCACTTCCAACCAATGCAGGGGCCATAGGACGCAATGAGCCGCACTATCGCTCGTCCCTATTCACTATGTTCAGTCAGAAAACTGATAATGCGTGTAAACCTGGGATGTACTGCACGTACAGTGCCGGGTCACACAAAGAATGCCCTTACAGTACCCACAGTACGCCCGTGTGGTGCTCTTGACACAGCCCCTTGACAATTACCATTGCAATGTGTCTCCTCACCTCATGCAGCTCTGCGGGTTGAGTGCGTGCTGCATTGATCTCATGTGTAGTCTACACATCACAAGCTTGATTCCTGGCACAGCCACTCAACGTTTTGTCCTCCCAACAACAAAAGGAAGAGCACTGAATCTAACAACGCTCCAAGTACAGACAAGTAAGGACAGCTCCTGAGAAAAAAATCAGTTGAGGTATTCCTTGAAAAGTTGTGTCCAAAATGTCCAGGGCAGGTGGGGCCTCACTTGAGAGGTTGTTCATGAAACTCAGGCGCACACAACAGGACTCTTGGGGCAGGGTGTGGGAAGATGTGCACAGCAGGGGTAAAGGGATGGCCAGTGCAGGTGACGCTTTTCCTTTGTAAAGGAATTGCTGCTGGCTTCATATCCCCCTGCTGTGCACATCTTCACACTCCATACTGCACAGCACATCAAACGTACTTAGGTAAAATCGCTGCTCCAGGCAAGGATATCACCTCGTGGTACCCCTCTCAAAGAAAACAAAAGGTAGGGGCCAGGGAGGGTTGCTGAAACCTTCAGAGGCTGGCTGCCTCCGGCTGGTTCTGGGCCTCTTTGAAGGAGTCTTTAAGATCACATTCTCGGATTCTAAAGCATCCGAGAATAAAAGTGGAGGCTTAATACAAATGAAAGTGGGGAAACGGTTTTCATACTTTCATTATTTTAGATCACTGCAAATCAGGAAAGTGTGTTGTGTTGTCATCTGAACCTTGGCAGCCCGGGCTGAAGTTGACGACGGGGGGGCTGAAGCCCGTTCAGCCCAATTGGTGTTGCACGCCTGGTGTAGAGTGAAGTGTAGTAGAGTAGAGTGGCAGAGAGTGTTGTAGAATGGCATGGAGAAGCATTGAGTGGAGTGTCATAGAGTGAATTGGTGTAGTGTAGACTGGAGTGGTGCCACATGGAGGGTCGTAGAGTGAAGTAAAGTGGCATGGAGTGTAATAGTAGTGGAGTGTAGTGGCATAGAGCTGCATAGAGCATCGTAAAGTGGCGTTCTGTGAGGTAGAGAGGAATAGCATAGTGATGAGTGTCATAGAGTGGACTAAAGTGACAGAGTAGAATGGTGTAGAGGGTAGTGTTGTAAAGCGATGTAGAGTTGATTGGCATAGAGTGGAATAAAGTGGCATGGAACATAGTCAAGTGTAGTGGCATAGAGTGTCAGAGTAGCATTAAGTGGCATAGAGTGGAGTCTCTTAGAGTGGCATGGAGTGGCATAGAGTAGAGTGGCATAGAGTGGCTAAAATGGAGTGTCATAGAGTGAGGTGTCATAGAGTGGAGTGGTGTGGCGTAGAGGGGAGTAAAGTGTCAGAGTGGAGTGGACTAGAGCAGATTAGAGTTGTATAGTGGCTCAGAGTGGAGTTGAGTGGCCGAGAGATAAGTTGCATAGAGTGGTGTACCGTAGAGTGGCATAGAGTGGAGTAAAGTTGGTTATAGTGGAGTGGCGAAGAGTGACAGAGTGGAGTGGAATAGAGTGTCATAGAATGGAGTGATGTAGAGTAGAGAGGTGTAAAATAGTGTCGTAGAGCAGCGTAGTGTAGAGTGTTGTAAAGTAATGTAGGAGCTACATCTTCCTCGGAGTCCTACATTTCCACCTCGACATCCTCAACAACACTGCCATACTCCTTAAAAGCATGAACAATATTAGCCTCACCCATCTAGTAACCAGCCATACTCACAACCCAGGACACATGCATGACCCCATCTTCACGGCCAGTGACAGTCAAGTACAGTCAAGTCACTACAGTCAAGTCACGATTTCACCTAGAGAGACCACACCATTATCCCTTCGTCATCAAAAGACCCTCCCAGCACTTCCACAAAGCGTCCCAGTTCCCCCTCCACAGCTGGATCACAGTGTCAGACAGGCTGTGAACCGATGCCCTCAACACTTCCCACCCTGATACCGCAGCAAACCTAGAACAGGCTGTCAAGAGCGTCTTTGTCTGAATCACTGACTGCACCAAAAGAGTCGCCCCCACCAAGCCCAGCAAATGCAAAAGATCCACCAAACAGAAAAGTTGGTGCACAATGGAACTAAGAACCATGAAACAACAACAAGCAACTAGAAAGGAAATGGAGCAGTAGCAAGGATTCCACAGACAGAGCCACCTTCAAGACAGCCTTCAACCACTACCACCAGCTCCTGAAGGAGATGAAGATCAACACCCTGGCAGACCGCACTAAAGCCAGCCCAAATCACAGCAAAGAACTCTTTAACAACATAAGAGGGTTTTCCAACCCCTCAGCTACTGAAATCATCATCACCCCTTCCCAGGAACTTTGTGACACCCTGCAAACTTCTTCCATTACAAGATCTCTACCATCTACAAAAACTTAGAACCCCAACCCGCCCCCTCTGACCTCATCAGCCACCTCGTGCATACAAATGTGACCCCTGAACACCTACTCACTTCCTGGGACCAGCATTCCCCACAGAACACCGCAGCCCCCATAGACTACTGACCCTACCACATCTGCAGACTCTGGAGCAAGTAAATAAGCAGTAAGCTTACTACCATTTTCAACGCATCCATTGCCACCACCACCTTTCCCTAATAAATGATAGTATTCATAAGTTAAACCCCTTCTGAAGAAACCATCTGTCGACCCCACCAAACTCAAGAACTCCCATCCCATTTCTGTGCTACCCTTTTTCCCCCCAGAGTTCTCGAGAAAAAAAAACATCACTCCCCAACTGGCAGAACATCTGGAGAATAACAATCTTCTGGACACCTCCCAATCTGTATTTCACACAAACCACAGCACTGAAACTGCCCTGATCGCTGCCTCTGACGACATCAGAACCCTCCTTGACCGGGTGTAAATGGCAACCTTTATCTTCCTCGACCTTTCTGCAGCATTCAACACTGTATCCCACCAGACCCTAATTAAAAGACGTCATCCCATCGGAATCCAAGGAAATGCCCTCACATGGATTGCCTCCTTCCTCACTGGGAGAACCCAAAGAATCTCCCTACCTTCGTTCACCTTGGAACTCAAGAACATCATCGGCGGCATCCTTCGGGGCACGTCCCTAAGCCACACACTGCTCAGCATTTACATGGCCCCTTTGGTCAATATCATCAGAGCCCATGGAATAAACCTCATATCCTATAAACACAAAACCCAGCTCATCCACTCACTCTAAGAAGACCTCACCACCACGAGGGCCAACATCGGCAGTTGTATGAGTGTCACAGACTGACTGAAAAACAACTGCCTGAAATTCAACACAGACAAAGTGGAAGAGCTGACCTTCAGCAACACCTCCTCCCCATGTAACGACTCCTCATGACCCTTCAAACTAGGACCATGGCTCCCCATCAGTACCAGATGAACCATCACTCAAGTCCTAGTCATCAGCCGCCTGGACGACAGCAACTCACTATACACAGAAATCACCACTAAACTCCAGAAGAGACTACAAACCATACAGAACGCGGTGGCCAGACTCATCTTTGACCGCCCCAAATAGACCACATCGCCCCTCACCTCCACTGACTCCCCATACAGAAGAGAAGTCAATTCAAAATGCTGATCCACACCTACAAATCCCTACACAACTAAGAACTAGCATACATCAACCACCACCTGAACGTCCACCAACTCTGCAGACACCTACGCTGCTCATCCCTCCATCTTGCACACAACCCCTGCATCTGCTGAAGTAACAGTGAAGGGTTCTCCTTCTCCAACCTTGCTCCTAAATCCTGGAATGACCTCTCGTTTCACTTTCGGACCTCGATCTCTCTCCTAGAATTCCCGAAGGCACTTAAGACCGGACTGCTCAACTGAACCCACCCAAAGCAGCAAGTCCCTTAGCACCTGGATACCCTCACAGGTGATTAAACACACTTTATAAATCCTGCTTGATTGAGTGATTAATTAGCATTGATTAGCTAGAACACCTCAGAAAAGTGTGTAGGAAGTGGAAGCCACTTTCAATTATTGACTCATTCACCTCCAATTCAAGCGAAAACCTGATTCTGAAAAATCTGATTAGTCACAAGAAATGAAATACAGTGATAAGGAACTGGAACACTATAGTGAACATGTTAGAGGCTATATGGGCACTAAAAGAATATAGGGATGAATCTGAAAAGACATATTGGTGGAGCAATGTACTCTATCCAAGGAAGTGATCCTTCAAACATTTTGGGTAGAATATATAACTAAACTATTTGGTGTTCAAAACAGCATAGCCCCTGTGCTCATATTTTACAGTTCTGTTCTTATTGCAATTGGGTTAACAAATTAAAAAGTGGGAGTGACTATTCCAATTGATTAAGGGAATTTTTTGATATCATTAGGCTCAGATGGCCTAAATAAGACAGAATGTAAAGCAAGCTCGTATTTGGTGCACCATGGTCTTAGTCTCAATTTTTCCAGTCATCGTAGAGAGCTTCCATGCACTGCAAGTATGAAAGGGAGCACTATTGGTGCCTATATTTAAGAGGATCAATAGTTTAATACTTCGTATTACAGACTGCTTGTCCTGCTATGTCCACCTACCAAAATATTCACCAAGATACTCTATTATGAATTACATACTTAGATAACCGTGAAGGAAATATTACCTTATAAATAGAAGACCATGTTGGCAATGTATAATGAAGTGACAATAGCACTCTTGGTTAGCCAGAGCTTTACATAGAATGTTGTTCCATATCATAGTGTGTTTGTCAACTTTTCTAGCACTTTTGAGTGTGATGCCCAAAAAGATTCCCTACTAGTGACTAGTTCACAAGAACTAAAACGAGACCTACTGGGTCTGAAATATTACAAGGCTGTGTGATTCAATATGGTCGCACATACCCCATATCATGGAGTACTGAGAGGTGCCATTGCTTGTTTGCCTTCTATGGCCTGTAGTCCTTTTTTTTAAATCGGAAAATTGATACACTGCTAATTCTTTAATCTATAGAATAAAACCATGATTTCATAGCATGCTCTTAGAGAGCCCAGCGTTTTTGCACTAAACATCAGCTTTAAGGAGAAGCTTGCTACGATTCAGTGCTAAAAATCGTACATGGAGCACTTAGTGCAATATCTTTAAAGCAAGGTCAGACATTTTGCTAATACAGTAGAAGTGCAAGCACATAGACAGTTCCCGGTGTGCATGTTGCAGATAATCTCTCAGGAATGCAAGATTCGAGTTAAAAAAAAAATATATTAACAGATTTAAGGTAGCGTGTCTTTTGTTTTCAATTTAAATTGTTCTCCGTTTCTTTCCCAAATTGACTTGCTGGCTGTGTTTAAAAACAATTTGCCAGGTCAGTAAATGAGCCTTCTCACAGGCCTAAGACTCGAAGTTCCTATTCCCGTCACTGCAACCTTTTTAACAATACACTCGAAGGACAGCAGCTCTGCCCCATCCCTGCTCCATCCTCTGTGGCAACCCATCACCCTCCCCCTCCTGTTGATGTGCAAGGTGAGGGCTCCCATTGTCATTCTTGTGGGCCAGGAAGAGGTGCGAACGAGCGCAGTCCCGGGCAACTCTGAATGACAAAGAGCCTAGACCTTGACACTGCCAGCTGCAGCCGAGCCGCTTTAACCCTCTGACCCCAGTGTCTGTAGATGTCTACCAACTGCAGAAACAAACTGGAGTCATCTTCAAACCAGCATCTTGTAACATTCTTTACCTTATCTAATGAGGCTTAGCCCCACAGACGAAAATCCCCCCCAAAAAATGTATATTGCAATTCGATGTGGTAATTTTTTTTGTCATAGATAGCTCAGATTTAAACATTAATTTACGCACAAATGTTGCTAGCGTGCCAATGTCTGTGTGTGCGTTTTTTAATGTCCTTTACAGTCTATTGGTCCTTTTTTCCAAATGATATACCTTTTACACGAACACCCTATGAGTAGCATTTGTTTAATTCAAAAATCTTTCATATCTCGTGGTGTTTTCCTCCAAGGTCAATGACATACCCACATTAGTAGGTAGTATCCCTGCCTTTAATAAAACGTTGTAGGACTACTGCTCCGATCACTAACTTCTATTCTTGGCCATCTGTCATCATTTTTAGGTCTGGGCGAGACTTAAAACACACTATCGTAATTTGTGCAATTTTAGGATTTCTTATTACTCGAAAGTCCTGAAATTATGCCATTTCTCTATGTTGTGTAAATATGTGTTTTTGACAGCAGCATGTTACCGCAAACATATGGGGATAACGCATATGGCCAGAACAAAAGCGGATGTTGCTCTCTTCACCTGTGTTTTTATGTGATTTTTCCCCACGAAATATGTCCTTTCATCAAAATTGACATGAGGACACATTTCACGCTAAAATATAGTGTTAAATGATGGATTCGTATTTTGCATTATTATGCATGATTTTTTTTTTAAATGTAATGTAATTACACAAAAGCAAATTTAGTATACCCCTCTAATTTTTCTCATTTGACAAGCTCTTTGCCCTGTGCATGCTGCCAATTAGATGTCTAGGCTTTCTCTGATTGTCCCCTTTCTTTGGTGTACATGAACACAGAAAGCCACTCTCTTTCTGATTAGGCTAGCACTGTGTTGCCGACTATAGATGTGTTGTATTCCTACCAATATTATAATTTGTGTGCCTATTTCTCACAGCTCGTGCTCCATCAATAGGCACTACTCCCCAGAACAAAATAAAAGCACCTTTCTGGTAACTCACGCACACCAAAAAAACACTTCCCACATAGGGTATTAAATACAACATTCTGCAAGCCATGCACTCCCTGATGGTTTATTATGTCACCCATCCAAAAATGTGCTTCAGCATCACACACAGGGGTATGAAGCGCTATGTAGGAGCTATAGTACAATACAATTCAATGATAGCAGCACCCCAGTCCTTACTACTGGTAGCAGGCTGCTATTGGCTCTTAACCCCATCTGTGCCTGATAAAACTGCAACTGCTACGCATGTGTTCCATGCTCAGACTAGGATTTGTCTACAGTGAGCTCTTCTTCTCCTTCAGTCCTGGTGCCGCTGTACCTGCTGCACTAATGATAGCTGTGCCCCCGTGCTCTAACCTGGGGGCAGCTTGCACTGTGGTCCTCAGCCATCTGGGCCATGGGAGTAAGTTGCACTGGGCTCCTTACATCGTTATCCCTGGATTGACTCTACCTGCAGCACTAAGGTTAGCTGCATTCCTGTGCAGGAAGCATGCTGCAGATGGCTCCTCAAAGGTCTGAGACCCGGTGCCACTGCACCTGCTGTACTAAGGTAAGCTGCATTCCTGTGCTGAAGCATGCTGCAGACGGCTCCTCAAAGGTCTGAGCCCCGGTGCCACTGCACCTGCTGCACTAAGGTAAGCTGCATTCCTGTGCTGGAAGCATGCTGCAGACTGCTCCTCAAAGGTCTGAGCCCCGGCGCCACTGCACCTGCTGCACTAATGATAGCTGCATTCCTGTGCTGGAAGCATGCTGCTGACGGCTCCTCAAACGTCTTATCCCCAGCGCCATTGTGCCTGCTCAATCCCCATGTCTGGGTTTTCCCAGCAGTTCTCTCAGAAGAATAAACTTCAATAAAAGTGGTGATTAGTTTTCCCATTTACATCAGTCACCACATAGATCTCTATCGAAAGCTTACATGGAAAATCTTGAGGTGGCTCCACTAGGAAGCTTGTCTGTGTAGAGCGGGGTGTCATATAGTGGCCTAGAGTGTTTTAAAGTTGAGTGGTGCAGAGTGGCATTGAGTAGAGTGTAATTGAGTGTTGTGGAGTGGACTAAAGTGGAGTGTCAGAGTGGAGTGTGGGGGCGTAGTGTGAAGTGGCATAGTGTAGAACAGAATGTCGTAGAGTGAAGTGAAGTAGCGCAGAGTAGAGTGTTGCAGAGTGGAGTATAGTGGAGTAGAGTAGTATGGAGTAGAATGGAGTGGCATAGCGTAGAATGCCATGGTGGAGTGGTATAGAGTGTGGTAGAGTGGCATGTGGCAGAGTGAAGTGTATCACAGTGGAGTAGAGTGCCCTACAGTTAAGTGGCGGAGAGTGTCATAGAGCAGAGTGGCCTACAATGAAGAAGCTCAAGTTTGACATCCTTCATGCCTTGCAGAATTCTTAAGTCCCTGCCGTCATTTACACTACGATTCAAAAAGGGGGTGGTGATGAACAGAGTGTCTGAATTAAGCAGACCACTCTTACCCAGTCAAGAGATCAGGGCTTGATCCATCACCGGTATTTAGCTCACTGCATCACCCCAGTTCAGAACCTGGCTATATGCAAATTAGTCTGACCCAGTGCCTCATGGAACAGGGCAGACCAAACTACCAAGCCAATCCTTCACCGGAAAGGAGACAAGCTTCCGGGGACCGGTTTCTGGCATTTCAGCCGTCGTCGGCCCGGCTTGCTTGAATCCTGGTGGTGCAGTGAGCAAGGGACTCATGTCTGAGTATACCCTGCCACACTTGTGATGGCCAAAAACGATTCAAAAAGGTTCTGGGCTGAGCTGGGATGGTGCAGTGAGCTAAAAAACGGTGGTGGATCTAGCCCTGATCTCTTGACTGGGCGAGAGTATTCTGCTTAATTCAGAGACTCGGTCCATCACCACCCCTTGTTGTTAAATATTTTGTCCACCCTAAGCGTGGAAGTGTATACTCAGATGTGAGTCCCTTGCTCATTGCACCATCAGGATTCAAGCAAGCCGGGCCGACGACGGCTGAAATACCAGAAACCGGTCCCCGGAAGCTTGTTTCCTTCCCAGTGTAAGAATTGGCTTGGTAGTTTGGTTTGCCCTGTTCCCATCATGCACTGGGACAGGAACAGACTAATTTGCATATAGCCAGGTTCTGAGCTGGGATGGTGCAGTGAGCTAAAAAACGGTGGTGGATCTAGCCCTGATCTCTTGACTGGGTGAGAGTATTCTGCTTAATTCAGAGACTCTGTCCATCACCACCCCTTGTTGTTAAATATTTTGTCCACCCTAAGCGTGGAAGGGTATACTCAGATGTGAGTCCCTTGCTCATTGCACCATCAGGATTCAAGCAAGCCGGGCCGACGACGGCTGAAATGCCAGAAACCGGTCCCCGGAAGCTTGTTTCCTTCCCAGTGTAAGAATTGGCTTGGTAGTTTGGTTTGCCCTGTTCCCATCATGCACTGGGACAGGAACAGACTAATTTGCATATAGCCAGGTTCTAAGCTGGGATGGTGCAGTTTGCTAAAAAACGGTGGTGGATCTAGCCCTGATCTCTTGACTGGGTGAGAGTATTCTGCTTAATTCAGAGACTCTGTCCATCACCACCCCTTGTTGTTAAATATTTTGTCCACCTTATATTAAATATTATTATAATTAAAACTCCCCTTTGCTCCTGGAGCATAGTGGATATTCCATTTTCTGAAAGGCAAGTTGTCATAAAGGTGCATTTATACCTCACACATGTGCTTTGTGACAATACACACAAGGCACGGTCTTACAGTGTCAACTTTTCTGTCTTACAGCTTATATAGTACAATTATGGACCAACCAAATGGCCTTGAAGTTTATATAATGAAAACGTTTTCTCTAACTTCTACAACACACATCGAACAGGTACACCATTGCAGCAGTAGTGGAAGAGTCACTCGGATATGCAACAGGTACAATACAGACAATAGTAGTACAAACTTACTTTCACACATAGGGCATGTATAGCATGGCCATACATAGTGAAACCTTGAATGTACACAAAATAGACACAAGAACTAGGACATTTTTCCTCAAGCGCAAGGAGTACAAACTTCCCTAATACACGCAGATCAGACACGGAGCATGCAGCAGCCCTGTAAACATCTCACACCCACACACAGCATTTACAGTGTGGTAAGTAGAAATGCAAGCTTTCCTAACCCACATTCATATTAAGTACAAACAGCAGAAAAGCATGTTTTCCTCAGACAAAAACCTGTGCAGCACATGTTGCAGCAGATCAAGCTGATTAACTACTCAACAGAAGCACATTGCAGGAGTAAGACGGTACAGCCCAAACATTTCAGAACCACTTCCCAATTTTCAGAATGACACACTTTTGAGACTCTCCTAACTTTAGCAGTGAAGTTTCCATCACATTAAACAAGTGCAACATGGGAAGTAGTAGTGACTGACAATAGATGCACACTATAGCTAACTATTGTGGCAGCATCTCTTATACCTAGTTCTGTAGTGGCATACATAGAAAGACTCATGGTGATAGGCCCACAGGGAAGCAACCATACCCTGTAGTTACCCGTGGAGGAAAGCAGTGGTGGTACTTTTAAGGTATAAGGTGGGCTTGGGCTATTGAGTGGTGCTAAATTTTTTAGGGTTTCCGGTAAATATAGATTTTTGGGTGGTAAGGGATTTTTTTTTAGGGTTTAAGGAGGATATGTGTTTTTGGTTGGCAAGGGAATTTTTAGAATTTAGGATGAGTATGGTTTTTTGGGTGATTGGGGATTGTTTAGGTACTTTGGTGTATGGGTTTTGAGTTGCAAGGGAACCTTTAGTGTTTAGGGTGTGTATGGGTTTTAGGGTGGTAAGAGATTTAAGGTTTAGGGAGGGTATTGGTTTTTGGGTGGTAAGGGAATTCTTGGGGTTTTGGGTGGGTGTGGGTTTTAGGTTGCAAGGGAATTTTTAGGGTTTAGGGTTGGTATATGATTTTGGGTGGTAAGGTATTTTTTAGGGCTTAGGGTGTGCATGAGTATTTCCATGGTAAGGTTTTTTTTAAAGGTTTAGGGTGGACATGGGTTTTGTGTGGGTATGGGTTTTTGGATGGTGATTAATCTTTTAGGGTTTAGGGTTTGTATGGGATTTTGGGTGGCAAGGGATTTTCTAGGGTGGGTGTGGGTTTTTGGTTGGCAAGTGAATTTTTAGAGTTTAAGATGGGTGTAGGTTTTTAAGTGGTACAGAATTGTTTAGGGTGGGTGTGGGTTTTTGGGTGTTAATGAATTACTTAGGGTTTATTGTTTGTATTGGTTTTTTGGGTGGCGAGGGATTTTTTAGGGTGGGTATGGTTTTTTAGGTGGCAAGGGAATATTTAGGGTTTAGGGTGGGTATGGATTTTTGGTTGGCAATGGAATTTTCAGCATTTAGGATGGGTGTGGGCTTTTGGGTGGCAAGGGCGTTTTTAAGGTTTAAGGTGGGCTTGAGTTTTTGGGTGATAAGGAAATTTTAGGGTTTAGGGTGATAATGGGTTTTTTGGTTGTAAGGTTTGCCTTAGTGTGTGGGGTAGATATGGTTTTTTGGGTGACAAGGGAATTTTCGGGTTTAGGGTAGGTATGGGTTTTTGGCTGGCAAGGTATTTTTTAGGTTTTAGCGTGAGTATAGCTTTTTAGGCAAAAAGTTCTTTTTTTAAGGCTTACTGTGGGTGTGGATTTTTGGGGGCAAGGGAAATGTTATGGTTTCAGGTAAGTATGGGTGTTCGGGTGATCGGGGAATTTTTAGCATTTAGGGTGGGTATCGATTTTTAGATGGTAAGGGATGTTTTAGGGTTTAGGCTGGGTATGGGTTTTTGGGTGGCAAGGGAATTTTTTATTGTTTAGGCTGGGTGTAAGATTTTTGGTGCAAAGGATTTTGTAGATTTTACTGGGTGTATGGGTTTTTGGGTCGCAAGGGAATTTTTAAGGTTTAGGTTTGGTGTCAGTTTTTGGGTGCAAAGGGATTTTTTAGGGTTTAGGGTGGGCATGGGTTTTGGGTGGCAAGGGAACATATAGAGTTTTGGGCTGATATGGTTTTTTTGGGTGGTAAAAAATAATTTAAGGTTTAGTGTTTGTATGGGTTTTGGGGGCAAGGGATTTTTGATGGTGAGTATGGGGTTTTGGGTGGCAAGTTAAATTTTTGAGTTTAAGGTAGGGGTAGGTTTTTGAGAGGAAAGGGATTTTTAGAGTTTCGGGTAGGTATGGGTTTTATGGGTTTGAAGGGAATTTTTAAGGTTTAGGGTGGCTGTGGGTTTATGGGGGCATGGGAAATGTTATGGTTTAGGATGGGTATGAGTTTTTGGGTGATAATGAATCTTTAGGGTTTAGGGTGGGTATGAGGTTTTGGGCGATAATGAATCTTTAGGGTTGAGGGTGGTTATGGGTTTTTGGGTGCCAAAAGAATATTGAGGGTTTAGGGTGGGCGTGGGATTTTGGTTGGCAAGGTATTTTTTATGGTTCATGGTGAGTATATGTTTTTAGGAGGTAAGGGCTTTTTGAGTGTTTAGGGTGGGTATGGGTTTTTGGGCTGCAAGGGAATTTTTAGGGTTAGGGTGGGTATGGGTTTTTGGGTTGTAAGGGATTCCTTAGGGTTTAGGGTGGGACTGGGTTTTTTTGGGTGGCAATGGCATTTTTAGGATTTTGGGCAGGAAAGGGTTTTTAGGTGGCAAGGGAATTTTGCAGAGTTTAGGGTGGGTATAGATTTTTGGGTGGCAAATTCATTTTTGGGGTTTTGGATGGGTATGGATTTTTGGGTGGTTGGGGATTTTTTAAGGTTTAGAGTGGGTATGGGTTTTTGGTTGGTAATGAATCATCTAGGGTTTAGTGTTTGTATGGGTTTTTGGGTGGCAAGGGATTTGCTAGTGTTTAGGGTGGGTGTGGGATTTTTGGTGGCAAGGGATTTTCTAGGGCTCAGGGTGGGTGTGTCTTTGTGGGTTTTTGGTTGGTAGGGGATTTTTTAGTTTTTAGGGTGGGTAGGGGTTTTGGGTGGCAAGGGAACCTTTAGGCTTTAGTGAGTGTTTTTTTTGGGTTGTAATGTTTTTTTTTAGGGTTTATAGTTTGTATGGGTTTTTCAGTGGGTATGAGTTTTTGGGTGGCAAGGGAATTTTTAGGGTTTAGGGTGGGTGTGGGTATATTTGTGTGGTAAGTTTTTTTAGGGTAGGTATGGGTTTTTAGGTGGCAAGGGAACATTTTGTGTTTAGGGTGAGTATGGGGTTGTTGGGTGGCAAGGGATTTTTTAGGGATTACAGTCAGTGTAGGTTTTCGGTTGGTAAGGGATTTATTTAGGGTTTAAGGTGGGTATGGGTTTTTGGGTGGCAATGGAATTTTTAGCATTTAGGATGGGTGTGGGTTTTTGGGTGGCAAGGGAATTTTTAAGGTTAGGGTGGGCATGCGTTTTTGGGTGATAAGAGCTGCTTTAAGGTTTAGGGTGGGCTGGATTTTTGGGGGGCAAGGGAAATGTTATGGTTTCTGGTGGGTATGGGTGTTTGGGTGATAGGGGAATTTTTAGCGTTTAGGGTGGGTATGGATTTTTGAGTGGTAACGCTTTTGTAGGGTTTACGCTGGGCTTGGGTTGTGGTGGCAAGGGAACATCTAGGGTTTAGAGCTGAAATGGTTTTTTGGGTGGTAATGAATAATTAAGGTTTTAGTGTTTGGATAGGTTTTTGGGACTCAAGGTATTTTTTATGGTGGGTATGGGTTTTTGGGTGGCAAGTGAATTATTGGTGGTTAGGGTGGGTGTAGTTTTTGAGTGGTAAGGGATTGTTAGCGTTATGGGTGGGTATGGGTTTTGTGGGTTTGATGGGGATTTTTAGCGTTTAGGATGGGTTTAAGATTTTGGTGGTAAGGGATTTTGTAGGGTTTAAGTTAAGTATGGGTTTTTGTGTCACAAGGGAATTTTTAAGGTTTATTGTGGGTGTGGGATTTTGGGGGCAAGGGAAATTTTATGGTTTAGGGTGGGTATGAGTTTTTGGGTGATAATGGATTTTTTGGGTTTAGGGCGGTTATGGGATTTTGGATTCTAAGTTGTGCCTTAGGGTTGATGATGGGTTTGGGGTTTTTTGGTGCCAAGGGAATATTGGGGGTTTAGGATGGGTATGGGATTTTTGGTGGCAAGGTGTTTTTTTATGGTTTAGGGTGAGTATAGGTTTTTGGGTAGCAAGGTATATTTTATGGTTTATAGTGAATATAGGTTTTTTGTGTGACAAAGGATTTTTTAGGGTTAGGGTGGGTATGAGTTTTTGGATCGTAAGGGATTTCTTTGGGCTTAGGGTGGGTATGGGTTTTTTGCATGGCAAGGGAATATTAAGGGGCTCATTATGATAACGGGCGGATCGCCACTGCCCGTATGGCGGTGGCGATCCACCCGCCAAAAACCACCGCCCGCCTCTAACTTCCCCCGCCACATTACCATGGCAGGGGGGACCCCAGCGAACGGGAATACTGTCCGCCGGTTTTCCACAGGTAGGCAATCCACCCGATTGCCTACAGGGTGGAAAAGCAGTTTATATGGTGGCAATGTCTGGTAGACACCGTCATCCATATTTGTATGCAGGCTGGGATGTGCCTTTCCGTGGCGGCAACGCCACCACGGAAAGGCAGGCAGTTTTTAACATTGGGGGCCCGTAGCGGGCAGGCAAGCTAGTGATAAATCCTGCTTATTGGTGAAAACAGAGTTAGAAAAAACACATTTAGAAGTGGGTATTTCTGTGTGCTTATGAGTTTTTGCTCCTGCCTGATGTGTATTGACCAATTGGTTTTGACTGACAGAGAAGGGATGTGCATTCACTCTAGTCCCTGGGGTAGTTGAGGTGTGTCCTGCCCTGCGTGGGTGACTCAGTCCTAGGCTGAATAGACGTTTCCTGAATTTAGAGTGGCAGGGGGAGTTTTCCTTGCACCTGAATAGGCCTGGTCTTCATTTGGTGTGGTGCGAGGAGTTGCCTACCTTCCACAATAATGGCTCCACCCCCTGTGGTGTGTCTGGGGCCAAGGCTTTCAATATGAACAGCAGTGTTGTGCACGTCTAATATGTGGTTGAAGTTCCCTCAGAACAAAGACTTTGGCACTATAAATACAGGGGCTATGACCCCATGAAAATAAAAAGACACTCTGTGGGGCACGTACCCAATGACTGCTGTGTGCCAGGAGGAACCACCGTTTGTGAATACCCTCTTGTGAAACTAACCTGCTGCCTGCTGGGTGGCTGAAGTGACTGCCTCTCTGCTAAGGGACCTTCCGTGCTAGCCAGCCTGTGCCCTGTTCTCTGCCCCAGTGTCTTCAGGGACGAGGTAGTGCTTGCCTCCCTGTTTGCTAATAGCGCGTGGTAAGCATTTTCAATTCTGTTGCCCAAGGAGTTGGCTGTGCTAACCCCATACAGGAGCGCTTTTCCCCTGCAGCATGGGCAGCACAGCTCCCTCATCTAGGGCCTGAACATTGAGAAGGAGGAGGTGAACGGAACAAAACGCTCTCCCTCTCGTATAGCTTGCCTTTGTTTATGTGGGCCAGCAGCCGGGGCTCTGCTACATGGCTGCAAGGCCATGCCCAAGCAGCAAGGAATATCAGCCCGGTAGTTCCCTTGGATGTCAGAAGATGTGGCCCAGCCGCACCCGGAAGTGACCAGAGCCTCACGTGTCCATTCAGATGCTTCCACACGCAGCCAATGTGAGACCCTAGGTGGCCGACGTGAGCCCCTGGGTGCGGGCATTGCTAAGGAAGGCAAGAGCCTCCCAGCTGCACCAGGCCGCTTGCAGCGAAACATAAAGAGATTCGTACCCATGCCACACTACGGAGCTGTACCGGAGGCATTTGGCTCCCCTTGGCTTCTGGCCCCGTTGTTGTGAATAGTGGGGGCAGGTGGACCCATCACGCTAGATAGTGCGAGCACCCAGGGATAGTGTGCTCGCACCAACCAACAGACCTCCCACTGGGCTGATCTCCAGGAGTAAGATCCTTTGGTGTTTCCTTACCCCGCAGATCACCCCTGTACTTCCGTCATTCCCCTGCTTCCATGGAAACCGGTAGTGTTTCCTTGCAGAGAGTGCAGGCCAGTGGCTCTATCACACTGGGGAGCACAAGCACCCATAGACCGTGTTCTCTCCCCGTCGTACAGGCAGGAGATCTTTTGGCGTTTTCTATTCCCGTAGGGCGTCTCTGTAATTCCTGGCATTTTCTCTGTTTCTACGGGAACCAGTGGAGCATTTTCATGTAGAAGGAGGCGAGGGGATGTAGAGGGGATGTAGTTGGGTGTTAACAAAGCTGGAAGCAACTATCTTAAAAGATTGCCCTGTCAGACTGGTGACACCGGCTCAAGCGGAAACATGTTTAACTAATTGTTATTGTCTTGATGCACTAACTGTAATGTTAGGCCTTATGTTTTCAGTGTGGTGTTCACTTATAAGTATTTACTAAAGTTCACCAGCATTGTTAATTATGACAATTATACAATTGGCAAAAGTGCTGTATGACTTTATGTTATGTCATGACAAAGTGCCTAGTGGCACAGTGATTTATGTGATTGTGGTCTAACTTTTTAAAAATAAATAATACAAAAGATATTTTTATGTAACCTTGTGTGGAGTCGCTTTTTATGGTGTGCCTAAAGTGTCACTGTTGTGTGAGTGCGTTGTGCAAACGCTTTAGACATTGCCTCTGGGATAAGCCTGACTGCTCTGCCAGGGGTTGTCTTTGATGTGTTACTACCTTACCCTTACTAGACTGATGGGTTCTGCCCTACCATACCTGCATACCCTAGCCAACCAGAAACACCATGTCAAACAACTGGAATACTAAAAATAAAATGATAATACGGTCCATTATTATCATTTCCTTTTTTCCATTGCCCTGCTTTAAAGCAGTGGGGCGACGCTCTTCCACCTTAGTGGAGCAGCTGCCACTGTTGAAGTGGCTACATTAGTTTGCTAAACCACTAGATTATGACTATCTGTTTAAGTCTTCATAAAACCTATAATCACAAACATCACTGTGGAGACATACTATCTCTGTGGGGACTTGAACAAGTCCATAATCACACACTATCTCAGTGGGATCATGGATATCGATATAATCAATCAAACACTACCTTTGTGGGGAATTGAACCAGACTGTCATCACACACTATTTCTGCGGGGACTATGGTAACGCTATAATCACACACCAACTCTGTGAGAACCTGGATATTTCTATAATTACACACTATCACTGTGGGGAGCTTGACATCTCTATAATTATAGACTATCTCTGTGAGGACCTAGCACCCCTATAATCACACACTATCTCTGTGGGGACCTGCCATCCCCATAAACACACACTATCTCTGTGGGGACCTGGGCATCAATATAACCAATCAAACGCTATCTTTGAGTAATTGAACATAACTATCATCACACATATCTTTATAGGGGTCTGCCATCCCTATAAACACACAGTATTTCTATGGGGACCTGCCATCCCCATAAACAGACACTATCTCTGTGGGGACCTGCCATCCATATAAACACACACTATCTCTGTGGGGACCCGGTTTCCCTGTAGTCACACACTATCTCTGTGAGGACTTGGGCATCCCTATAATCACACACTATCTCTGTGGGGACCTGGGCATCCTTATAATCACACACTATCTCTGTGGGGACCTGGGCATCCTTATAATCACACACTATATCTGTGGGGACCTGGGCATCAATATAATCAATCAAGCGCTATCTTTTAGTAATTGAACATGAATTTCATCACACATATCTCTATGGGGACCTGGCATGTCTATAATTACACTCCATCTCTGTGGGGACGGGGGTTCATATACTTTAACTTTGTGGGACTTGAATATGACTGTCATCACATACTATCTCCTCAGGGACATCAACATGTATATCATAACAGACTGTCTTTAGAGGGACTGGAACTTTACATGCATCACACACTTTCTCTATAGGTCAATAATCACCATCTTAGTGGGCCTCCCTAATCATGCACTATCGCTTTGGGGACCTAAGCTTCAGTATAATCACAAAATATCTCAACATCACTTGAACATGACTGTAACTACACACTACCTGAGCAGGCACCTAGGCATCATTATAATCACATACTACCTCTGCAGGAGCCTCGGCATGACTGTTATAACAGCAAGCACCTCAGCATCATTGTTATAACACTCTCTATGTGGGGCCCTGAACATGACTGTAATCACATACTATCTCTGCGGAGATGTAACATAACAATAATAACACACTATCTCTGAGGGGACTTGAACATGAATATAATCACACATTTTGCCAACGGGGTCTTGAGAGTGACTATAATTAAGCACTATATGAATTCTGAATGAATATCAGAATGACTCATCGTACACTTTCTCTACAACACTCGAACAACACTATCCTAATACTCTCTATGTGGGACTTTAATATGGTTATAATCACACACTATCTCTGTGGGTGTCCGGGCATTCATATAGTAACACACTATCTCAGTGGGGACTGGAACATGACTATTATCACACACTATCTCTGTGGGGACTTGAACATTACTATGACCACACACTATCTCTGTGGGGACTTGAACATTACTATGATCACACACTATCTCTGTGGGGACTTGAACATTACTATGATCACACACTATCTCTGTGGGGACTTGAACATTACTATGATCACACACTATCTCTGTGGGGACTTGAACGTGAATATGATCACACTATCTCTGTGGGGACTTGAACATTACTATGATCACACACTATCTATGTGGGGACTTGAACGTGAATATGATCACACACTATCTCTGTGGGGACTTGAACATGGCTATAATACCACACTATCTCTGTGGAGACCTGGGCATTCCTATAATCACAAACTATCTCTGTGGGACGTGTGCATCACTGTAATAGTGTTATTTCTGCATGAACTGCAGCATGACTATCATCGTACACCAAAACCACAATATCGGTAGGGACTTGGGCATCAATCTAATCATGCAATATCTCTGTGGGGGCTTCAAAATTATCATCATCATACACTTACTCTGTCAGCTCTAGAATATTTATTATAATATCATGCCATCTCTTTGGGGACTATTAATGCACAGCCATACGTAGATGGTGCCAATTGATGAGGTTGATGAAAAACAACTAGGTGGTCAAATGGCAACTTGGTTTTGCCATCTGACCCCATTGCAGGATCTTAAGCCTCTAAATTAATTTAACTATGTGTTGTTTTCATATTCCTTAATGTTTGTGTGCACTCAGTAATAGGCTAAACATCCGTGAATCCCTGTCCATGCACTTTATATATAAGATCATTTTCTACTGTAATATGCATTATTAGACAAATCTCTGTTCTAGGTGCACCTAGGACATAGTGACCTATTCAAATTTGACTAAAGTATCATGTTGTGTATGTATGGCACTGAAAAATAGCATTTATCTATTAGATAATGAGTGTATTCAATCAGAAATGAGAATTATTGAGTAGGTCCCCACAAGGATGGTAACACATGTCCAAGTCCCCACAATGATGGTTCTGTGCGCGTGACTAAATACCAACATATTTGTAAAATTGAAGCAGGATCCTGTATTATGAATTTTTTCTTAACATTTTTCTGTTATTGGTATATTTTTAAAACATTGGGAAGGGTTAGTCCCCACAAGGCAGGTGAAAACACATAGTCCCCACAAGGATGGTAACACGTGTATGTGTGTGTGTGTGTGTGTGTAGCTCTGTGTGTGTGGCTCTGTGAATACTCTCTACTACTCTCTAATGCTCACCTATTGCCATTGTAAATGACAATATCATTTATTTATGTTTTTTTTAAAAAATGAAGAAAAATGTCATGAGCAATGCCAATAGCTCTACCTTTAATAATGCAGAGACCATTGCATTGTAAATGCTTGTTCTGTGTAGAGGATCGCAAGGTCCTCCGAGGGGTGTACCATTGCATCAGTGTTTTCAGAAATGGGGAACCTATACTGTGGATGGCCTTATATACCATACTCAGGACTTTGAAGGAAATTCACTTCCTGATGGGGAGCCAGTGCAAGGCACGAATCCCCTCCCTGACTGACTGATGCTCCGGAATACTAAGGCTCAGCCTTGCCGCTGCGGTCTGTACCACCTGGAGCTTGTTCAGGGATACCACATTAATGTTAAGGTACAGAGCGCTGCAGTAGTCCAGCCGAGAGGTGACTAGTGCAATGATGGTAGACCTATGCAGTTTGGACGGAATATACGGCAGCACCTTTCTAAGAGTTCCTAAAATATGGAAACAAGTGCTAACTGTACAGCTGACCTGAGCATCAAAGGTCAGGTCAACGTCAAAAGTGACCCCAACATTTTTCGCTGTTCTAACTGGGACAGGAAGGGGACCACAATCTGCAGGCCACCAGCCATTTGACCAGATAGAATTCTGTGTGCCAAATACCAGCACCTCGGTCTTGTTTGCATTGATTTTTAGTGAGTTGCCCTTCATCCAATAAATAATGCTGGGCAGATTTAAATTATTCGAGATGGAAACAATTTGCGTGTCGTCCGCGTAGGAGAGCAACTGAAATCCGAAAGATCGCACCAACTCATCCAAATGGGTCACAAAGAGGATTAAAAAGAGTGAGGCTCAATGATGATCCCCGGGGACCCCAAAGGGAAGGCCAAAGACATTTGCTCTAAAGCCTCCGCAGCTATCGATGTGAGTTCTCCCTGATATAAAAGAGTGGAAAAGTTGCAGGGCCTTTCCTGTGACTCCCACTTCCAGCAGACGCTGAACCATATGCACCGGGGAGACTGTGTTGAATGCCGCCAATAGGTTCAGCATAATCAACGTCGCTGATCCACCCTGATCAACCTGCATGCAAATACAATCAGCGGCCGCTATAGGGGCAGACTCAGTGCTATGACCAGTACTGAAACCATTCTGGGAGAGATCTAGGATCTCCTTGGATTCAGCGTATTTGATCCGTTCAATGTTGATTAATCTCTCCAGGATTTTAGTAGGGGTGGCGAGAAGGGAAATAGGTCGGAAGCTTTTCAACTCTAAGGGATTGGCATTAGGTTTTTTGAGAAGCAGTGAAACAATGGCTTCCTTCTAAATAACCGGGTACTACCAGATAAAAGTATATTGTTGAAAACCTGGCACAGGATATTTGCTAAGTCAAGCGCCAGTTTAAGTATGAAGGGCATGCAAGGGTCCGAAGGTGTGCATTTTTTAAGGCCCAGTAAAAGTTCCTTTGTTTGCTGAACCGTGATTTGAGGGAAAGAGGTAAGAGCATTCTTTCCAGAGTACTGAATGAATGTGGAATTTCTAGAAGGTAAACCCAGGCAACCGACCCACTCACCTCAAGCATCTAGCAAGGCCCAGTGACCATCACGCTTGGCCACACAATTCCAGACTTGAGGACTGTGGATGTCCCACCTTTCATTACGATTCATCCTTGATTCCCAATAAAGGACAGAAGTTTATTCTATCTGATTGGGCATTCATATCACTTTTTATTATCAACTTGATTTTAGGAGAGTGATTCAAGATCTGGTGAAATAGTACCCCACAATCTACTCTTTAGCATTGCGTTCAGTTGTTGTTGCTCATTCTACAGCACCTCTTTGGATCATCCCTGCCTTTGAGAAGATTACCAGAATTAAAGATTTACCCAGTTGCTTGGTTTTGATAATTGTTTTTTCATGTGGCTTTCTGATGAAGGCGGCTTGCTCGCCGAAACGTGTGTCGATACTTTGATTGTGTTTATTGTTTTTTAACATGTATTATATTAACATGAACATTTCCATGCACAGTGTGTAGTAACAAGATTTACTAAACAAACTATAGTGAGATTATCATTAATTAGAATTCAATCTCTGGATCTAGTAATTGACACACTGGTTTGTTATTCGTTAATTGTATTTGAGTTTTTTTTTTAATACTTTATTTCGATAAAAATAAAATTTATCATAAAAGTGCATACAGTTTCATTGTTAAAAAGACTGTAAAAACTTTAAAAAAGAAAAGTCCTTCCTACAGCAAATGGAGACAATATACAATTAAAAGATAGATAAAATGAAGCCCTAAGACAGAGAACCGGTGATATTCTAATGCTTTATAATACACAGTTTCCTACCCCTTTCTCGATTATATCAGTCTTAAACGATTCTGCCAGGCCTTTCCCAGAAACTTGGCAACTCCGAAAAAAACCATCATAGATGTTGTGCTCGTTACCAATATACGGAGTGCCGTCGCATAGTGCCTGACTCCCAGTTCTCTGCATACTGGCTTTAACCAACTTCTCCTGGGTCCACTGTATGCTCTACAGGCAAATAAGAAGTGTGCTAGGGACTCAGTACGGTTTGCACATCCAGGGCAGCTAGAATGGTTAGACAGAGAGGACTTCCAACGCCTGGTAAATGTGTTCAATGGAAGTGTTCCATATCTAAATTTTAAAAACAAAGTTCTGTCTCTAGGTGCTTTAATAACATCGAGAAAGGGTTCCAACTTCCTCACCGGCTTGTGCTCTAGGAACTGATCAGTTAAACCCCCCCCAATTTGATTTTTCGAGCTCCCTGGCTTGGACCCATTCCCAATATATTTTCTTAATGGAATCTTTCGGGGTTGGTGATTGGGACAACCATGTTTCACTTAGCCCCAAGTTGGAGATCAAGTCCCTCAATTTGCCCAACCATACAATCTTAGTCGTCCTGTTCAGGGTAATAAGTTTGTCTAGAACTGCAGCATAGTGTACCAACTCCGGTGTCCTTCTCAGTCGCACCCAATATAGTAATGGTCGGAGGGTGACGATGTCTTTAATTGCACGACGGCCCATGTCCTGAAGTAGTGGTTTCAAAGGGGTAGAGACTGGGAGGCCTACCAGGTCTCTTAAAAACTTGTTTTCGATTTTCGTTAGTTCTAGCATATTGTCAAAGCCCCATAGTTCTGACCCATATGTTGTTGCAGCCAATGCTTTCCCCTCGTAGATGACAAGGGCAGGGGTGATGGGCCTACTTGCGGAGGCTCGGTGTTCTCTGGAAATGGCTCCCGTAACCCTTTTCAGATTCAGGAGCATTTTTGCTAGGTGGGAGTCCCACTGCATTCTCCGGTTCACCCTTACACCCAAATAATCAAATGCATCAACCTCCTCCAGTGAACATCCATTAAGTGCCACATTAATCTTCCTAGATCTCTTTGTTTGGGACAATACCATTAGTTTAGTTTTTGTGGTATTCATTGTTAACCCACGTTCCTCACAGAAAGTATCAAACCTGTTCAAAAGTTTTTGGAGACCAGAGGGGGTTTTGGACAAGAGGAGGGTGTCGTCCGCGAAAAGGAGGGTTGGTATTTTTTCACCTGCCAGGATGGGAGCATCTGCAGAGTCCTCCCTCAAATGGCCTGCCACCCCATTTATAAAGAGGGAGAACAAGGTGGGAGCCATCACACAACCCTGGCGGACCCCCTTGTTCACTGGTATTTTGCCAGTTAATTGACCCTCACTCCCCCATCTAATCCTTGCATAGGTGCCATCGTGCAATCTTTTTACCAACTCAAGGAGGTAGCGTGGGAAGCCCATATCCTGAAGTACCTGCCATAATTTAATGCGTGGGACAAGGTCGAAGGCGGTTTTCAGGTCTATAAACGCCAGATATAATGACCCTTTGCCAACAGAAACAGTCTTCCAATAAATCGCAGTGAATCGGAAGACTTGGTCTATTGTGCCGACCTTCTGCCTAAATCCGCTTGAAGGTGTGTTAAGATGTCACCCTCCTCTAACCATGTCACCGTTCTGGATATGAGGACCCTGCCAACCACCTTCTGAATTACATCAATCAAACTGATTGGTCTGTAGTTGGCATGGTCCTCTCTAGCACCCTTTTTATATATCGTGACCACTTCTGCTCCTTTCCACGACTCAGGGACTGGATAGCCCTGGGTCAGGAGACTCATTAATGGAAGAATAAGATTAGCCCATCGGGTCGGGTCATGTAATAGAAGATCGCCAGGCAAGCCATCTGGGCCAGCAGGCTTTCCCGGGGCTATATTTTTTATAGCTACTTGGACCTCAAGAAAAGTGAAGGGATCAGCTGGTTTAGTATTCAAGTCGGTTCGCTCAAAATCTAGATGTGGGACTGGCAGTTGTACGGGGTCAGCCTCACAAGAGTAAAGATTCAGGAAATGGGAGTGCCATTGCTGTTCAGTTATATGATGTAAGACAGAATCCACTCACCTTCTTGATGATTTATTTATTAGGTCCCAAAAAATAGTTGAGTTCTTTAGGGAGGCGGCCCTCCTGAGTTCCTGCCAATGGTCTTCCTCCCATGTGCGTTTTGCCAATTCTACCGTTTTTTTGTATTCTTTTCTAGCTACCCTTAGAGGTACTGGGTCCTTTTTTCGAATTGCTAGTGAAATGGCTTTTCTCTTTTTCCTGCAGTCTACTGTTAACCAAGGATTACCATTTTTAGATGTATTGTTTTTCCTTCCGCTCGGTCCTGTGGTCTTAAAGTAAGACCCCATACTTTCTATGAAGTCACTATAAATATTACTCAGGTCTGGACTTGGGGTATCACCCTGTTATATATTCAGCATACTAAATTCCAAACACTTAGATGCCACTAAAAGGCCTAAACTTTCCAGAGTTTTCTCATGGGATGCCACTTTGTGCCATTTTAGCCTTCTATTACAGTTAGAAGGGACTACTTCTTTAGTGTATAGGAAGTTACTTGGAGTTTTCCTTTTTAGATCCCATCTAATTTCTGCAGAGAGCGGATTATGGTCGCTGTCCGGCATCTGCTTAACATCCATAGCGACAACATTCCCCCATAATCTTGTATCCAGGAGGATGTAATCAATACGAGATTGGCATTGGGGCTATTAAAGGTCATGGCCCCATTAGAGTCTGAAATTGTTCTGCCATTTAAAGCACGTAAATTATGTTCCAATGTTAGGGCATTGATCTGCAATGCCCTAACCGAACATCTCTTAATAGGTATTAAGTTCAGTGGGGGGATAGACTGTTTAATATCCTCCTCAGTAACCCCCAGTAGATCATCCTCAGTTAAGGGTCCATACGTGCAGTTAAGGTCTCCTCCCAAAATGATGTTAGATCTTGGGGGGGTACCCTCTAGAGCCATTTCCAATAGCGATATTGTTTCCGATTTTTTACAGGCTGGCACTCCTCTAGCATAAACGTTAAACAAATCTACTCTGTTACCCTTTAGTTGGCCCCTAAAAGACAGATGCAAGGTATCTTCTGAATTTGAATTATGACAGGTAATATCCAAAATCAGTGTTACCTTGACCCATATGATGAGACCTCCTGATGGACGGCCACTGCCTTGGCTAACAGCAGGGACAAAGAAGGTGGGGTAACCTGATTTATACAAGGGTGTCTTACTCCAGGTCTCCTGGAACATGCAGACCTCATGTTTCTCAATAAAATCATTCCATTCTGGTATTGCCAGTTTTTTTTAAGGCCTGCAATGTTCCAGGAGAGGATACGAATTGTATCTAAAGTGCCCCCCACTTCCATGTTATTTCCAATTCAGTTCTGGTTTGGGAGGACTGTGCTGTGAGGGCTGGGGGGTTCATTCACTGTAGTAGATATATTTCCCACAGTGCCCATATTAAGGCTACTTTCCAGATCAATACTAGAATTACCTTTATGTAGTCAATCTTTTCTATTTAAATCTGAAAAATCATCATCTTTTGTAATTGACCACCAAGGGGAAGATCTAATCTGGATATTAGAGTGTTTTGGGGGGTAGGTTCGAAACTCTAACGCCACTAGATTTTCTGCCAGTGATTTATTACAAAGTTGGATTTCAATGCAGTCAGTGTGGGAGCTGGGCAGGGACAGTCTCTTAATACTAGTTATATCCTCCCTGATGATGGATCTACAGCCCCTCACGTGTCTTATCCAGTGGGTGGCTTTGTTGAGGATGAATTCTCTTATTTCATGCCCTGAGTTCAGATTTAGTTTAGGAACCCCTGTCATATAGACTGTTGTATCTGGATTCCTTATAGCACTTAATTGAGACGTTGTGTTTTGGCCTGTCTTAGAATTCCCAAGTCTTCCCAGCCTTATACCCTTGAAGGGAGATACCTGAATATTTAAGGTCTTATTTCCTAATGCAATACCCCTTAGCATCGTAATTTCAGCATATGACATAGTACTACGACTATGCTGTGCAACAGTCGTGCTTGTCACTCCTGAACTATTATCCAACTGCCCTTTTTTTGTTAGAACATTTTTGTTGGGCATTCCAAGAGTTGAAGGTTTTGTTGAGTTGGATATTGTCATAGGTAATGCAGGCGCTTTGGGCTGCTGAATGTTATTTGTCGTGTCAATCTTTCCTTTCTGGGTTGAGGGATTGAGTAGTTTTTTTATGAAAACTATGTCCCTTTCTAGCTTCTCTAATTTCTTCTTGAGAAAAGACCCACATTTTAGGCAATCTTCTTCTAAATCTATACTAGCATCCATAACTCTGGTACCCCTTTTGATAGCCTGCGCAATTACATCTGCGGCTTCCCCGGATTCTCCTTCCAGCACGGCAAATTTATTAGTACATATAGTAACTAGCTCCCCTACATTTTTTGGGATGTCCCCCTGGTCAGTACTTCCGCAGATGGTGGTTACGGAGTTACTCTCTTCAGAAGTGTCAGAAATGTCCAAACCAGGGGGCACCCTCTTGAGGATTATGGACAATGCAAATTGTTGTATTTTGCGTTTTTTTTTTATTAAAGATAGTGGGTATCACTTTTCCTCGGCACTGTTCTTCACTTTCTACCCCACAGTCAGGGTTCTTCTCCTGTTGGGTATTGGGGTTATCTATCAAGATTTCCTCAAGGTCATTCACGAGAGCTTCAATACGGGTCAGAGTACAGTTTGTACCAGGATGGGTAATCTTTTTTGCCTTTTTCCCTTTTTTTGGTTGTGACTGTTGTGCCACCCCTTCCATAGTCTTTCTCTTGCCCATTGTTAAAAAAGCAGATAATTGGAGACGCTCTCGGGACCAAATTTAAGGTGAGTCAATACGGCAGGTTATATGGACAGAGTTTGGGTAGTCAAAGCCCCCCTACACACCCCACAGTACCTTTTAGTCCTTTGTTCCTTTTCCGCGATACAGTGATGGATGGACAGATGTTAAATGTGTGGCCCAACCCAGCCTCGGTCGGCCCCGGACGGCCACAGACGGCTTAGCCCGCATCGCGGCGCGTCCCGCGGCGAGTACGGTCGTTTTGTGCGCCTCCGGGCGCTCAGGTGGGCGTGTTGTGGTGCGCTGGTGGTTCTGGGGAATGTAGTCCCCCCTGCTCGGCAGCCACTGGTGTTCCGGTAAGCGGCGGCGGGGGACAGCAGAGCAAAGCAGGCAAGGAGCGGAAGCGCCTCACGGGCACAGAGCGACCCCCTGGAGATTCAGACAGCAAGCCCCAGGTTAGAGATGGCATTGTTTATGCAACCTTCAGCCACTTTTTAACTATTTTGTAATAAAAATTAATTGATATATATATTTTTTTAAACTACTTGATATAGTGAGTTGATCTTTGTATCAGTATTTATAGTAAGTAAATAAGGCTTTATTTCGATATAAAACATATCTTAAAAGCACCGACATTAAAACCACAGTAAAAACACAGCTTGGAACCCTTAAACTCAACTGGATTTCAACAAGCTATCACAATTTCCTCTAAAGCACAAGTTTACACATTAGGGTACATTAGTATTTCCCGAAGGGTTGTAAGCTATAATTACAGTTTCCCTTTATTTAGGCAACACAGCTTTACACATTAAATGTATTGTGTTTGTTAAAAAGTAAAAGAACGGGGCGCGTCCAAGATGGTGGCGTGATCGGACGCAGGTTTCCGAGGCTCCCTGCCCGATCCCGCCTAAACGCACCTATATGCACAGCCTGATCTCCCTACGGCACGGGAAATCACTGGGGAGGATAGCGGAGCGCGGCTGTGACCCCGAAGCCCGACCGCCCGGTCCGCGGGCTGTTTGTGAGGCTCAATGGCTGAGGACGCCGGATCGCGGCCGAGTGTTGCTGGCCGCCGCGAAGCTGCAGTTGGCCGAGCGCTTGCTCGCTGCCCCTGCCTCCCCCGGCGGCGAGACGAACAGAGCACCTGGGAGCCTGACGAGGGAGGCCCCCGCCGATATTCCCGGAGCTTTGGCCCAGACCGGCGCACATTCCTGTTGCCGCGACCTGGCCGATGCGGAGGTGCAGACCGGCCGGGAGTCGCGAAAATCGAGGCCCCGGCTTTGGGCCTTCTGCGTCCACGATCGCGGTCTTTGGCGCGGCCCTGCTGACGCGCCCCCACGGCACTGGGACTAAGCCCGCCGTTCCAGCACTGCACTGTCCCTGTGGCCCCCACGGGTTCAGGGGGAACCTTGAGGGGGAGCTGAACGGAGCAGAGGGGCAGAAGCCTGCTACGGAGAGCCACAGAGAGTTGCCCCCAAGCCAGACACACAAGGAAGGTGAGGAGAGCGAAGGTGGGCGCTGCAACGAGGGCTACGGGGGCACAATCGAGCTCCCGGTGAGAGGGCTGGCCGAGGGCCTGAGAGTCAGACCGCACTAACGCCTGGGCAGGCGGGATGGTGCGCACTCCTGCGAGGCCTACTGGAGCCTGAACTCACTTCCCATCACCGAACAGTGCTGACCGAGGGATCCACGGGGGAGACCCGCGGCTACTTAGAATAGAGGGCCACTCTCGCTACACACCTACCTGGCTGCGGTGGCTGCCTTCTTTGAGTGCAAGGCCGTTGTCTGACCATCCCTGGTGTGGCTGACCCTGCTGCTTCACTGTTGACCAACCTGCGATACCCGCCCTGTGGCCATTAATTACCGTGGTGTGCCTTGGCAGTTGCGCAGCGAAGGTAGGCTCTTGTCCGCTGCCACGACCCGGGTGAGGTGGACGGTGTGCTGCTGGCGCAGAGACCAATCGCCCATCGGGGGGCTGACCACAACATGGCGGGACAGAGCGGAAAGAAAGGGCCACAAACACTAACTGAACTTTTGGCCAAGACGAAGCCCAGCAAAGACCCACCCTCTCCAGTGACCACGAAGACGGCGTCGGGGGATGACCAGGCACCCATCACCAGGTCGTTCCTGGAGACGTTGTTTAACTCCCTCAGAGAAGACTTCAAATCCTTAAAGCAAGACGTGGCGGGCGAGGTCCGAGAGCTCCGGCGAGACGTGGAAAGCCTTGGGGAACGTGTGGTGGCCATTGAAGAGGCGGACCAGGCCAGAAGCGACAAAATCACACAGCTCCAACAGGAGGTCCTAAGACTCACAGACCAGCAGCAGGACCTTCAGGCCCATGCAGAGGATCTTGAAAACCGCTCTCGTCGAAACAACATACGGGTCCGGGGGGTCCCTCAGAAAGCGGAAGGGACCGATGTCACGGGGTACTTGCAAACCCTTTTCAGGACAATTATGGGAGAGCCAGCAGACTTTACTATCCGGATTGACAGGGCACATAGGGTTGGGCTACCTAGGCGGGCCTCTGCTCCGCCACCAGACTGGCCTTCCTCCCTGATTTCCAGCTAAAAGAGCGAATTCTCCGGGAGGCCCGACAAGCGCAACCCATCCAATTTCAAGGTAACCCCATAGCCTTATATCAAGACCTGTCGGCCATTACTCTGCAAAAGCGAAAGGAATTTAAGAAAGCAACAGACTTCCTGCGGCAGCACGAGACCCCCAACTCCTGGGGCTACCCGTTCAGACTAATATTTAAAGGGAACGGAAAGTTACACCAATTGCGCTCACTCAAAGACACTTGGACCCTCCTGGGGCTTGACCAAGAGGATGATGAGCCCACGTCGAGCTCCTCACAGGGCCCCCCCGGGGGGGGGGGGGGGCGGGCTGGCAGACGGTGGGCCGCAGGCGACCCCCCTCACACCGCTTGAAACCAGATGCCTCTGTCATCACAAAGGAACGAGCAACGGCCGTGGCAGAGGTGGCCAAAGAGACCTCTTCCCCTGAGTGACTGGTATTCCTGCTGGGGAGATAACTTAATGCTCACATCACACCCATGTGATGGGGGGGACTCGGGTGGGGGGCGAGAGTGGCCGCCGCTGGATATGACCCGTGTAAGAAACATTACCACAGCCCTGTGTGGACTAACAGGACTGGGAATATACCTTCTATTGGTTTGGGGTTGGGGTGCCGGGAGGCGGGAGCGGGGGGGGGGGGGGCGGCGGGATGTTCACGTAAGATTGAGACAATGGAATTTGAACTTGCACGAAGAGTTTTGAAGTTGGGGTGGGATGTGGGGTGGGAACCAGTGTGCCATGGGGGGGGGGGGGGGGGGGGGGGGGGGGGGGATTGCTACCAGCGGAATTGTTATGCCTTATACTTATTCTTCACTGTTGTGCCTCGCCCCTCGGGCATTTCTGAATGTGCACACACTCACACTGAGGATATCATATACACTTTCTATGCGGTCTACGGTTTCAAGGGTTCATCTTACACTGATTAGTTTGATCCCCATTTGTAGGTCTGGGGCACACCACTATACACTGCGCTGCCCGGCTCACTCTTCTTATCATGGCTAACTCCAATTTGAAAATACTGACTCTCAATGTGAAGGGGCTGAACAACCCTATCAAGAGGAGGGCAATAATTTCCTATTTAGAGAATTCCGGGGCTGACATCTGTTTATTACAGGAAACCCACCTCTTGCCCAAAGACTGGCACAGAATGCGCTCACGCGCCTTCCCCCAGCAATTCTTTTCTTCCCTTCAAACAAAAAAAGCGGGAGTAGCCATTTTAGTGTCCAAACACTTCCGTGGAAAGGTGAGGGATAGAGCGGGAGTGGTTAAGGGTCGCCTTTTGGCATACACCTTCCAGATTGGAGACAGGAGTCTCACGATAGGATCCATCTATGCCCCAAACACGGGGCAGGAAACTTTTCTGAAAGGCGCACTCTCGGAGTCCCTTCAGCCATCCAACACGCTCCTACTTATCGGGGGGGACCTTAACTTAGTCATGGATACAAATAAAGATAGATCAGGGCACCGTTATGGGGACACGGGCGCTATCACAGAGGCAGGGACAGGGTTGTTGAGAGAGAGGGGCCTAGTGGATCTTTGGAGGGCCGCACATCCGAGTGCAACACAGTTCACCTTCTACTCCCACGTCCACCGTACCTATGCCAGGCTAGATCACTTCATAGGATCATCCGAACTGCTCTCTAACCTAGACGAGATCGACATAGTACCTGCAGCGCTCTCAGATCATGACGCAGTAGAGCTAACGATTGTCGCCCCTGCGTCCTCCCGTCCTCGGGGCTCCGATTGTCGCCCCTGCGTCCTCCCGTCCTCGGGGCTCATGGCGCCTCCGCAAGACCCTACTACAACGGCCAGAAGTCAACAAACGACTACACAAATGCATCATTGACTACTTGGCTATTAACGACACATCGGAGGTATCACTGTCGGCCCTGTGGGGGGCCTTGAAATGAGTGGTCCGCGGGGAACTGATAGCAATTGCCGCTGCTGAGGCTAAGGACCGGAGAGCGAAAAGGGATGATCTCACAGCTCAAGTTGCTGAACTGGAGAGGGTGCATAGCCGCAATGGCGCTCCACGGGTTTGGAGACAATTGAAAACCGCCAGGGCTCAATAGGCTAGCTTGGACACTGACAGAGCAGAATTTGCCGCGCTCCGCCTTCGACACACATACTATGTCGGGGGTAACAAAACTGGCCGTTTACTAGCCAGCGCCTTAAAAGCTAAAACCAAACGTACGAAAATCTCTGGCCTCACGGACGATTCTGGAAACACCCTCACTGAGGAAACCCAGATCGCAGACGCATTTCGAACATATTATGCCTCACTATACTGTGCAGAGACAACGCCTCTCCGGGGCATTGACTCCTATTTGACCACAGCGACTATAACGGAACTATCCCGAGCTAGCGCGGACACGTTGGACGCCCCCATCCGTTTGGAAGAGGAAACAGCGGCTATCTCCCGCCTCCGACCGCTTAAATCTCCTGGGCCGGACGGCTTTTCAGCTGCTTTTTATAAAACATTTGGCCAGTTGTTAGCCCCTTCCTCACCCGGCTCTTTAATTCATTTGAGGGGCCGGGCTCCATTCCCCCCGATATGCTAGCGGCTGAAGTGATCGTGCTGCCTAAGCCAGGCAAGAAACCTACGCAATGCTCTGCATTCCGACCAATCTCTTTGCTGAACCTGGATCTAAAACTTTTTACCGGGGTCCTGGTAGCGCGCCTAGGCCCGCTCTTACCCGGGATCTTGGAGCCTGACCAATCGGGCTTTGTGCCCAATCGCCAATGCAGCAACAACACCAAAAGGATGCTACACTTGATAGATAAAGCAAACTTCCAGAACTCCAACGCTGTACTGGTAGCTATCGACGCTGAAAAAGCGTTTGACCGTATCGATTGGACATACCTACAACGTGTCCTGATGCACTTTGGGCTGGGCGACCGTTTCCGTTCCTGGATCGCCTGCTGTTACCACCGCCCCCAGGTCCGGGTCCGTCTTGGCGGTCTGCGCTCAGACCCATTCGACATCCAGCGGGGAACGAGACAGGGCTGGCCCCTGTCTCCCCTTTTGTTTGCCCTCTATATAGAGCCCCTGGCACAGAAAATCAGTGATAACCCTGACATCAGGGGTGTCACTTTCGGCCGGGAACCACATACAATTAGCCTCTATGCAGACGACATCATAGCCGCTCTTGACCGGCCAGACCGTTCAGTGCCCGCCTTTTTGAAAGAGATGGACTCCTTCGGAACCATCTCAGGCTTTCGAATCAACAGAGGGAAATCCCTGATATTGCCACTGGGCGAAAACGCCCACCCTAATAAGCCTGCTTCTACATATGGGAGTGACCTTCAAATAGCCACAAAGCTTCCATACTTGGGGATCACCTTCACTTCCTCAACGGAGTCAATGGTGGCTCTAAACTATAAATCCCTTACCACTCAGATTCGTGCAGACTTAACGCGCTGGTCCAAACAACCACTGTCCCTTCTGGGGAGAGTTGCTGCTGTGAAAATGTCGACCCTACCTAAAATTCTGTATGTCTTTCAGACCCTCCCGGTGACACCTCCGAAAAGCACCATCTCGAAATTACAAACGGCACTCCATTTCATCTGGGAGGGGAAACGGGCGCGCTTACATAAACAGATGGTACATAGGAGCATGGATGAGGGGGGCCTCGGAGTTCCAAATCTAATACAATACTTCCAAGCTGCCCAACTCCGATATCTAGTGGAATGGTATTGGCCCGAATCAGAAAAGAGATGGCTCTTTCAGGACAGGGCTATGGCTCAGATGCCCCTCTGGGGAATTACTTTCTTGTCATGAGAGTCTGGGATGTAGTAGCTGTTAGGGGAGGCCTTACTACCGTCCCCTCCCCATTCACCCCCATCTTGGACAATCCAGACTTCCCGCCAGGCAACGACCCCCGCGCCTTCTGGCAGTGGTGTGGCACTGCATGCAAATGCACAGGAGACCTCTTTGATACACGTAATGTAATGTAATGTATAGGCATTTATATAGCGCACTACTTACCCGTAGGGTCCCAAGGCGCTTCGACCGCTGCGAAACCCCTCCTGGTTTCCCTGAGAGATGGTCCCGTAATGGGTATCTCCAGGGTGAGACCAGGCATCCCCGGCGGTCTGGTGGGGCCTTTAGTCTTTCTCACCCCTTCAGAAATCAAGCTAGGCTACGAGATTACAGACCCTCACCTTTTTCAATATTTCCAACTCAGACACTGGCTCACCGACCCAGCCATCACTACCCTGGTGGGTCGCCCACTAACCGTCTTTGAGAAATGGCTGCTGACGAAAGAGACTGGTCGGCACCTTATATCAGACATATATAAAATGCTTACACCCACCTCGGCGCTAGGCAAAACAGCGGGTCAGAAACGGTGGGAAGCTGAATTGGGCAGAAAGCTGACACCTACAGAGTGGAACCAGGTGTATTACAGGGCCTCACACACCACACGCAACACAATGGGTAGAGAAGCAGCCGTGAAATTAGCTATATATTGGCACCTTACACCAGTCCAGCCGCATAGAGGAAATCCAACCCGTAGTGACCTGTGTTGGAGGGGGTGCGGGGAACGAGGCACACTGACCCATATCCTTTGGGACTGCTGCGAGGTCCAGGGTTATTGGGATATGGTCCTGAATGACAGACTCCACCTTCAACACCGAAATCCCAAGATTTCCTGCCTACGCCATCTTGGGCCTGCCCAACGCACTCACTTTTCCCCTGAAATCTATCAGAGGTCGCCAAATGGGCAATGCCATGCAAGCGGCTACACAACACATTCTATCACTCTGGGGATCGACCAACAAGCCCACACATGTGGGATGGCTACACAAACTCTGGTTCACCCTGGGGATGGAACGCATACAAGCTACCCTCACACACACTACTGACACGTTTCAAAAAGTCTGGCAGCCGTTGATATCCCTTTTATCCAAGGAGTTTAATGAAATAACTTGCCCTAAATATCTCTGATTGCTGCGCCTTACTGAAACTACCACTGAATCTCAAGAGCCTCAAGACTGATTACACTACCTCTTACCTGAATAGCGAAAGATGGGTCTCCCACATACGGCACACTGGTGGGGAGGGGGGGGGGAGGGAGGAATGGAGGGGCGGAGGTGTTTTTGGGATTCGTTCTGCCAATTTTGTTCGCCTACATTGCCTACCATTTGCATTTTTGGTATCGAAACGCTACAACGAGGTGCCCACTTAATTTTCTTTCTTGCAAAGCATAGAGAAGACGTGCCTGTCTGTCTCATTCGCTTGGTTCACCTGATACAATTACATTGTAATATGATACCTTTCTCTGCTTTCAAACTCAATAAAATACATTTAATAATAAAAAGTAAAAGAACTGTTATACATTAAAAACTTTAAGACAAAGATTAAACATTTTCTTTCAGCCTTTTTACTCTAATCGACCAAGCCCAACTTAAATATTTGGCCAGGCCAGTGGCACACAAAAAGCTAGAATTCGATGAGAGGATACCCAATGCTACAACGTAATTTCTGGTACCCAATGCTTTGCACAATGGTTTAAGCCAGTAACCCCTTGGAACTCTGTAGGCCGGGCAAGCAAACAAAAAATGCGCCATGGACTCTATTCCTAGAGTGCAACAGGGACAAGCAGAAGACGTTTGGAATTGGGTTTTCCAGCCTACAGTAAATTCCCTTATAGGTAAGGTACCGATCCTAAATTTAAAATGCAGTGCCCTGTCTAGAGGTTTGTGGATAATATCTAGATATGGCTCGGTAAACATAACGTCCTTAATCGTTAGGAACCTGTTTGTTACACTTCCCAACTTAGGGTCACAGTTACGCTTGCTTGAAACCCAATTTCAGTAGAGGTTCTTTATTACTGCTTTTGGTGGAGCTGATCTATTCTCCCAGGACTCGCGAAGGCCCAGGTCAAACAGTAGAGACTTGACATCTTGGAGCCATTTGATTTTTTGCGAGCCCATAGTAGACATACACCTCTGCCAAGCCTTCTGCGTATTTGGCCAATTCCGGGACCCGCCACAGCAGCGCCCACAATAGAAGTGGGCAAAGTTTTGCCAGGTCGCTAATAGCATGGCACCCGAGATCCAGCAACAGAGGCACTATAGTGTGCTCTGTGGGAGTGCCATTAATTCCCTTAGGAATCTATTTTCAGATTTGGCCAAATGCTCCGTATTGCTAGAGCCCCAAAGTTCTGCTCCATAAAGGGCCGCGCTTACCCCCCTGTCCCTGTATATATCGATTACTTGACCAATGGGTCTAATAGAAGCAGAGCGCTGTAACCCTCTTATGGCCCAGCAACATCTTCTGCAAGTGGGAGTTCCACTTCATGGAATCCGAAAGTCGGATGCCAAGATAGTCGCATTCCATGACCCTATCAAGGGGCTCAGGGTTTAAGACGGGGGGCCTACCCAGTTTTCTTGTCGGGTTTAGTACCAGATATTTATTCTTGCTGGTGTTTATCAAAAGCCCCCTTGATGCGCAAAAGATCTGAAAGCTATCAAGGAGGTTCTGGAGCCCAGCTGGGGATTTAGAAAGAAGAAGAGTATCGTCGGCGAACAGGAGGGTTGGAATACGCTCGCCCACCAGGGATGGTGCATCAGACTGGGGTAATAATAATTTAGTGTAATAAAAAGCACTACCAGGCCCAATGGTATTCATTTGATTGACCTCCGTGGGGTGAAAGTACCAGGATTTGATCTGCCATGCAAGTACACTTGGCCATCTTACTTGCTAACAATTTGCGGGTTTTGGCAGTTTGTAATTCCTCATGTTTCTCATTTCGAACTTGCTACCAGGTCCTTTCACCATCTACTGGCATTTGTTCAACCTTTGTGCCACCAACCACTTTTTTGCGAGCAACACAACTAACCAAAGAAACCTTCAGACAACTCCCAATTGCATCACTCAACGAGGCACTGCAAACTCTACCAAGCGAAACGCCTTACAACACTGAAAACCCATCCCCAATGTGAATAAAGAGAGGTAGTAGTCCGATACCGGCTGTAAATATGACCCTTTGGACCCTGGCATACAGTGCAGTAATCTGATCTCAATTGGTCAAAACTCTGTTTCAAGCGGATCACAAACTATGAGCTTATACAAGTATACAAATGAAAACGTTTTATAGATGTGGCTATGCTTCCAGCCAATATAATAGCTCAAATGTGGAATCCTCCCTCTGCTTACTTCAGCGTTGGAAAGTAGGTGATCTGTCTTATGTTATCGATAATGCCATCAACATAATCATATGCCTCAATCTAAAGTTGTACGATTGTTTTTTTTGTAGGTAAGAGACAAAACACATTCTAATATGTAAATGGATGCTCCTATACTCTAATCAATTACTATCTTTTGGGTATGCAATTGAATCAAAACACACAAGATGTTGATATGTTTTACAGGATGAGCTTAAAATAAATATCGAATTCACAAAGATTTCTTCACAGGGCATTCCAATGATTAAGGTAGCTGAACTGCAGATAATTTTTCTTTAAGCACACAATTCAAGTTCAGCTAAAGTAGAAGGCATTGCCTTAAGCTTGCCCAGTAAGTTAAACAATTGTCCTAATGTCTGCAATCACTTACAAAAACAAACCCCAAATACAGTCAAATAAGAGGAAGTGAAGATGATTTGAGACGGACAGTTTATCAAACGTATTCGAGAGGGGAATGAATTAAAGATTATTAGGTGGATCAGTTATCACGGTTGCTTGCAACTTTTATCTTATTTTTTATAGTTTTTATCAATGTTTGGAACTTCATGTACATACGTATCTGGGTTCCTCAAAGACTCTACAACACTCAGACATTTCTATGTGCTTTTCAAATTAAATGAATTAAATGTTAGACTAAGATATGTAGGAAGTAAGTGCATTTTTAAGATGCAACCAGGGGTTCCGCTTTATATAGAGTTAATGAGTAATTTTAATGAAACTGCAAAAAAAACCAGTTACAATACATAATTTTGACAATTTTTTAGTTTTTTCAAAAAGGATGGATAGCTCGAAAATGAGTTCTTCAGAGTGCTACATTAATCCTGCTGAATGAGATACAATTGAAAACATTTATTTAATAAATGCTCTTAACTTTTTTTTAATGTATTTGCTTTCTTATGTCGTAGTTTAATTATCGGTTGGGAATTAGTCAGGACGGGATCTGAACGGGAAGATTCTGTCTAGTTATTAGTTTATTCTTTCAATTTTGTTGGTTCTTTTATTTAGGATACAAACAGATTTTTATCAACTCCTTATCCCTGTGACACACTTTTCAGAAAGACAAGAAACAGACTGAACACACAGATTTGGTACACCTGTAATGTGCTTGCTTTCGTGGGGGGACTTTTTATACATATTTATTAAATCATGATACTGGAGCGAGGATTTTGAGGAATGATGGCAACATACATTCATCTAGAATTGAAATGCAACGTTACGCCCATAACATCTTCATGAGTGGTTGAATGCACGATGGTCGCAATCCTAACAACTGCACCATCAAGTTTAGCGAAGTTCTTGCACTATCTGAAACTGAAAAGACCATCAATGGGAAAGCGCAATCTCAGTCCGAGTAACACAATGTGGCAATAGAAATGCTTCATCCGTGACGTGAGAAGAGTGCAAATATGACAACTTACAGTCGAGGGCAAGTGGACAACTGCAAAATAACAACTACACATACATGTTTTGGAACACAGAAGAACTGTCCAAATCATTTAAGACACTAAAGAAACCTGATGAACAATACAACCACAATGTTTTATATATTCTACAAGAGAAAAATGGGTACTTGTGCAAAGAAGATCAAAATGTGGCATCAGGCCAGAGATAATGGTATTATGCTAATGACAATGCAAGAAAACAAGTGATAGACAATCACTACATTAAATAATTTACAACCAGGGATCACCAACATGGATCTTTTCACAAAAATGAACAAAAACATGAAATATTAAATTTGTTTATCTGCTACATTTGAAAAACTAGGACAATACGCTTGCAAACCCTTTCTCACCAATACAAGTGATGCACCAGGTGAGTAGGGAGATGCACAAACAATCGATGATAAGAACTGTGACAGTACTTATTTGGGCACAACCAACATGAACATTGTAGGAAAGTTATCTTTTATGACATGGTCACCCTCACGTTTTCCCTTGTAATTGGCATGATTTTAACTGGAAGTGCACCGGGTCCCAGCTAACCAGGTGCCCCGTGCCAGATCTCTTTCCCAAAACTGTGCAATTGTACCCCAATTGTAAATACCTTTAGCATTTCCTGTAAGTCCCTAGTAAGTGGTACCCCCTGGTACCTAGGGCAAGGGGGTTAAATAGGGTCCGTAAGAGTTGCAGCATGTATCATGCCACCCTAAAGGGACCCCTCACCAAACACACACAGACTGCCACTGCAGGCTGCGTTTATTGGTGCAAGATAAAAGTGAAAACACGACATGGCATACAGACTGTGTGCCATGCATACAGACCGTGCATGCAGTATAGGTACGTCACCCCTACAGCAGGCTTTACAGCTCTATGGCAGGGTGCATTATACTATATGTGTGAACATACCTGCATGAGCAGATATGCTCCTGTGCTGGTCAGTTCAATTGCTGCCAATACAAGTGATCAGGGAAGCCAAAAGTATATGTACTAGACACTGGCGAAAACGAGTTCCCCCAGGTACATGATGGCTTCACTGAAGACAGAGATGTTTGATATCAAACATCTCGCAATAATAAGCTCACACTGATTCTAGTGATGGGTTTATTAATGCATGAACCCCAGAGGGCCCCTTAGAGGTGCCCAATGAAAAAACTGCGGACTACTAGTGTGGTAGCTGAATGGTCTTAGTCATCCTTCAGCCACAAATGAGTTTCTGACCCTCGGAGGTGAGGGGTTTTGCTATCAGGAGGTCAGGAACAAAGCCTGCTCGGGCAGAGGGTGTTTACACCCCCTCCCACAGGATAAACTGTGAATTAGCATTCCAAAGTAGGGAGTTTCAGAAAGTCCAACCCCATTGGCATGCAAATCTGGCTTCCCTCACAGGAGAGGATGCTGATCCCCTCTGTCCAGGGCACCTTTGGTGCCTGGACAGGCAAGAAAATTGTAGTCAGTGGGGCGCGTTCACCCTCAGGCTAGTTACAACCCTAAGATGGACTCACTGAAGTGATGACGAAATATCAGAGTCTGCCATCTTTGTGATGGCAAACGTAGGAACTCTGAGACAGGGTTATTCCCACTTCCCACAGGAAAGGGACATATAGGGGGGCATAGTCAAAGAGATTTATATAGCGCGCTACATACCCAAAGGGTCTCAAGGCGCTTGCGGAGGGGTGGGGAATTACTTGTCGAATATCCAAGTTTTAAGTTGCTTTCTGAATGCTAGATGGTTCTGAGTAAGGCGAAGGTGAGTGGGAAGGGAGTTCCACGTTTTAGCTGCCAGGTAGGAGAAGGATCTGCCTCCCATGGTGGTTTTGTTGATGTGAGGTACAGTGGCAAGAGCTTGGTTGGAGGATCGTAACTGACGGGAGGGGGTGTAGAAGGACAGTCGTGTGTTGAGGCATTCAGGTCCAAGTTCGTAAAGTGCTTTGTGTGCGTGGGTTAGGAGGCGGAAAGTGATCCTTTTATTGACGGGGAGCCAGTGGAGGGCTTTCAGATGACCAGAGATGTGTTCTTTACGCGGGATGTCTAGTATGAGCCTGGCAGAGGCGTTCTGGATGCGTTGGAGTTTTTTCTGGATTTTTGCGGTGGTGCCGGCGTAGAGGGTGTTTCCGTAGTCCAGTCGGCTAGTGACCAGTGCGTGGGTGACCGTTTTACGAGTTTCGGTGGGGATCCAGCGAAATGTTTTTTTGAGCATGCGAAGAATGTTGAAACAAGATGATGAAACGGCGTTGACTTGTCTGGTCATCGAGAGTGAGGAGTCCAGGATGATACCCAGGTTCCGTGCGTGGTCTGTCGGGATGGGTGCCTTTCCAAGGGCCTCTGGCCACCAAGAGTCATCCCAGGCGGAGGGGGAGGTGCCTAAGATGAGGACTTCAGTTTTGTCGGAGTTCAGTTTCAGACGGCTGTGCTTCATCCACTCGGCTACTTCTTTCATTCCTTCGTGTAGGTTTGTTTTGGCGATGTTAGGGTCTTTGGTGAGTGAGAGGATCAGTTGGGTGTCGTCAGCGTAGGAGATGATGTTGAGGTTGTGTTGGCGAGCGATGGTTGCAAGGGGGCTCATGTATACGTTGAAGAGGGTGGGGCTGAGAGAAGATCCTTGTGGCACGCCACAAATGACTTCAGTGGCCTCTGACTTGAATGGTGGGAGGTGGACTCTCTGGGTTCTTCCGGTGAGGAACGAAGTGATCCATTCCAGTGATTTTCCTTGGATTCCGACGTTTCTGAGGCGCTGTAGAAGGGTGCTGTGACAGACTGTGTCGAAGGCTGCGGAGAGGTCGAGGAGGATGAGGGCGACTGTGTCTCCGTTGTCTAGAAGAGATCGAATGTCGTCAGTTGCAGCGATGAGTGCGGTCTCAGTGCTGTGTTTGGCTCGGAAGCCGGATTGTGAGGAGTCGAGGGATTTGTTGGTTTCGAGGAAGGCGGCGAGTTGATTGTTGATAGCTTTCTCGATGACTTTGGCAGGGAATGGAAGGAGTGAGATAGGGCGGTAGTTTTTGAGTTCGGTGGGGTCAGCTGTGGGTTTCTTCAGGAGGGCGCTGAGTTCGGCGTGCTTCCAGCTTTCCGGGAAGGTGGCGGAGTTGAGGGAGCAGTTGATGACGTCTCGGAGGTGCGGTGCTATGATGGAGTCTGCTTTGTTAAAGATGTGGTGAGGGCAAGGGTCTGTGGGGGATCCTGAGTGGATAGAGTTCATCAGGCGGATGGTGTCCTCAGTGGAGATAGGGTTCCAGTCATTGAGGATGTTCGAGGGGGCTGGGGGTCCAGCAGAGGGTTGTGTGGGTTGGTCTTCGGGTCGGTTGTCGAAGCTGTTGTGGATGCCTGCGATTTTGTTGTGGAAGAATGAGGCTAGGGAGTCGCAGAGGGCTTGAGAGGGGGTGATGTCGTTAGAGTTGGCCAAGGGGTTGGTAAATTCCTTGACGATGTTGAATAATTCCTTGACACCTAGTCGGTCCTTGAAAGCGGCTTTTTTGGCGGTCCGGATCAGTTGGTGGTGTATGCGGGTGGCGTTTTTGAAGGCGTCCTTGGAGCTGGTGGTTGGGTCTTTTTTCCAGGCCTTCTCAAGGGAGCGGCAGAGTGTCTTGGATTTCTTAAGATCATCGTTGAACCAGGAGGCCTTCTTGCTGCCTAGTTTGATTTGTCGTTTTTTCAGTGGTGCTAAGGTGTCGGCGCTGTTGGATAACCATTGGGTGAGGTTGGTAGCTGCTTGGTCTGAGTTAGAAGAGTGTGCTGGGGGGTTTAGAAGAAGCGATGAGGAGATCTGGTCGATGGTGATTTTGTTCCAGTTTCTTTGCAGGGTGGGTTGGGTGTGGTTGTTAGAAGTGGGCTTGTTGTAGGTGAAGTGAACGCAGCTGTGGTCAGTCCAAAGGAGATCTGTGGTGTGGCTGAAGGAGACATGTTTGCTGGAGGTGAAGATAGGGTCGAGTGTGTGACCTGCGGTGTGGGTGGAGGTGGTGACAAGTTGTTTAAGTCCGAGGTTGGCGAGGTTGTCCAAAAGGGTATCCAGCCCATTGGTATCCAGCCCATTGGCTACTACCCTACACTCCCCTAACATCCCTAAAGCCAATATTTACGGGAGCCCTGTGCACCAGGAAATCAGATCCTGCCAACCAAAAGCAGAAGAAGGACCAAAGAAGAAGCGGCTTACTTGGCGGCAACTCGGCTGGCCTGTCTGCCTTTTCTCAACAATTGTGCCAAAGTAGTCTCCCCCTGCAAGCTGTTGATCCTCCAAAACCTGGTAGGACTGCCAGCACTTCTATAAAGATTCAGGAAAAGAAATCCAGTGGAACAGAGGAGCTTCTTCCCTGCACCCTGCAGGTACCTAAGAAAGACCTGTGAGGCCACTGGACTGCGTACTCCCGACACTGGCCAGCACCACTGCAACCTTAGGTCCAACCCTGAGCTGAAGTGGGCTAACGGCGCCAGTGTGGTCCCCCAGCACCCCAGAGAAGACGCCCATCTTGGCTTTGCCAGAAGGGGACCCCTCTTTGTGTGGCCCCCTGGCTGCAGGTGCCCCCAGTGACAGAAACCAGATGCCTAAGGACACCTCTGCACCCGCCGCCCGTGGAGAAGAGGACCAATGATGTCCCCAAGCATCATGAGGCCTGACCCACACTGTTGATTCAGCCCGACTGGCCTCCCAGTCTAAACCTGTAGACCCTTTTCATGATGACTGAGATCTCCTTTGACTAACATTGGGCACTCAATGCTGTATTGCACTGCAAATGCTACTTACCAGTATGCATCTGTTCTTGGCATGTAGGGCTGCTGACATTCATATCTGTGCATAGATCGCCGCCTAGTGTTGGGTCCGGATGATTGCACATTGTTGTCCTGGAAGAGTCTTCGAAGTATCACGAGATAGGTGGCTCCTCCCCTGGACTACAGTGCGCATGGGCATCGCCTCCATCCCCAGATTGTTTTTAGCCATTGGCAGAGATGGAGTGAAGTATGTGAGTGATGCCCATGCTAAGAGCATAAAAATATATGTAAAGGAATACTGCAGCTGCTACAGGCGCCGGGGAGGAGGGCGGGCGATATGAATGTCAGCAGCCCTACATGCCAAGAACAGATGCATACTGGTAAGTAGCATTTGCAGTTCGAGGCATGTGGGCCGCTGAATTCATATCTGTGCATAGAATACATAGCAGTCCCTCCATTAGCGGCGGCCGCCCGTGCCAGCTGCAGCAGTTTGAAAAAGTGTTTTGAGAACAGCCTGACCAACAGCTGCCTGCTGTTTAGAGTGCACGTCTACAAAGTAATGTTTAGTGAAAGTATGTGTGGTAGACCATGTGGCTGCTCTACAAATATCTTCTAAGGGAATGTTACCTAGGAAAGCCATAGAGGCCCCCATCTTTCTGGTGGAGTGGGCTCTTGGTGGAATTGTGAGAGTACGTTTAGCTTTAGCGTAACAGATCTGAATGCATTTCACGATCCACCTAGCGATCCCAGCTTTGGAGATAGCGTTTCCCTTGTGGTGTGAGGCAAATGCAACAAAGAGTTGCTTGGTCTTACGAAAATCTTTCGTCCTGTCAACGTAGTACATCAAGGCTCTTTTAACATCAAGGGTGTGGAGCATCCGCTCCGCCAGTGACTCTGGGTTTTGAAAAAACACTGGTAACTCAATTGTCTGGTTTATGTGGAATTGAGATACAACCTTGGGTAAGAATTTAGGGTTAGTGCGGAGCACCACCCTGTTAGCGTGTACTTGGAAGAAAAGTTCTTGGATGGTGAGCGCCTGCAACTCGCTAACCCTCCATAGCGATGTAATTGCTACTAAGAAAGCAACCTTCCAAGTCAGAAACTTAAGCTCACAAGAGTGCAGTGGCTCAAAGGGAGGACCCATCAGCCTTGTAAGAACCACATTGAGGTTCCATTCCGGAGCTGGTGGTGTCCGTGGTGGAATGACTCTTTTGAGTCCTTCCAGAAAAGCCTTGATAGCAGGGACCTTAAAAAGTGATAGGTGTTGCCTATTCTGAAGGTATGCTGCCATCGCAGACAAGTGAATGCGGATGGAAGAGTACGCCAAATTGCATTGGTACAGGTGGAACAGGTAGCAAATAATGTTCTGAATGGAAGCTTCCTTGTCTCCCGAATGATGTCCATGCAATCGGGGGGGAAGATTAAGGTAGCCAAACTCTAGGACTTCAGGAGCCAGATCGCCAGGTTGAGCTATTGCGGATCTGGGTGCTGAATGTCGCCATGGCTCTGCGTCAGAAGGCTGGGGGTGAGATGAAGCCTTTGATGCGGTACCACGGAGAGTTCCAGAAACGTGGTGTACCATGGTTGGCGAGCCCACGTTGGAGCAACCAGGATGAGAGTCATCGAGTGCTGCCTGAGTTTGCGTGCCACCAGCGGTATCAGAGGTGCTGGGGGAAAAGCGTACGCAAATCTGCCTGACCAGTTCATCCACATCGCATTGCCCTGCGATTGCGGGTGTGGGAACCTGGCGGCGAAGCTTTGGCATTTTGCGTTCTCCTTTGTGGCAAACAGGTCTATCTCTGGATGACCCCACCTTTGGAAGTACGGTTGGAGTACTGATGGATGTATCTCCCACTCGTGCATTTGGTGGCTGTGCCTGCTGAGCAGGTCCGCCATCTGGTTGTCTTTGCCCGGGAGATGCTCTGCCATGAGGAAGATGTTCCTCTGAATGGCCCACTTCCACATGCTCTGAGCCAGATGAGACAGCTGCGGAGAGTGTGTTCCTCCCTGCTTCTGAACGTAGTACATGGCCGTCATGTTGTCCGTCCGGATCAACACGACCTTGTTGCACAGATGTACTTTGAATGCCTTTAAGGCCATGAAGATTTCCATCAGTTCCAAAACGTTGATGTGCATCTTCCTCTGCTGTAGTGTCCATAGTCCCTGCACCGTGTAATGGAGTAATGCGCTCCCCATCCCTGGAGAGAAGCGTCCGTTGTCAGGATAATCTGTGGCACAGGCTCCTGGAACGGTCGGCCCTTGCAAAGGTTTTGTGGATTCCACCAATGCAGAGAGTTGTACGCCCGACCGCTCACCAACACTAGGTCTGTCAGTTGCCCACTGACGTACCAGGCACTCCTGAAGCGGACGCATATGTAGTCTCGCGTGCGGGACGATGGAGATGCAGGAGGCCATCATGCCTATCAACTGCATGAACACCTTCGCTGGAAGCGAGTGCTGAGGTCTGAATCGTTGGATCAGCGTTTGGATACTGGCGATTCTCACTGAGTTTGGCTGCGCAGTGGCTGCCAGTGTGTTTATTGTCGCGCCCAGATACTGCCGTATATGGGCGGGTTGGAGATGGGATTTCGGATAGTTCCGCGAGAATCCCAGATCGTGCAGGAGATGAATGGTGCGGGACACGTGGTCGGCGCACTGCTGCTCTGTTTTTGCCTGAATGAGCCAGTCGTCCAGATAAGGATAGACGTGGACGTTCTGGCATCGTAGATGCGCCGCCACAGTCGCCAGTCACTTTGTAAAGACTCTTGGCGCTGTGGTGACCCCGAACGGCAGAACCCTGAACTGGTAGTGCTGGTCTTGGATCGTGAATCTGAGATACTTCCTGTGGGAAGGAAGCAGAGGGATATGAAAGTATGCATCTTTTAGATCCAACGTAGCCAGGAAGTCCCCCTGTTGAAGCAGAGGGAGTACCTGCTGTAACATGAGCATATGGAAGTGCTCCGAGAGAATATACCAGTTGAGGGGCCTGAGGTCCAGGATGGGCCTGAGGGATCCGTCCTTTTTGGGGATTAGAAAATACAGGGAGTAAACCCCTGTTCCCCTTTCTTGCAGTGGAACGAGCTCTATTGCCCCTTTTTGCAGCATGACTTTGACCTCCTGCTGCAACAAGTGCAAGTGCTCGCCGGACATAGGACGGCTTCTTGGAGGTATGTTTGGTGGAGTGGAAGTAAGTTCCAGACAGTAACCGTACTGGATAAGAGATCTGACCCACCTGTCCATGGTGATGGATTTCCACGCGGGCAGGAACTGCTGGAGTCTCCCCCCGACCGGTGTTGCGTGGTTGGGGGGCAGTGACAAGACGTCAATGCTTGTTGGCGGTGGTGGACCTGGAGCTGTTGTTTCCACGTCCCCTGCCCTTGACGTTGTTGCCTCTGTAGCCACCTCTACCCTTGTTGGTGTATGAGGTCTGGGTATTGCCCTTATAGTACTGTGTGGATTGCGATGCCTGACCCCTTGAGGTGCCTCTGGAATTGGAGCGGCGAAAGGAACCACCCCGAAACTGCTGAGATTGGAGGGCCCCCATAGACTTAGCAGTGTCTGTGTCTTTCTTCATTTTTTCAAGTGTCGCATCCACCTCGGGGCCAAACAGGTGGTCAGGTTTAACTGTTTGGTTCAGTATGGTGGTTTGTATATCTGGTTTAAAGCCTGATATCCGAAGCCATGCATGTCTTCTTAGCAACACACTAGTGTTGATTGCCCTGGAGGCTGTATCAGCCACATCTAGCGCACATTTGATGGAAGCGTTAGTGATTAGCTTGCCCTCCTGAATTAACATCTCCCCAGCCTCCTTGTACTGGTCAGGTAAATGCTGCAACAGTGTTTCTAGGGTGTCATAGTGAGCCCTATCATAGCGTGCAAGTAGGGCCTGCGTGTTTGAAATGCGCCAAATGTTAGCTGCCTGCGCAGCAATCCTTTTCCCTGAGGCCTCAAATATTTTTGACTCTTTGTCTGGGGGAGGAGCGTCACCAGTGGTCTGTGAATTCGCCCTCTTCCGAGCGTTGGATACAACCAAAGAGTCCAGTGGCAAGTGTCCCTTGATGTATGTTGGATCCGAGGGCGCTGCCTTATACTTTTTGTCAATTCGAGGATTGATGGCACGTGCCCGAGTGGGCTCCTTGAAGACCTCCGGCGTGTGCTTTAGCACTCCTTTGAGCATTGGCAATGTCTTGACTGACTTCTCGGCCACTGAGAAAGTGTCAAACAAAAAATCCACATCCACAGGATCTGAGTGGAGCTCGACATCATGGTTAGCTGCGGCCCTCTCAATCAAAGCGTTGAAGGCTGCAGAGTCCTCCATCGGTGAGGTCTTTGCCGCAAAGAGCTGCGGTTCCTGACCCGATTGCGGGTCGTCTGGGTCAGCTCCGGCCGACCAAGGTTCATGTTCCTCCTCCGGATCCGAGTACGCCGGATAGTTGTACTCGACCTCCTCTTCATCGTCACCCTCCCCCGCGTTGGAACGCGTTGGAGAACGTTCTACGTGTTTGGGAGACGAAGGCTCCATAGGGGCCGAAGTGCCCGCCGAGTCCTTCTTGTTTTTAAGAGGAATCCGAAAATGTTCCAACACCGGCTCCGTGGTGATTTTCCGTTTGAGGAGAGACAATTTCCCAGTATTGGCGTAGATGATGACTTCTCGACGCTCTTCCTCCGCGAGTGGCTGGAGTCGAAGCTTCGACACCACCAATGACGCTTTGGACGTCGACATCCCCTTCGAGGGCACGTCCGCCCCCTGCTTCGGAGCGAAGGCTTTCGGCGTCGACTTTGGCGGCAGGGTGAAGCGGATAGGCGTTTGCACCTTTGCCGGCTTCGATGCGGTCTTTGGCTTCACGCCCTCCGGTCGGGAACCACAGCGTCCTTCCGAATCCGTTGCAGGGACTCCGCGACCTTTTTCGTCAAGGTTGGAGAGGGCTTGACCGTCTCGAACGATTTCCCCGAGTCGGGAGTCGGGTCGGCTGGAGGCACCGTCTTCGGAGCCGACACCGTGCCATCCTTGGCCCCGACGGCTGGAGCCGGCGCAGCCGGAGCTTTGGAATCGCCTTGACGCTTCTTCGAAGCCTTCTTCGGGTCATCGACCTCGACCATCTTCGGCGCCGACGCAGCCGCGTCGGCCGCCTTTGCCTTCGGCGTCGACCCCGAGGTTTTGGGGTCGGCCATCTTGGCGTGGCTCTTCAAGTCGGCCATTTTGAGTTTCTTAGATGTTGACGCCTCTAGAGCCTTCTGTCCCACCAGTGGAGCTTTCACTTTCGGTTTCGAAACCGATGGTGTGGATCCCGATGGCTTCACTTTCGTTTTCTTCAACGGGAGTGGCGCATCAGAAATGTCCGTGGCCGGGCCGAGAGGCGGGGCTGCTGGACTATTAGCAAGGTCTTGGGTAAGGCCCGAAGGCGATCCCTCGACCTGGGCCGTTTGTTGGGGGTTGACCCCTGAGTCAGTTTGAGGGTGCTCTTCCTCCGAGCTATCCCCCACGGTGGCAATGGCCCCATCGTCGTCCCCTACCTCGTCGCCGGCTTCATCAAACTTCTCATCTCCCGCGTCGTAGTCATCTCCCTCCGACGCAGGGCTAGAGTCCGAAACCTGAAAGACATTGTCGTCTTCTTCAAATTCTTCAAAGATGTTGTCCGGCGGGGGCGCCGGGGGTGCCGACAACTGGGCCTGGAGTCGAGCGGCCCGACGATGCTTGAGGGTCTTCTTGCACCGGAACTTTGAGCAGGCCATACACCTGGCCTCGTCATGGTCCGGTGATAAACACTTGTTGCACACAGGGTGCACGTCGAGGTGTGAATACTTGGAGGTGCACACCGGGCACCTCTTGAACGGAGTCCGTTCTATGTTCAGTAATTTGGAGCGTCGAGTAGGCCCGTTCGCGCCGACAGCACGCGGAGGGGCAGGAAGCGTTCGGAGCTGAGAAGGAAGACAAACCCGAACGAAAACAATACCGACGCCCAGCCTAAAGACCTTTTGGTCTCAAGTAGAAAATTAAACAACTATCGATCCCGACAGAGGGAACCGAAACACATCCGAACCCAATGGCGGAAAAAAACAATCTGGGGATGGAGGCGATGCCCATGCGCACTGTAGTCCAGGGGAGGAGCCACCTATCTCGTGATACTTCGAAGACTCTTCCAGGACAACAATGTGCAATCATCCGGACCCAACACTAGGCGGCGATCTATGCACAGATATGAATTCAGCAGCCCACATGCCTCGAACCCCTGCAACCCGCCACCCCAGTGCAGCCGGTGTGACCTCTTGGTGCTGCCTTGAACCTTGTCCCATACTCACCTTAAGTCCAGGAGATTGGCCTCGTAAGTCGCTGTACTCTACCTGTATGTCGTATTTGTTTTTCCTCCATTAGGATAACATTACAGCCTCAGAAAATTGCATTAAGTGTCGACTTTTGAAAACATAAAATATTTCTATTTCGAAATGTACTTGCCTGATAGTATTCATTCTGGTGCCTACATATATATATATAAAGATATGTTATTTTTATAAATTGGTGTGGATCTCCTTATTGAGTCATGTGCATCATTTATTGACTGTGCGTGCATTTTGTAGATGCCCAACCAGCACTTATGTCCACTAAAAATATCGGACTCCCAGGAAGCTACGTGTCCCTCAGCAATTGTCTCCCCATAAAGTGGCACAACTAAACATACTGAAGTTAGCAGTCTATCTCAATGAGGTCACATAATTCAACTTTTAGATCAGTGCATGGTTGCACCAAACAGGAAAATATGATACTTGCAAAAGCATAAATTGTTAGTTTCTATTGTGGCCCAAGATGGCCCGCCCAAATATGGCCTCCCAGAGGAAGAGTCCTGACAAACAAATATGTATTCTGCATAAGGACCTATCAAGGACCCCATTGAATTCCCAATATTCAAACTTGAGTTTTTTTCTCCCAGTGCCATCTTTCCCAGGCCCTCCATATCTGGCAACTTGCTAATTATTTCTGACTTTGAGGGGCTTCTCAAAGCTCCACAGAAATGTGTGCACCCTGCTGCCCTACACTTACTCTTTGACTTGCTGTAGTTTGTGACTAGGTGCTGGGTTATTGCTCAAGGTAAATGGCATTAGCTTTATTGAATGGCACTAATTTAGGGTGCCATATAGTGATACTGTGCTAGGATCTGATGTTTTAAACTTCAGACAAAAATGCTTGTTGTACAATGTCTGTTCTGTGCTTGCTTGGTAGGTTTGGTGGATATAAAAGAGGTGGTCCGCAATAACCTTTCCTAGTTGAAGGCTTACCCAAATATCACAGTCTACACCTCTGTTATTAATCTGTGGCTATCTGGATTCTGAATACTTTTTCTAAGTCAGTCATTACATAGTTGATCCCCCTAGGTCCTCAGTGGCCTTCCACCACATTAGGTCTGTAACAATTCTTAAGGCAGATTTAGCAAGATTAGATCCACTATAGGGCCACAGTCATGACATAGTAGAGTCCCCTTCTGCAGGTAGTCAGAACAATTTGACTCTGAAGGCCTTGTGCTGATGCATTTTTATGTTACAATATGCCTTTATAAATATATTAGGCTGAGTTTCTGTAGCTTAATTTCTAGTGCCAGTTTACAAGTCACTATTGTTGCAGACAGTCCGAAAAGAACACATGAATACAGCATGGTCGTTAATTCAAGATAAAGCTTGGAATGTTACCCAGGCAGGTATAAGGAAGTCACATGCTCAGCTTACGTTTTTCAAACCCAGTGTCGGAGCGGATTTGTAAATTCTAGTTCAACTGATTAATATTAATCATTAGGAAGGCTATTTTACTCTATTACTTACTTTCCCCATGCAACCATATCCATGCATACTTTAACCCACACCTATCCACTCATCTACCATCACAGCCATCTGCCCCTCCATACTTCTGCTCACAATTACCCACCATCATCCACCGCCCAACATATCTGCCTACACTTTGCAACCATCATCCAGCACCCATTCCCATGCATCAAATGTTCACTCACCCAAGCACATATCCATCCACTCACAACCATTCATCCATCCATCCATCCATCTATCATTAAACCACAAACACGTACCAATCCACCCACACTTCCATCCATCTAGCAAATGTATGCAACCACATCTAACCATCCAACTATTTATTAAAACCCTGTACAAACCACACCCAGTTTTAGTTTTGTTTTTTTTCACTCCATCAGGCTTTTTAAAATGTTTTTATCATGACTCAAACGGCAAGCCAGACATTCTCACTTTGCCAATGTTTGTTGTTTGTATGTTTTCATCCTGCTGACACTCGCTCAAAATATAGAGAGCAAAAACCGGCAGCGTGGGTGATGAATCAACAATCTGCTTCCCAGAAAAAAACATCCTTAATGATGCTTCTTTAACCACATGGCTGCTGGCAGTTTTCCCGTCCTGTGCTGAAAAATTCTGGATGCCATATATTCATGACGAGCTCAGCTCGTCATCAGCACACGACACCCGTGGGTGATGACGAGCTGAGCTCGTCATCAGCATCGAAAGGGTTAAGCAAATCCTCACATTAAATATATAAATGCTTTTAGTTCCTTACATCGATGCATCTATAAAGTTTGGACAGGCACACCAGGGTCCTTCTGACTGTTGGATACCACATTCCATGGAGATCAGCTGGAGAAATTGTTTGAGGCTTTGAAGAAAGGCTGTTCGATGAACCTACATCATGACAAAGCAGAAAATGAATCCGTCATTATAGAATTTTAGATTAACAGCAGATTCTCAACACAAAAGAAGTGCAACATAAAACACTTTAAATTATTAAACACACACAAAGTACATATCCAGATAACCAGTCGTAGTATTAGGTGTTTAATAACATTGTTGAACATAAGACTAAAGTGGGCCATGATGCCCCTCTCTCAACAATGGTAATAAATACCATATTATACTCTGCGCACCTGCATATATGGTTAATGCATAGCATTTGTTCAACAAGAGACATTTAAACAAAACCAGTATTCAGGCGTTGTACTAAGCGAAAATCACATTAAAGAGGCTTAGGGACTATTTATTTCGCTGTGCAACTGTGTTACATGCAATCTGTGAGGTAGTAAATAGAGTTTTTCTGATGTCCTTAGTAATGAATGTGTGAATGTGGGTGTATTTGGTCTGCATTTCCATAGGAAAAGCATTTTTTGTTTTCCTAATAACTGTGGCTCAGTTTGATGAATCTTCACAAAACGTTCCACAAAAAAGTCCCATTCGCCTCAGCTCCTCCTTGGAAGGTTTCGTGGTAATCCACTGAGCGGGGGCTGAGAAAACGTCAGGGGGAGGTCACGAAACGTGTTTTCCCTATGCATTTATCCATAGGAACAGGGATACCGCTAAAACTGCTTAACAGAATTAAACTAAATTTGGCAGAAAGCTAGTTCTTGGTCCAGAAAGCGAGTTTGTAGTGATTTGGTGTAAATCCTTTAAGTCGTTTTTGAGAAAAAAAGGCTAAAAAACGTTGCATATTTCTAGCCCCAGAGGATCCGTAGAGCTCACAGATCTCAAGACGAAATCTAATTGGCTGCCACCACGTCATCAACAATGTGGAAGCAGACACCTTAGAACTCGGGCCTCAGTCCGGAGTCCTCTTAAAAATGAAAAATATACAGTGCATGTTATATATTTTATGTTGGGTCGGGGGGCATGGCCCCCTCCCTGAACCTTAAGGCCCTGGGGACCCCATCTCCCGGGGTAAACACTATAATAAAGAGGAGGGTAGCACACAGCAGAAGCCACTCATTTAGTAATCATTGCTCCAGGAAGGAGCACCCCATAATGCTCTGCAAAAGCTGTTCACATTTTTTTTTTTTTTTGCTTGGTGGTTTCCCTACAAGGGGCAGGGGCACCACCAAGCATTTTTTTTTTAACTTTGTTTATAATTTTTCATGAAAGTGCGCACAGCACATAAGGTGACAATGTATACATATCGACATTATAGAAAAAAGCAAACAGTAGCACTTGCCTGTTACATTATGATGTGGGAACATAACGGGCTGCCCAGTCTGAGTCAGTATCTGTGTCCATGGGGAGGGAGTGAGCCTATGGAAAAGGTCCATGCACGTCATGTTTGTTACATCCAGTAGTAGCACTGGTCTCCGTGGGCCTGGAAGGGCAAGGGGGGCCACGGCCATGAGCGCACAGCAGCAGCGGCGGCACCGACAGCGCTACCGAGCTGCTATCCACGTCCTTCCTGAGGGACCGCACCCAGGCGGTTCGGCTGGGGGACTTCACGACTACCCCACTTCAAGTCACCTGCGGTGTCCCCCAGGGTTCCTCTCTTTCTCCCTTATTGTTCAATCTTTACATCTTTCCTCTAATCTTTGCACTTCAGCAGCTGGAGGTCACCGTTTATAATTATGCGGATGACCTCCAGCTCATCTTTAACCTCTCCTCTTCTCACCTCTCTATCTCAAATTTCCAGTCCACTATGATTTTCATCAGGGACTGGATGAACCACAACCATCTCAAGCTGAACCCGGACAAAACCGAGTTGGTTCTCACAGGTGGTTCTTCCAGTCCCTGGAACTCTCTCTTCTGGCCCTCTTCTTTTGGTCCCTCCCCCACTCCTTCCTCCACAGTTAAAACCCTGGGTGTCAAAATGAACAACCAACTCACTTTACACTCACAAATCAGCTCTGTGGTTTCTTCCTGTTTCCTCACTCTCCGAACCATCCGCACTGTCTCCCGTTTCTTTTCCCCCCAGGCACTTAAGCTGATCATGTCCGCGCTGGTGATTTCGCGGCTGGACTATGCCAATGCCCTGTACAACGGCATCCCTGCATACAGCCTGCGGAAGCTCCAGATGGTCCAGAACCAAGCGGCTTGGTTGGTGTATGGTCTCCCACGTTTTCACCACTCTACACCCCTCCTCAAGGAGCTCCACTGGCTTCCTGTCAAGGAACGCTCCCTTTTTAAAACCGGCTGTATGGTTTTTCAGGCCCGCCAGGGCACTGCCCCCGCCTTCATTTCCTCTCTGATCAACGAATATGTCCCGGTCAGAGAGCTTCGTTCTTCTTCTAAATCCCTCCTGCAAATCCCACGTTTTAAACGTAAAAAGTGGGGAGGAGCCAATTTTTCAACTTTGGCTCCCACCTTTTGGAACTCCCTCCCCGACCACCTACGATTTGCCACACAATATTCCTCCTTCCGCAAAGATCTAAAAACGTTTTTGTTCAAACAGGCCTTTTCCTTGTAACTTGTCCCTCCTTTCCCTGCGCCAGGTTCACTCCGCCCTCAGTTGCTGGACCTACCAATATAGCGCCAAGAAACCGTAGGGTGAACGCTGCGCTTTACAAATGTTTTAAATTCAAATTCAAATTCAAATTCAATTCACGTGGCTGTCAGTCATTTTCAGTTGTGTTGAAATGAAGCAGGTACGTACGTATAGGTTGCTAAATGTCGCGGTTGTGTCTGGGCATATAGCTCGCTATTCATGTCGCAGAGGACAAGGCTCTTGAGCCAGACGGCTATAGTAGGGCGTAGCGCACCTCCCCAATGACTGGCAACTTCGCACTTCGTGAGTTAGAGTGCTGTGGCAACAAACCTACAGGTATCTTTTGGGATGCCATGCAAGTATCCCAGCAGTTCTAGCAGGTGAGTAAGGGTCAGTGTTGTGTCTACCATCTGGGAGATGTGTGCACAGATGTCAGTCCAATAGCTGCCTACATGGGGGCAAATCCATGCCAGATGCAGAAAATCTCATCCGTTGCGTGGCATTTGGGACAGCTTGATGAGCGTGCGAGGTCAATCTCTGTCTGGAGTTTGGGTATTGTGTATACGCAACGCAGGAAATTGTAATGCACCAGTTTGTGCTGGTGGTTGGGGGAGACTAACTTGGTCTGCATGCAACAGTAATACCAGATATCTGGCACAGGGCGCTCTAGGTCCTCCTCCCAAGTCTCCCGCAGTTGTGGTGGGTAGCAACTCCAGACACTTGCGGTACAGTTTGGAGACAAAGTGTTTGCCAGCGTCGTCTTCAATGAGGGCAGTGAAGTCATCGGGAGCTATGGGGTAGGTAGGAATATGCACTCTAAGGGCACTCTGCTCACGGTGCAGAACAAATCTGTCCAGCTATGTGGTGTCAGCAAATTGGGTGTCTTCCAACCAAGAAATGTCATGGCCCTCGGGAAACAAATCTCCAGTAGTGTGCAGTGTATATTTGTTATGTGTGCTCTTGACAGTAGAGTCTACCATCGGGGGATCCAATGACTGCCTGTGAGCAGAAGTGCAAGCAAGTACAAACTCTGCTCGCACAGATGCTGCAGTCAGCGCCACTCCCAGCAAGAGGTGGAGAGTGGCTGGATGTCCCTCGGATTCAGAGGTACTCCCAGGGGAAGAATGGCATGGAGGGGAGTGGAGCCGGCCAGTTCTCTATCAACTCTGCTATAAAGAAGACTAGCGTCCCGTGGTACCAATGGTATGCATACAGGCACTAAGCAATTAGATAATAGAGATGAAAGTGGGGCACACCAAAACCTCGCTTTGCGTACAGAAAGGTGAGCGCCCGACATCCAACCCGGGGCCTGCGACCCTACCAAATCATCCTCAGAAGGAGTCCCCTCAGGGTGGCAAAAAATGAGTTTGTTAGAGAGATGTGTATGTTGAGAAATTGATCGGGATTAGACAACCATTTTAATTATCGCAATGCGCCCGCCACTAATAACAGCAGCCTTATCCATCGTTCAATCTAGGTGGTCAATTTATCCACCAATGCTCTGTAATTCAGGCGGAGAACTTGCTCCTTACCTCGACGGACATGGACCCGCCTAATAATTGACCTTATCTGTACACCAACGCAGTGGCAAGTCACTGTTGGGCAGCCTCCATCAGTGGAAAGAACTCAGATTTATTCCAGTTAATCTAGAGCCTGGAGAACTGTCCAACACTGGGCTCAGGTTGATAGCAGGATGTCAGAGAAAAAGCAGGATATCATGTGCGTATAGGGACAGCAAGCCTGGGTAGAATTGCAGCCCGCTCCAGATGTGTTACTCCTGCAGGTGCCAGACCAATGGGTCCATTGCTATTATAAATAGTAGCAGGGAAAGGGGGCATTCCTGCCTCGTACCTCTGGCCAGTGCAAATGGAGCAATTAGTGAGCCATTGGCCCAGATGCAGTCCATTAGGTGGGCATAGAGAAGCTGGATTAGGGATGTGAAGCCATGTGGCAGCCGAAGGTTCTGCACAGTAGTCCACAGAAAGGGACACTCAAGCAAATCTAAAGTCTTCTCTGCATCCAGCAGGGCCCCCACAGCCGCCAGGACCTCCTGGGATATCCTGTTGACTACAGAAAACAGTGTGCACAAGTTTATAGAAGTAGAACGGTGGGGGACAGATCCCACCTAAAGCGGAGAGATGATAGTCTAGTTGCTATGACCTTTGTGAGGATTTTATTATCAAAATCTAGAAGGGATAGCTGTCAGTATGACTGGCAGTGCTGCAGGTCTTTACCTGGCTTTAACAGCAGGACTACAATGTCCTTGGGTACCATGGGGGTGGGGGGTACTCCCATGTCCAGGAACAAAGCGTAAAGCTCGAGCAGGAGAGGGGCGAGCAGATGTTTGTACATTTTGTAGAACGCACCTGTGAGTCCATCCGATCATGGGGCCTTCGATCCGTCCATGGAGTCAATTGTGGAGACCATCTCCTCCACTGCAATGGGTTCGCTGAGGAACTGCTGCTGTGGGAAGGACAGCCAAACCATGGCAACCTCTCCAAGGTAACCATCCAAACCATCACCCTCCCCGACCTATCTGGAAGTGTAAAGTTCTGTATATTACCGCAGAAACTCTGCTCGTAGCTGCTCTCCATTCGTGGTGCGCGTGCCGCCTCAAGGGTGAGCTTTGATATGTAGTCACTTCCCCTCTGTGGGCTGAGCAGTTTCGCAAGCGTACAGCCAGGCCACTTGCCCTTGTCATACTGGCATGCCCTTGCATATTTCCCCAAAAACTGTACCTCTCAGTTCACGGGCTTGTGAAACACCCCCATGGCCTCTGCCCGAAGGTCCAAGCCCTCTTGTTGTCCCCCTAAGTGACTCTGCGTCAAGACGTTAAAGGGTCATCTCCATGTGTTGCAATGTGCGCTGTAAGTACCACAGTATACTGCCATGCTTGGAGATTGCTATGCCACGGATGTATGCCTTAAAAGGCTCCCATAAAGTAGCCTGTGTGGTCACTGTGCTTTGTTGAGGTCGAAGTATTCGGTAATGGCTAACCAAAGTTCGTCGTGAAAGACTGGGTCCAGGTGGGACTGACCAGGAAAGCGTCACATCCTCATTGCGCCGCCCGGAAGTTGAAACTTTAAAACAACAAAAATTGGGGCGTGATCTGACAACGTGCTAGGAAGGTACGTCGCTTCACCCAGACTGGGGAGGAGCGAGGGGAGAAAGGAACCAATAGTTTGGTCGCGACCAAGTACCAAGGGAGGTGTAACCCAGAATCTGCGCATGCCGGTGTTTCCATGCATCTTTAAGGGAGTGAGAGGCGCAAATGTCATGCAAAATCCGTGCACAGGCACAGGAGCGGCCTCATTTTCGAACTGTTCCTGGATTCAGGAGGGCACAGTTCCATTCCAGTCCTGACAGGTCATAAACCTTCTTCAACTTTGGTACAAAGACCTATCATTCTAGAAGTATTTATTCATATTTTAACGTATTTTTATTCCAGAAACACTCTATCTGGGGCAGTAGGCCCGTTCAGATTATAATTGGATGAATTTTTCACTTACCTTAGGAATTTTTACACTTAGATAATGTCCTATTCTCTTTAATGTATCTTAAAACTTCGATCTGTTTTACTGTGTCTTCCACTTCCTCCTACTTGCTCATTTCTTACTAAGCATCACTACATTTTGCATGTTTTATACATTTTGTTTACACTTTTTTATGTATTGGACATATGTTAGGTCTGTCCCGGTCTCTTATTCGGTCATAAACTGTCTATGTGGTCTTCCATGTATGACGTTTTAAATGTCAAATGTCTTTCATAGGAATCTTTATAAATAAATCTTTGTCCGGTCAAGTGTTCTCATTCTATGTTGTAATGTATTAATTGTCCATTGTGGTTATTTATGTTGTATTATACACTATATGTTTTATATGTTCTACAGCCCTGATTAAGTCCACACCAGTTGGACAAAAAGTGTTGGCTGTTGTTTTATTGAACAAAAAGAATAAAGAAACAACTTATGCAAAACCTACAGTGGACACACTTAACTTTCCTTTGGTACTGGTGGTGCACGCCATATTTTTATTAAGTTTGACATTGGTCTTGGAGACTGCTCTTTGAAAACAGCAGGAGCAGTGGAGAAGCACACCTTTTGAGCTAGAAGACTCACAATTTTGGACTCTTTTGGAAGATTGGTTTGTGGGGACATGCATAGCAATCACACAGTGGTGTGCTTGCTCGGCTTGCGGTGTCATACTTAAGTGACACTGTTTATAGCCTCCTTGGTTCTGTTGAACATTTCATGGCTATTGTAAATTTACAGTGGGATGCCAGTCTCGACAACGGGAATGATTCAAGTACATGAATCTCTGAATGATATAATGCTGAAAAGAAATTGCAATTCAAAATGTTGCTTTACCAACTCCAGCCTTGCACTTTACTAAGAAAGAGGACTACCGTTTTATCACTAAAAGGCGAGTTCAAGATTGTATTCTTAAGACCACTGTGCAAATAAGAAGGGTGCTTCCCAAGCACTCTATGCCTAGATATAGTCAAAGATTTGTAAATTTACAATTGTTGCAAAAAAAAAACCTTTTCCTCTTAAAGGTAACCAGGTGTTCTTCTACACCCCAGAAACAAAAATTCAACAAACATGTCCAACATACAATAATTTAGCACATTATAGCATGATAGTTGCATCGCTGTATTAATATGCCATATCTATTTGGAAAAAGCCTTAGTTTTGTGTCTTCCACGTTCCGATTTCCTCACCTTGAACAAAGAATGCAAGGGGGGGATTTGGACCAGTCCCACATAGGGCTATTTTAAACACATTTAATTGTGCCGGCCAATTGCCCACCGAAAGGAAGGTCTGTAAATTATATCCAAAGCATCAGACAGTGAGGCTCAAAGTGATGTTTATAACATAAGTAACAGTTGTTTACCTGGGAAGTATTCTGGATCAATAAGGATTTAACCGGAACTGAAAGAGTCAGTCTTGACAAGAGGGGGGTAGAGGAGGATCTGGATACTGCAGATATTGTGTCTGTCTTGGTATTATTTGGCAAAAAACATTCAAGACCTCATCTAAAACAAGTGATGCCACAACAGCATTAGTGCAGTCCCACTAGTCCCCGGGAGGAAAGAGATTGCTAATGGTAGACTGGATTAATATCCAACAGAAGCATTGGCACTGGATTTGTAAATCATCTGGGGGCATTCATCTTCAGAAGTTGACTAACTCTAGAATGCTACGCTCAGTTCTTTTACTTGTAGTTCTAATGCAGATGCACACTTCAATGACACCATTAAGCATTTTCTGGATTTAAAAATGTCACCACAGGACCTCACATTTTCCAGTAGGTGTTTCCTGAGACATGTACATACAAATGGATAAGACGGAAGTATTCCATTATTGAATGAGCATTAGCAAGAGTATTGCTGACTGAGTTTGGTCTTTAATCACTCGTTATCTTTATATGATAACTTCAATCTCATAACAAAATCTACACTATTGTCCCTGTTGCCAACATAAACATAGGACAATTCTTCAGTGCCCTGGGATTAATTTGAGCAAACAAATATTATACATTCACTGTACAGAGATCACCAAACACAAACGAGGACTTTTAGTTGGTCAACAAAAACGAATTGCTTGATGTATTGTATGTCCTAGAAATCTATTGTGAAACTAAGTGCAGCAGTGATTGAACACAAAGAAAATATGAAAAAAATAAATATCCAAAGAAGGGAGGCAGGGGGACGACAGCACCAAACAAACTGAAGCACCAGAGAAATCAATTCCAGTGTTATCTAACAACTGAGTGGCAACAGTTGGTGACGTGCAATAGAGTCCAGGGCAGCCTACGATACTTGTCCCTTTACCGTCAAACCAAAAAAGGGCACTTCTTTCCTCGCCTGGGATACATTTCAGAAAAAGAAGGTCAAAAGCCCATCAGATGGTGGTTGAGGCATAGGAAAGCAGGTGGAGAAGAGTGGCTCAATGATTAGAGCGGCAGACCCTGATGCAGAAGTCTAGCCCGGGACCAGGGTTCAATTCCCCGCCTCGGCGGGTCTTGGGCTCAAAGTTCCACGGACCTGATAATTCTCGTCTCGGTGCCTATTCCAATCATGGAGTCCTACTCTGCCACTCTGGGCAATAACTTGCTTAATCTCCACAACGGCCCCCACAACGCTAAGGCTGCCTGGCCTCCACCTTGGGGGTGCCCAGGAGTGGACGCCTCATAGGGAAAGCCAGGATGGGTTCCACAGCGGTATTCGTACAAGCGCCTTGAGACCCTTGCGGGTGAGTAGTGCGCTATACAAGTATCAATTTACATTTACAAAGCAGAGACATGCACCTGCTGGAATACTTCAACATTTAAAAACTTTTTTCGGATCTTCAACTTCTAATTAAATGGACAAAAAGGAAAGATAGCAGGCAGAGTATTCTAAATTGCTTAATGGATGCCATCGCAATCTCTGCACATCAACAGCAGCCCACAGTTAGCGTGGGGGGCTTAAATTAGCTTAATTCATATAATGGAATAGGAGGGGATAATTGCATGTCTGTAGCACAAATTAATCTGTGAAGCAACAGAGAGGTGCACAGTAAGTGAGGGACTGGCATATGATCTACAAGATCATGTACATCAAGTTGGTACTACATAAATACATTTTACACACATTGCAGATTTTTAGGCACAGGGAGATTTGCCTATAATCTCACAATGTTGAATTTAGCACAGAGGCTGGGATCCGAACCTGGGTCACCAGGATCCAAAGGCAGAAGCTCGAGCTGTTTGGCACATCTCCTCCCCTCTTCTACTCTCCCACCTTTCCCCGTTAGTCGCCAACATATTAACATAATGACAAGAACTAACCAAGACATTAACATCTAAAAACTAAGAGAGGAGATTTTTAAACCACATTTTAAAATAGTTCTTCAAAAGAAAATATTTAGATATCATAGATTATGTAGTAAGTACATTAAATTCACCCTCTACCTAAAAAAACATTGAACTCCTTTTTCACACAATGGTTACAACAGCAAAACGTATACAAATTTAGCATACCTGATCTAATGAGGTTATTGGCATCAGGGTCTTCTAGCTTAACATCAGAAAAAGAAGCATCTGATGCAACTTTCTTCTGCTCATCTTTTAAACTCTGTGCAATTTGCTGTTTGAGAGAAATAAAAATGAAAACTAGATTAAAAATCAACAAACCTGCTCAGTAGGATAGCTAACCCATTAGTTTCAGTTCTATTTCCACACCTTTCACCTTTACACAATATTGTGAAATACGCATCCTTCTCATTTCTACACTTTGACCTCCCAAATTATAACATCACCTAAGTATATTGCTGCTGTCCAGGCCTTTATTCATGAGATTTGTTACAGGATGGGACGAAATTCACAAATGTTACTTACACTTGTGAATAAGTTTACTCTTACACTTTTGAGCAACCTTACTACTTTTGCCTAGTCACAATTTACGAGTGTAAATGTACTCAAAAGCGTAGACTTACTTGTCTTCACTGTCTGAAATAGGAGTGAAGCCAAATTTACGAGTGTAATTTACTACTGCCAAAATTAAGTGTAGGAAGCTGGCTCTGTATATACAATACCAAAGTAAGGTATAGTGTGCAAAGAGTCCAGTGGATCCCCAAAGACTTACAGAGGTAAAAGTAGATAATACCTTAATCTCTATTTCTCATAGTGTGGGCGAGCAGTAAGGCTTTATCAGAGGGTAGTGTTACGCATTTATTGTACACACTCTGGCAAGAAACAAATTCACACACTCCAAGACTGAACTCTAACCAATTTGTTTTTTATAAAACATTCCTTAGTTGTATTTTATTCTTAGAGCCAAGCAGGCCATGGCACAGTTAAGTATAATAGTATTTTTCAAGAATAATACAGTTGTATGCAATTGTCTTTGTTACAGGTGGGTCAAATGTTCAGAAACAGTTGAAAATAGTTTTCAGTTACTTTGTAATACCTTTGTGATTACTTTTCAGATTACTTTCCTTACTCTGCGTGGTATGTCTAGATACCACACTGGGACATTTCCTAGACAAAGGTAAGTAATTCTGTTTATCATTAAAACACAATTGTTTGAGGTTTCATACAATTTTCAACTCTGCACTTAAAACGTTTTTCACAGAAAAGCAGTCATTGCAATCCTATTGGAGAAAAAGTTATCATTTTAAAGGTAAGCACTCTGTCGTGGGAGTTGAGTTTGAGATTAGAACAAGGGTTCCCCCAGAGTCAAGGATGCACTCAAAGAACACCCTCAGCAGCACTAGGGCGGCCAGGCGCAGGGTGCTGACGCCCAATGCTATCCAATAGGGGATAGGGGCCTCCTGTAAGTACCCGCTCATGGGCAGGTCACAGGGTTGAGGGAGCAAAGCTCCTAGGGTTAAGCTCAGGGCAAAGGGGGAGTAAGCACACAAGGTGCACTCACAGCGGCACAGGGGTGGCCGGGTGCACAGTGCTGATTTGGCATTGGGTGCATGCCGTTTTCAATGAGAGATGCTGGTTTGGGATTTTGGCAGAAGGCTCAGTCCAGGAAGTCTTACGGAGGAACCAACATCTGGGCAGGTCAGTTGGAGGGGTCGGGGACATAGGTGCACCTCAGGTCCTTCTCCAGGGCGCAGGGCAATTGGGTGCCTTTTGAGGTCAGATTTCACCTCACTGGGCCATTTGCTGTTGGGGGGGTCCCCGTGCAGAGGCTGCAGGCGAGGTTGGGGAGTCCTGGAGAGGTCAACCCACGGTGGACTCAGACTCTGGAACGATGGGGGACCTCACTGGGACCGGTGTGCCACTCTGACTCGGGCGGTAGGTGACGGGTGCAGTGGTGGTTACGGGCATCAGGTTTCTTTGTCTTCAGAAGGGTCAGAGTTTTCCTTTGGGGATTCTTTTGAACAGAGATGCTGTTCACAGGCGGTCCAGTCTTTGGTGAAGGCAGTCAGTCTTCCCAGGGGTTCTGGAGGTGGCTGGCTGCAGGACAAGGCAACTTTTGGCGCAGGATCTCTGGAAACTCTAGACGGGCAGGTAGAGCAGGGGCCAAGTCACTTCTTCTCTGCAGTCTCCTCTGCTGTGCAACTTCTTTCGACTTCTTTCGTCCTTCGTAGGTTGGGGGCCTCTGTCTTCTGGGTTACCCCTAAATACCATATTTAGGGGGTGAAATTTGGGGTCTCGTGGTAGTAGAGTAAGGGCTTCTCACGTTAGGGTGATTAAACCCTTGGGGCGCCCACCCACTTGGGGGAGTGGACACAATCCTTTATACTGACTAGAGAGTGCCTGCCATCTGCAAGATGGCGGGCACTGAAGAGTGGCCTTCACCTTGCCTCTCCTACCTGAGGGGTGGGGTTGGAAAAGATGGGCACACCTTCTGGGTTGCTCTAACTTTTTCCGCCTGTCTTCCTTCCAAAAAAGGGAGTGAGACAGGAAGGGGGCCTGCTCCAGATACCATGAGAGGCTGGGAGTTGCATTGCTAAAGTGGCAAGGCATTTGAAGCTCCCCTGCTACAGATGGCTCTTCCTGACCAGTGGGAGGTGTGAACACCTCTGCCCAGGAAAGGCTTTATTTCTAGGCTCAGGGAGAAAAGGCTCTCAATCCAGGGGTCCAGAAACGTGTCTCTAGGTGGCAGGCTGGTGTTTACCAGTCAGAGAACCCACCAGAGGCTGGGAGTTTTTCAGGGGGTATCTCTAAGATGCCCTCTGAGTGCATTGTATAATAAATCCCACACTGGCATCAGTGTGGGTTTATTATGCTGACAAGTTTGCTACCACACTTCCCAGAATTCAGTCAAATTATTATTATGTTGTGGAGTTCGTAATAACAAACTCCCACGTACAATGTTTAAGAATGGAGTTAGACACTGCAGGGGTATAGTGTTCATGCAACTGTACCCTCACCAGTGGTATAGTGCACCCAGCTAGATGGGTGTCTTACCCATATCATAGGCAGTGGCTTGCAGGCATGGCGTGCCATGTCAACTCTTCACATTTCTCTGCCCCAAAACACACAGCCTGCAATGGCAGTGCGTGTGTGTTAAGGTATAGGATCTCTAAGAGTGGCACAATATGTGCTGCAGCCCTTAGAGGCCTTCCCTGGTCACAGTGCCATTGGTATCCATGGTACCTTTTTCAAGGGGCTCACATGTGGCCAGAGGTGCAAATTGGGGGTATAAAGTTACAGTTTTGGCATAGAACATAGGCCCTGGGGCCCGGATTGATTCAGAAAAGCGGGTGGTGATGAACAGAGTGTCTGAATTAAGCAGACCACTCTTACCCAGTCCAAAGATCAGGGCTTGATCCATCACCGTTTTTTAGCTCACTGCACCATCCCAGCTCAGAACTTGGCTATATGCAAATTAGTCTGACCCTGGCCCAGTGCATCATGGGAACAGGGCAGACCAAACTACCAAGCCAATTCTTATACTGGGAAGGAAACAAGCTTCCGGGGACCGGTTTCTGGCATTTCAGCCGTCTTCGGCCCGGCTTGCTTGAATCCTGATGGTGCAAGGAGCAAGGGACTCACATCTGAGTATACCCTTCCACGCTTATGGTGGACAAAAATGATTCAGAAAAGGGGGTGGTGATGAACAGAGTGTCTGAATTAAGTAGACCACTCTTACCCAGTCCAAAGATCAGGGCTTGATCCATCACCAATATGTGCTGCAGCCCTTAGAGGTCTTCCCTGGTCAAAGTGCCATTGGTAGCCATGGTACCTTTTTCAAGGGGCTCACATGTGGCCAGAGGTGCCAATTGGGGGTATAAAGTTACAGTTTTGGCATAGAACATAGGCCCTGGGAACCTGATTGGCAGGGACCAGGGCATATCAAGTCAAAGTGCATCGGAAATATGGCAAAAAGTGTGGGGGGGTTTACCGCAACAAAAACCGAGCTTCCTACAACAAGCAATAGTAAGTCCAGCACCATACAGTCAACCACTGATATTGCAACACCTTCCCATAGAAAAGGCAGGGAATTAAAATAGCACTCCACTGGAAATAATGTTAAATTAAATTCTTTTCCACTTTTTAAATAAAATGTATAATTAATGTAATGTTAAAAAAATTAAACATAATTACAATTATTTTATGATAATAATTTAATACCCTTTTTTAATTTAAAAATAAATTTAACAATTTTTTAAATAAAATAATTACATTATTTTAAATAACCCCTTGTAATTGCTAATACCCAGTAAATAAACATTTAACTTCACAAAGGGGATTTTCTAATAAATCTTTAAAAAATGTTAATTTAATATATTTAAATTAAATATTTAATTCAATATTAAGTTAACAGTGCTGTAGCATATTTTAATTGTGTCCTACATATAAAATAAACATACAACATTAACTCACAAAAATATTTAGCCCCTTCGCTGCTAGGCCTTTTGCCCCCGTGTGCTAAGCCTTTTTTTGGCTATTTGGGGTAGTTTGCGCTAAAGCCCCTGTAACTTTTAGACCACATAAGGTATCCACGCCAAATTTGCATCCTTTTCTTCCAACATCATGGGGATTCTAAAGGTACCCAGGTACGCAGATTCCAGAACTTTTCCAACACAGAAATTAGAGAAAAAAGTGATTTTTTCAGCTGAATTTGAGGTTTGCAGGAGATTCTGGGTAGGTAAACATTGGGGGACCCACGCAAGCCATACCTTGCTAGACTCCTCGGGGTGTCTAGTTTTCAGAAATGTCTGGGTTTGGTAGATTTCCCAAGATGTCCACGTTACGGTTTGGGCCGTTTCCTGTCGCCTGTACCAAGCCCAACCACACAAGTGAGTTATCATTTTTATCTGAAGACTTTGGGGAATGCGGGGAGGGTGAAATTTTGTGGAACTGTGCAGATTCTAGAACTTTCCATCACAGAAATGTGAGGAAAATTTGTTTTTTTTTTAAACAAAGTTTGAGGTTTGCAAAGGATTCTGGGTAACAGAACCCAGTGAGAGCCACACAAGTCACCACATCCTGGATTCCCTTAGGGGTCTAGTTTTCCAAAATGTATAGGTTTGCTAGATTTCCTAGGATTCCAGCTGCGCTAGGACCCAAAATCCAGAGGTAGGCACATTCCACAAAAAAGTCTGTGTCTAGTGGCCTTTCTGCTGCCCTGGGGAGGGGGGGAAGGTGCAGGTCAAAATGGGATGAAGGCCTTAATCCTTCTTTGGCATCAGGAAGTAGCAGGAATAACAACCATGACCCACTTACTATGCAAGTACCCTCTCGATAGCCCCTTTGGACAAAAGTACTTGCACGTACTGCCATGAGACAGACTGATGGTCCTCCATCAGTCGATCCTGGGATGGTGGAAGGTGAGAACGAGTGGCCTGAAAGGGTAGGACTTGCCCTTCCTGGACAATCTGCAGGATCCACCTGTCCGATGGTATGGCTTGCCAGCCTGGTAAAAGTAATTGGATCGTGCCTCCAACTGGATGGCTGTGCTCCACTAAGGGCATGCTAAAGGGTGTGGCAGAGCAGACAAGACCAAGGAATGTGCTGTGGCCTGCTTTCTTTGAAATGCTCCAGAGTGGAGTCCACTTTATCCCCAAAAATGCGAGTCCTATCAAGGGGCATTTCCATTAGAGACAATTGAACATTTCCCAAAAAACCCACAGATCTTACCCAGGTGTGGTGACAGATAGTGACACTAGTGTCAAGGGTTCGCCGAAAGCAATCCATGGTATCCAGGCCACAAAGGATTGTACATTTAGCAATGCCAAGGCCATCTTGTAAGGCTTGGCTCAGTACCAGACGAACATTTTTTGACAGCTGGGAGGACTTGAGCTACAGTGTCTCATAGCGTGTGAGAATACCAGCCAAGAAGGCAGCTGGAATTGACCGAGCAGGGAGCCAAACTTGTGAAAGAAAATACCCTCTTCCCAAAGGTCTCTACTCTAAGACTTCATATCCACAGTAGTTCGAAATTAATTTGTGTTGTCCTGCTGGTGAAAGGTTACACTACCAATCTCTCTGGGAAGGATGTGGAGTCAGAAAAGCAGGGTCACTGGGGAACGGATATTAGTGCCGCACAATCTAGTGATTCACTAGGGACCCTAAGAAAGTGTCAATGAGGGCCTCAATAAAGGGCAACAGGAGCTCAGTATTGGATGTCCCAGTTGGAAAACTTCAGCCAGAAGATTAGTTTGGACCTCCAACATGGGGAGATGAAGGTTGAGAACCTTAGCTGCACTTAACAACCACTGCGTAAGAGGCACTTTCCTCAGTGGCAGGGCCTGGAGGTGAAACAAGGCTGGTGTCAGGAGAGGTGTTGAGACCTCTGGCATCTTGAAGGTCCCATGCCAGTTTTCAAAATCAGAAAGTTACATAAACTCTTTGCCTCCATCATACTCATTATCAGAGTCCGCTCCAAATAAAGAACCTAGAGCACGAGGTCTGTCTTGCGGAACCGGGATGTCAAGGGGATCAGGTGGAGTGGGGAAAAGCTGCGGTCTAATGGACACTGCGTGCAACTCATTTGAGGTCGAGGTAGCGTCAACTCGGAATCTGAGAGTAGAATGGATTGCACCTCATCATAGAGCATCAAACGAGCTGGCATAGACATTCCGAAACCATACATAGAGCTGGCGGTGGAGTCAGCAGGGACGCCGGTAGAGGCCTGATGAGAGGTTAAGAGGGTCCCACTAGGGTCAATGGTGAACTTGCCAGTTATATCCCAGAAGGAGGACATATCGGTTCCGTGGGCCCTGCAGGCATGCCAGAGGGCTTTGGAAAAGCTTCAAAGAGTTGCAGCATGGCCTTGCACAATTCTTGGATCTGCCTTGGTAAAAAAGGTGGCCCGGAAACTCTGGTTGACCCAGAGTTGCAGGATTGGTTCTGACGTCTATCAACTTTGGGTGCGAGATCAAGAGGCATGGCAACACCCTTGTGCCTTCTCAGGTGTATGAGAGTGGCAGGAAGGGGCTGCATTCCGCTTGGATTTTTTAATGCTTTTCCTTTGATTTACTCGTAGATTTGGAGATCGCTGACCTCAGGACCAGCTTCTGGGACAAAACTTAAACTAAACTTTGGACTTGGACCGGTCTCAGTGTGGGCTGTTCCTATGCTTAGTGACAAATGAGCTTTGCCTCGTGGTCCTGGATTCATCCATGCACATTCACTGCAGGCCTTCGAGTCATGAGATGAGCTCCAGACACCTCAGGAAAACTTGATGGGGATCTGTCACTACAAGGTTTAAACTGTGTGCAACAGTCCTTATAAGGTTGAAACGCTATTGTCTTAGGAGATCAAATCAGCACACTGGATCTGGAATTTTTAAGTAAATGGGTCTCGAAAGAGGCAAGAGGTAGTAGAAAGGAAGGAACCGGCGTCAGCAAACAGGAATGGTGCCTAAATTGGCTCTGTACATCATTTCCAAAGTGGAAAGGTGTCACTTGACGGCACACAAAGGTACTCCTTAAAAGTTTCAGAATCCAGTGAGTCTGATGCCTTAGGAAGTATTCGATAGATGTGAAATCTGCAGTTAGAAGTACCTTACAGAAAGATTCTGTAGGTGAGCATCCATGAAAACCAATTGCCTGCCAAAAGATAATACATATTAAATGGATGAACTTTAAATACTCACATTTGTTTAGGCTTTGCAGAATACCACAAAAGCAATTTAATAAAAAAACTGAAAAAACAATCTATCTGACTTTATATTTAGGAAACATCTACATCCTATTTTCACGGACAGCCTTACATGTTGAAAAGAAGCCTTGCATGCCAGACCCAGCCTTCATTGTCCCTGTAGTGCTATATTATGCCATATGCACCTATATTAACACCACAAACAAAAGCTCATCAGGTGGCATGGTGATCATGTCAGGTAAATCCATCATAATCCAGACATAACTTTATGGACATGGTTAAAATTGTATAAAAAAAGATACAATCCTTAATGTGTGAGGCACAGCCATTTTATGCTATGGAACATCTACCCAGACGCAGCAAACATATGACAGGTGCACTCTCATAAGCTTAGAACTGGAACATGCCATATGCACAGGGACAGAAATACAAGCTTAAATCCTAAAAAGTACTTTAGTGTGTCCAGTGAAGCCTCCTGTACTGCACACATACAAACATCCAGCTGTGTCCTCCTATGCTGGGTGCAGGACCATATGTCTGACTCCGCACTAACTCCAATGCAGTGAATTATATGTGCCATTGGTTAACTGAAAGGGCTGAAAAATCATGACCAGTTCAAATTCATCCTGAGGCAAGTGTCCTAATGGAAGAATGAGGCTTCTCAATCTCGGATCATCCATGGCACCAAACCAATCTTCCTTGAACTTAAACCTTCCATCTACTGCCAGAGAAGGACTATCCAATTCAGACAGGCCGCCCTCCTAACCATGCCTTGTTTCAGAAAGGCCTGTGAAGTGGTACTCCTTTCTCAATCCAAATAGTCAAGATCTTGAAATCACTTGTGTCAAGGAGGAGAGTCCTCCAGTATCACCTTGAATTCCGGTAAATGGTAAAGACCTGGTGGTTCTGAAAAACTTGACCACTAAGGTGTTGATAAGGCTATAGGGAGAGGAATGCATCTGCAAACCAGACGCTACCTATTTGACTCCACTCTGATGTACTTTGTGCTCAAAAGCAAAATTCGCCTCAACTCTATTTGAGCACTGCTCTGAACCTCATGACATTCACCAAATGTTTTCCATTGAGGTCCAACTATAAATTCATTCTAAGCTGACCATGCACAAGACCGAGTAGCCTCTCACTCGACCACCCACAATGTGCTAAATATCTGCAAGCTGGATAGTGTTGGGTGCTACACTCTCTAATTTACTCCTTGCTTAAGAATGGAAACCAGTTCACGGTCACCTTAACAATACTATACACTTCGTGCTTAGTCCAAGATGCTACCAACCATGCAAAACAAACAGACCTCCTGAAAGTATTTTGGAGCCTTCACAAGTGTATGTAGAGCTATGCAAATGCTACAATACAAAAATCAACGAAATTCGTATAAAACACAACAGCAAACTTTTCTCTCATGCACATCATTTTCCAGGTGTATTTAATCATGATATATCTCAAAAAATAATATCAAAGAAGGGTAAGCACAATTCAAAAACCTATACTACTTTAGCATCATGGTAGCAGTGCATTTCCGGAGGGATCATTGTGAATTTGATTAACAAGTCTTCAGTACAAATTCATGCATAATTCAGCACTCACTGCTTTCCTGCAACTAATGTTCACATTTAATGATCCATTACTCAATATAACAATCTGTAAATGCTACTATAAGCACCGAATAATCTTTAATGATTAGCAACAGAGTAAGATCAGAAATGCAGAAAAGCAGGAAATAGCAATTAGAATTAGGGATTATTAACTTAAGGGACCAATCTCGGAAGGTACTGGATATGGAAACTGTGAGCTATGCTGAGAGAATGAAGAGAAAATATAAACAATAGAAGTAATGAACTTGATAGTTACCTCCATCATTTCCAGCTTTTCAGGGTAGGCCAGATCCCCCGGAGCAGGTTTGTAGCCTATGATGTCAGTCTGAATATAAATATGTGTCCTGTAGACAAGTCGTTCTTGTACATCTTCTAACATTTGCTTCACAACCGCTTCAAATGCACATAGATGTTCCGCTAAGAAAACATTTCAGTAATGTTAAACTCTATGCTTCGGTTTGAGAAATATTCTACATGGTCATAAACATCAATGTTGAAATTAAATAAAGTAATAATAGTTTAAAAGCTCCAGCATACATTTAGCAGACATGAAATACTGACCTAAAAAGTATGATAATCCAAAATAAATGTCAGTTATGAAATATGGATAGGACAAAACAGTTTTGGTAGGATGTTGTTTGGACTGCTGTGAATGCTTTAGGATACTTACCTTGAGAAATGAGTACTCGTGCCTCGTTGAAGTTATTTTTTACTTTAAACTTTTCTTTCATTTTTCAAACCTGGCAGGACATTTTCCACATCATCAACAGGGCATGCACATCATACTAGTATTCAAGATTATTAGAGCTCCACAATCAATTACATGTATGGTAATTAATAAAATGTGAATCTCTCCAAACAACATTCTAGTGATATAAGGTATCTGTAGAGCCGTGTGTGCGTCTAACAGAGATGGCAAACATCATACATGTCAGGGATGTGCACTAATTTTTGCCAAGAATGAGCAGAGGAAGCTCCATTTATACCTTGGTCAGGATGAGGGAGGTAGCATTGCACTATATGTTTGTGCATGGTCACTACATATCTTAAGATCTTTCAGACAACGTTCATGGGTCAGGGCAGTACTGTTTCTTCAGTTAACAGTCACTCTACGCCTACCATGATCAGGGCAAGTGTAATATATTTGTAAAATTGTTTAGGGATTTTCCATACAGACACCAAATAGGCTATCAAAAGAGTTACACCCAAATCAATAGTGGTGATCACCCTGAGCGTATTCAGCAGTTTATTGCAATGATAGAATACTGGGGGGAAGCCCAGGCTATCTCATAGAAGTCTGCATTTTCAGATCCACATCGCCAGAAGTCAGCATTATCCGATAGCCCAAATCTTAATATGCTAAAAAGAGAATAAAATGTCCTATGTGTATAATCAAATCAAACAGTACTTGTAGAGCGCAGATTATCACCCGTGAGGGTATGCAGGCGCTGGGTTGCTGGGCTTAGTAGAAGAGCCAGGTCTTGAGTCTCTTCCTGAAATACGTCAGTGATGGTGATGCTCAGAGGTGGAGCGGGAGGGTGTCAAGGACATGCCAGAGAGGTGGGAGAAGGAAGGGCCTCCGCTGTGGCTATGGCGGATGCCGGTGTCTGGGCGAGGTAGGTGGAGCCAAGGTTTCTGGATGGTCAGTGGAAGTTCAGGCGGTGGTTCTGGTTATTGGTTGCAGAGGGCTTTGTAGGCATTTGTCAGTAACTTGAATTGGCATCTTTTCTGTACAGGGAGCCAGCAAAGGTTTCTGATGTGTTGGGTGATGTGGGTCCGTTTGGGCAGGTTGAAGATCAGTCCGGCCACTGAGTTTTGTATTGTCTGAAGCCTTCTCATGAGTTCAGTGGTGATTCCTGCATACAGTGCGTTGCCGTAGTCTAACTGGCTGGTGATTAACGCTTGCGTGCTTGTTTTTCTCGTGCTGACAGGAATCATTTTAAGTTTCTTCGGAGAAAGCAGAGCATGGAAGCAGGCGGTGGAGACAGTGTTGATCTGTCATTTCATGCTGAGTTTCCTGTCCAGGGTGATGCTGAGGTTTTGCCGTGGTCTGTTCATGTGGGAGTAGGTTTGGCGGGCCACCAGGTGTCATTCCAGAGCCAGGTGTGGTTGTCAAATATCAGCACTTAGGTCTTGTCAGTGTTGACCTTCAGAGAGTTGTCGTTCATCCAGTCTGACATTCATCCAGCAGTTGTGGACATTGGTCTTAGTGGTGGTGGGGTTTGCTGAGAGCAAGAGGATGAGATGGGTATCGTCGACATATGATATCATGTTGAGATTGTGGGTTCTGACTATGTCAGCTAGAGGAATCATGTAGGTGTTGAAATGCGTGGAGCTGAGGAATGAACCTTGAGGGACACCACAGATGGCACTCGTGGGTTACAGAGTGAAGGGAGGCAGGCTGATTCTCTGCGTTCATTCAGTGAGGAATGATGCAATCCACTTGAGTGCGTCTCCCTTGATCTCGATCTGGTGCAATCTCTTGATAAATATGTGGTGGGATACGGTGCTGAAAGCTGTGGAAAGGTCGAGGAGGATCAGGGCAGCCATTATCTCCTGTCAAGAAGGGAAAGAATATCAATGGCGGCATCGGCAGTCTCTGTGTTGTGGTTGGCACAGACACCAGAATGGGAGGTGTCTAACAGGTTTTTTTTCTTCATGTGTTTGGTGAGCTTCCAGTTGATGGCCTTCTCCAGGACATTGGCAGGGAAAGAGAGCAGATAGATGGGGCAATATTTCTGGAGCTTGCTTGACTCTGTGGCTGGTTTCTTCAGGAGAGGTCTGATTTCTGTGTGTTTGCATGTGTTGGGAAAGGTGGCTGTGGCGATGGATGCATTGAGGATGGTGGTGAGTTGGTGGCTGATCTTGTTGCTTCCTAGGTTGAAGAGGCAGTGGGGGCAGGAGTCAATGGGTGCTCCTGAGTGAATGGAGTTCATGATGGCTGTGGTGAGCTGTTCCCATGCAGTGAGTTGCTGGACGGGGGAGGCTTCCATTGGGGTGAGGAGGCTGAGGGCAGTCGGTGGAGTTTCTGCGAAGGAGGAATTGTGTTCTCGGTGGCTGTTGGGCAGGAGAACTCTGATGATGCTGAAGAGTTTCTTGGTGTGGTTGACACTTGCCTTGATGTGGTCTGCAAGGGCGTCTTTATTCTTTTCACATCTGAGTCATTGGTGGTGTGTGTTGAGTGCTGACTTGAAGGTGAGTCAGTCTGTTGAGTCTCTGTTGGTGTGCCATCCCTCTCTAGTTGTCTGGGCTTCATTGTACTGAGGTCTGGAATGTACCAGCAGGCTTATTTGGTGGATCTCCGGGTTTTGGATGTGTTGATGGGGGCGACTAAGTCATAGGCGTAGGTGATCCAGGTGTTGAAGTTCTAGACTGCTTGTTCTAGGTTGGTTGGGGCATCGGGCTGGGTGGTGTTGAGAGTGTCCATCCATTGAGTTTGTGTTCGCTTTGATCCAGCTGTAGAAGGAGGTGTTTTTGAGGGGGGGGGGGGGCATTGGAGGGGGCGCGTCTGCGATGGTGAAGTCGACGATGAAGTGGTGTGTCCAGTTGTGTTAGGTGTCATGGCTGTATTTGATTCTATTGCTGGACTTCAACATAGCTTCCAGTGTGTGTCCTTCTCTGTGTGTGGGATCTGTAACCAACTGGGTGAGGCCGATGTTGTTCATCCATTCCAGGAGGTTGATGGAGTTAGTGTCTGTGGGGTTGCCCAGGTGGGAGTTGAGGTCTTACAAGAAGATGAAGTGGTTGGTGGCAAGTGGGGCAATGAAGTCTGTGATGGCGTCGCAGATACTGGTCGTAAACAGAGGTTGCTGTGGACACTCAATGATTGATATTACAATCTATATCAGCGCAATCGCAGTAAAGGGGAGGTACACAGATGTCAGAGAAAGAATTTAAATGTAACACAGAGTATGTAGAGAAAACAAGGCATTGTATATACTAAATTGACATTTGTAGTAAAATTGTCTGTGCGAAGTGTCCCACGTGAAAAGTGAAACCTATAAGTATGGAATGTGACTTTCTGTGACATAAAAGCAACATTTCAATATTTTTACAGAAACAACCATTCAATAGATACACAATCAATGTTGGCAGCCTCCTAGTGTAATCATAAGGGCTGAGAATTGGTTCGCTTCAAGTTGTCAACGGCGTTTCGACCCAACTAGCAATGCGGGTCTCATCAGGACCTATCAATGTAGGGACACCTGCAATTTGATAATCAATGCATCAGTGGGCAGCAATGTAAGAGAAGGACAGGATCTAGTTGGATAACTGAACATAAATTAGTGTCATACCCGTGGGTGACTGACAGTGGTGTGGTGAGCACCTGTGGGAGTGAAGGGTAGCAAGGGATACTCACACAGGGCCCGACCGGGCACTGTGTGAGTAACAGGTAAAAGGATTATTTACATGAGGAATATTTATCACAGGAGAGTACCAAGTAGCAGCAATGATGGCGTGTATAACTTTCCCTATGGAGGGAAAGTGGCTGGCAATCAGTATTTTCCAAAAGTGTGGTTGTAAAACCTGTCCAGAATCAGTGTGTGAAAAAGATATAACACCCTGTCAAGGTCAGTGTTAAAACGTATTATGGCAAAATGACAATAATGCCAGCATTTGCAAAGCGCCCAGCTACCTCCGACGGAGGTGTCCCGGCGCTGGGGGACGTCTGGAAGATTAAGCAAGCTATTGCCCAGAGTCACAAGGTGCTGGGCTAACCTGCCGCATGGGATCGAACCATGAATCCCGTGTTCCGGAGTCAGGCACCCTGGTCGCTGCTCCACACTTCTTCCACAAAAAGGAGGTCAATTGCTTAACATATCTCTTACTGCGTAATATGTTGGTGGCGTGAAACATTTTGAGGTGCCTTTAGTAGACTGCAGTAAAAGCTCCGCCGTTTCCTTTGAGGATTCCTAAAAATGACAGGAAGTACTTAGAATTGTTTGTGGCAGAAACCATTGTGTGTCACGAGGAGTCTGTAAGCGTGTTAGCATCTCTAACCGATATTGGAATTGTTTCAAGAAGTCCAATGAGGGGTTCAGGGTAAATCTGCGGCGGAGAAATTTCGCCCGCGATTCCTTCTTGTGACTCCTATGTATCTTGTACATTCTACCAGGGGCGGATTGGCCCTGCGGGCATTCGGGAATCGGCCGAAGGGCCGCTGTTTCAGTGTCCTCTGTAGGCCGTTTTTTTTCTCCCCTTTCCCAGTCCACAGAGAGTGCTCTCTGCTGTCTGCTCTCTGTCGACTGGGAAATGGGAGAAAAAAACGGCCCACAGAGGGCATGGAGACAGAAACAGAAATGAAAGCTTCACTGTGCAGGCCATACAACGATTATCAGCTGTGGCCTCTACTGCACCCCCTGCCCTGCAAAGCAATCACGCTGAGGGTGGCTGGGGAGGGGTGATTGTTTACAAGAATCGGCCTCACGGGGGGCCAGGTGTTTGGCCGGCCTTTTGAGCCAATTTTACCATGGCCCCCATGGGGCCCACGCCGCCGGGGAAACAGTGATAGTCTTAACACCTCGCCCACAGCCCCTCACATTCAGGGCACAGTGGGCGAGGAACAATGGGTCTGGCTGTGGGGGCCAGGTGATGTTTTGAAAGCACACAATCTTCACCTTAGCGCCCCCCCCCCCCGCAAAAAGTTTTTTTAAAAAAGGGTTATAGTTCTTTCTCGGTGTCATCATTTTAGAACTGATGCATTTTCAATATTACATTCAAGGAAGTCATGGTTGCGGCTTTTCTATTTTATGCAACTAACAACCATTGACAAAACCTATAGTTCTGGCTTGTTGTAGGTGTAACATTACGTGCTGTATTATATATCTGAACGCAATGACAGAAGCAGCAAAATACCAGTCGGGTGGCACACTATGCTAAGCACAGATTTGTAGCTTAGGTGTTTTAAGCTACGCCCATAATTACATTGAACACCCCCTTTGGAGAGACCCCTCAGTTTTGTCATCCCACTTAAAGCCCTGGAAACAACACCATGTCACAGACACCTCAGGGCCTGGCACTGTGCATCATGCATGAGTCATGACTTCCAAGTTTTCTGATTGACTATGTGCAGGGGCATCTTGAACGTCTCCCTTTGCTTTAGGAACTACAGCGAGGGGTGAGTTCCTGATGAGTCTCTTCTGTCTGCAACTCTGCGTACAAAGGCTCAGCTCACAATTATTGTGAAAATGTGGGGGAGAGTATATGAAGGGATGCCTGGATGGATCAGTGAAAGGGTGAATGGATGAATGAAAGGGTGAATGGATGGATGATGAGAGAGAATGGGTGGATGGATGAGTGAAATGATGGATGGATTGATTAATTGATAAGTGAAAGTGTGAATGGATGAACAGATGTGTGAAAGGGTGGCCGTAAGGATGGATGCGTGAGTGAAAGGGAGGGTACATGGGCAAAAGATTGGATAGATGAGTGAAGGGGTGAAAGGATGGATGAGAGAAAAGATGGATGGCTGATTGAAAGGATGGATGAGTGATAGGGTTAATGGATGGATGCATGAGTGGATGAGTAGATGGATAGTTGAGTGGATGGAAGGAAGGATGGATGGATGGCTAAGTGAAAGGGTCGATGGAGAGAAAAAGGGAGAATTGATGGCTGAAAGGGTGAATAGGTGGAAGGATGAGTGACTGGGTGGATGGATAAGAAAGTGAAAGGATGGGTGAGAGGGCAAATGGCTAGATGGATGAGTGAAGAGATGGATTGGGTAAAACGGTGGATGGAGAGAAAAAGTGAGGATGGATGTGTGGTTGACTGAAAGGGTGAATGTGTCTAAGGGTGAGTGACTGGGTGGATGGATGAGTAAGTGAACGGGTGGCTGGATGGGTGAAAGGGTAAATGGATGGATGAGTGAATGGATGGATGGGTGGAAGAGTGGATGGATGGGTGGATAATGGGTGGATGAGTAAAAGGGTGGATGGAGGGATGGATGAGTGAAATGATGGATGGAAGAATACATGTTGGATAGGTTTGCAAATGGTTGAATATGTTTGGATCTGGATTAGCGGCATCTTATGTTTGCCACTGTACATCTCACAATGACTATCCAAGCAGATCTTCCCGACCGTTTCTCTCACCAAACATGCATGCTCAGAACCATGAATTGTAAATAAAATATCAGACTGGACAACCCAGTGCTGTAACCATATATATAGATTATTATCATATGAAATACCACAAAAAGACCTGCACAGTTGATCAAAGCTGCGTGCATACTGAAAAACCGTGAAGTACACGATTGGTTCAACCTGATATAAAGTTATTTTGACTAGTGCTTAAATGGTTGTCTATTAACTTACTTACATAACAATGCGCAACCTCCTCTGATGGGTCTGTAAAACGTACCTTTTGTCCAGAAGGTTTGTTCTGAATGTTAACCCTTTGTCCTGAATTTTTACACTCCCCATCCTGAATTTGCACCCATGCCAGTTGGTCACCCTAGTCCGGACACTCCCATACAGAACTACAGAGTGTTCACCCTGCCTTTTCTATTTGGTTACTCTTGTAACCAGATGCACCACACTGCCAAGCTCTAACTCAAGAGGGGCCATCTAATCCCCTTGGCATCCCACTCTCCACAGGGCTGACCAAAGTAGGCTGAGTAAAGCAGTACTCAAAGCTACATTGAGTGTGCCTCAATTGTCATCCCACCGAATCCAGAAAATACTGCACTAGACTCAGTGCAGTAGGTCTTCCTCAAAGGTTTACTTGACTTGCCACATCCAGCACCCAGAAATGCAATGTGTTGCTAGCCGATCCCTTCCTCTGAAGCAAGAAGGAACACGTAGGAACCATTTTGTTTACCATTTCTTTGCACAATTTACTGATTCATTTGTGTGCCAGTTAATAATGTAACTTAATTTTAAAGGCCTCATCCAAAATGCAGACAAGGGGCATATTTCTCTATATGCCAAAAATATTAATTAGTAAGTTTTGGTTAGTTTTGTTTGTAGTGTGTAAGTCTGACTGCACTCTATTTTAGGTCCTAAGCCAGAATGTGGCAACATGTTTGTGTGTTGATTTCAGGACATGTCTAAGATTTTGTGTAATGTGATTTCTCAAAAGAGAGCTGTTTAGCCTCATTCTATGCTAGGCCTTGTTCGAAGCCTAAGCAAAATTTGCAAACTTGGCACTTCTTTCTCTGTGCAGAAGAATTAACTTTTCTAGCATGTTCAGGTTAGAATTCCTTTTTGCAGATTTTATATCATTTTCATGATTAATTGAGTAATCCTCAGTCTCCTCATGGTCCAGACTTGAAGGCAGCAACAGATGTGAATAAAACTGTGTTTTTTGTATATAGACATCACTTGCTGGATGTGAAATAAATTTATGACTAGATTGTACAGATACATTTTTCAGCATTCTTTACACCCTAGACTGCCTTTTCCTCATTTGTGAATTCTTACTTTTGTTATTACATGTTCTGTTCCCAGAGATTCCAGTCTTACCCTTTCTCCTTGAATTTGTACTAGATTTCTGTGATGATTAGCTGGTTGGGAAAGAGTATCTAACTACCTGGTGCAGGGCGTTAAGACTGCATGTAAGTATTCAGTTATCAGACCTGCAGTGCTCCTAGTCTTTACCAATGTTACTTACTCTGTAAGCTTTAAAAGGCTTAATTTACTAAATATTTCTCTACGAATTTGACTTCAAAGAGTTACCAAATAGTGTTTCATGAAAGGACACGCCCCTTGAATGTGGGACACGCCCCTTAACTGTAGGCCACGCTCCTTAAATGTATGCCACGCCCCTTGAACGTGGGCCACTTTTTTCGTCAGTGCCCGGGCCAAATTGTGATCCCAATCCGACCCTGCATTCTACATGTAAAGTTTCTTGGCACTGTATATGAAGATTGAAATTATCTGGTTTACGGCTTTGTCACAAAAAAATCTATTGATGAATGTTTACTTAATATGCTGAATTGTAGAAACGATATTGCGAAATTTATTTTGTGTTAAAACCGGATTTACAGGATTGCTACATAACATTGGAGAATTATATGCCACTACCTCGCATACACTCCATTAGGCCTGACAACTGCATCAACAGACCTAGAAAAACGCCTGTATTATGTGATTATATGCATATTGCCAAATACATTTCCTTGCATGTCCTAATCTACAATGAGATTACCTCATAGCCCCTCATACACTGCAGACCTATCATTCTCCGTTAATAGACAGAGAACATCCCCGCCACGCTTTCGGATAATGTATCTTAAACAATTTCCTTCTTTTGTACATCAAAGGCACCTCTATTTTTTGTGCCACACACCAACTGTTAAATGTACGTCGTAATCTCTCACACTCGAGAGTAATTCCGTAGAATAATTATCTTCTAGCCAGGTCTGCCCGCATTCGCTACTCATGACCACCAGAGCGCGCATGTGGACTATAAATCAAGACCTGAGAACAGGATCGGTCTTTACATTTCCCAAGCAGAGACGGACGAGCAGAGGCGCAACTAGAGCTAAATTCCGGGGTGGGGGTGGGGGGTCTGGGGAGGGCTAGGAGCACTTCCTGTCATTTTTAGGAATCCTCAAAGTAAACAGAGGAACTTTTACTGCAGTGTACTAAAGGCACCTCGGCACCTCTAATTGTTTCACGCCGCCAACTAATTACGCGGTAAGAGGATGGTTGAGCAAATAACCTCCTTTTTGCCATAATACTTTTTAACACTGACCTTGACAGGGTGTTATGTTACCTTTTTCAGACACTGCCTTCTGGACGTATTACAACCACACCTTTGGAAATTACTGATTGCCAGCCACTTTCCCTCTGTAGGGTAAGTTATATACGCCCTCATTGATGGTACTTGGTACTCTCCTGTGATAAATATTCCTCATGTAAAGAATCCTTTAACCCTTTACCCATACAGTGCCCGGTCGGGCCCTGTGTGAGTATCCCTTGCTACCCTTCACTCCCACAGGTGCTCACCACACCACTGTCAGTCACCCACGGGTATGACACTGATTTATGTTCAGTTATCCAACTAGATCCTGTCCTTCTCTTACATTGCTGCCCACTGATGCATTGATTATCAAATTGCAGGTGTCCCTACATTGATAGGTCCTGATGAGACCCCACATTGCTAGTTGGGTCGAAACGCCGTTGACAACTTGAAGCGAACCAATTCTCAGCCCCTATGATTTATGTTCAGTTATCCTACTAGATCCTGTCCTTCTCTTAAATTGCTGCCCACTGATACATTGATTATCAAATTGCAGGTGTCCCTACATTGATAGGTCCTGATGAGACCCCACATTGCTAGTTCGGTCGAAACGCCGTTGACAACTTGAAGCGAACCAATTCTCAGCCCCTATGATTACTCTAGGAGGCTTCCAACATTGTTTGTGTATCTATTGAATGCTCGTTTCTGTGAAAATATTAAAACCTTGCTTTTATGTCACAAAAAGTCACATTCTATACTTATCAATTAATCAATCAAGGCATTTATATAGCGCGCTACTCACCCGGAGGGTCTCAAGGCGCTTGGGAAGGGGAGGTCCGCTACTGCTCGAACAGCCAGGTCTTGAGCTGCTTCCTGAAGGCGAGGTGGTCTTGGGTCAGGCGGAGGTGGGTGGGGAGGGAGTTCCACGTCTTGGCGGCCAGGTAGGAGAAGAATCTCCCTCCTGTGGTGGCTCTGCGGATGCGGGCAACGACGGCGAGGGCGTGGTTGGTCGATCGAAGCTGGCGCGTGGGAGTGTAGAAGTTGAGGCGGTTGTTGAGGTATCCTGGGCCTTGGTTGTGTAGGGCTTTGTGTGCGTGGGTGAGGAGTCGGAACATGATACTCTTGTTGACCGGGAGCCAGTGCAGGTCTCTCAGGTGTCCGGAGATGTGGCTGTGTCGGGGGATGTCCAGGATGAGTCTTGCTGAGGCGTTCTAGATCCGCTGGAGTCTCTTCTGGAGTTTGGCAGTGGTTCCGGCGTCGAGGGAGTTGCCGTAGTCCAGTCGGCTGGTGCCGAGTGCCTGGGTGACCGTCTTCCTGGTCTCGGTGGGGATCCACCGGAAGATCTTCCGTAGCATGCGCAGGATGTTAAAGCATGACGAGGAGACGGTGTTGACTTGTCTGGTCATGGAGAGGGAGGAGTCCAGGATGAAGCCCAGGTTGCGTGCGTGGTCTGTTGGTCTGGGTGCGCAGCCCAGGGCGGGGGGCCATCAGGAGTCTACCCAGGCGGAGGGTGATGATCCCAGGATGAGGACTTCCGTCTTGTCTGAGTTCAGTTTCAGGCGGCTGTTCATCATCCACTCGGCGAAGTCTTTCATTCCTTCGTGTAGGTTGGTTCTGGCGGTGGCGGGGTCGTTGGTGAGGGAGAGGATCAGCTGGGTGTCGTCGGCGTAGGAGATGATGTTGAGGTTGTGTTGGCGTGCCATGGCCGCCAGGGGGCTCATGTAGACATTGAAGAGGGTGTGGCTGAGCGAGGAGCCTTGTGGAACGCCGCAGATGACTTCGGTGGCTTCTGATCTGAACAGGGGGAGGCAGACTCTCTGTGTCCTTCGGGCGAGGAAGGAGATGATCCATTCTAGTGCATCTCTTGGATTCCGACGTTGCTGAGTCCCTGCACTAGGGTGCGGTGACAGACAGTGTCGAATGCCACGGAGAGGTCCAGGAGGATGAGGGCCGCTGTTTCCCCGTTGTCGAGCAGGGCTCGGATGTCATCAGTGGCTGCGATGAGGGCGGTCTCGGTGCTGTGGTTGGCCCGGAAGCCAGACTGCGAGCGGTCGAGGAATCGATTGGTCTCGAGGAAGGCGGCCAGCTGCTTGTTGACGGTCTTCTCGATGACTTTGGCCGGAAACGGGAGGAGCGAGATGGGGCGGTAGTTCTTGAGGTCGGTGGGGTCCGCTGATGGTTTCTTCAGTAGAGCGCTTAGTTCGGCATGCTTCCAGCTCTCCGGGAAGGTAGTGGTGTCGAAGGAGGTGTTGATGATGTCCCGCAGGTAGGGCGTGATGACGGAGTCGGCCTTGTTGAAGACGTGGTGAGGGCAGAGGTCGGATGGAGATCCGGAGTGGATGGTGTTCATCGTGCGTAGGGTTTCCTCGGTGTTGGTCGGAGTCCAGGCGCGGAGGGTGGTGGTGGGTGGTGCCGGTGCTGTCGTGGGGTGCGTTGGCTGTGTGCTGAATCTGTTGTGTATGTCGGCGATCTTGCTGTTGAAATACGAGGTGAGTGAGTTGCAGAGGTCTTGCGATGGGGTGACGTCGTTGTTTCCGGCGCTGGGGTTGGAGAGCTCTTTGACGATGTTGAAGAGTTCCTTGCTGTTGTGGGAGTAGTTGTCCAGTCGTTCCTTGAATGCGGTTTTCTTGGTGGTGTGGATCAGTTGGTGGGGTTTTCGAGTGGTGCGCTTGAGAGTGGTCATTTTGTCTGGTGTAGGGTCTCTGCGCCAGGCTCTCTCGAGGACTCAGCAGTTCTTGGAGTTCTTGAGTTCGTCGGTGAACCATTGTGCTTTCTAACTGCCGGGTCTGCTGGGCGGGGTCGTCAGTGGGGCGAGGTCGTCTGCGCAGTTGCTGATCCACTTCGTGAGGTTGATGGCGGCCGGGCTGGGATTTGCTGAGCTGGCGGGGGAGTCCTGGCTCAGGGATGCGGCGAGCTGGGCGGCTGTGATCTTGTTCCAGCTTCTGCGGGCAACCTGTTGCTGGTGGTGGTGGATCGTGTTCTTTCTGTAGCTGAAGTGGACGCAGCTGTGGTCCGTCCAGTGGAGTCCGGTGGCGTGGCTGAAGGTGATGTCCTTGCTGGAGGAGAAGACGGGGTCGAGTGTGTGTCCGGCGTAGTGGGTGGGGGTGGTCACCAGCTGCTTGAGACCGAGGGTGGCGAGGTTGTCCAGCAGGGTGGCGGTGTTGCGGTCGTTGTTGTTCTCCAGGTGGAAGTTGAGGTCCCCGAGGAGGATGTAGTCAGCAGAGGGGAGGGCGTGCGGGCTGATGAAGTCGGCGATGTCTTCGCTGAATTGTGTGCGTGGTCCCGGGGGTCTGTAGATGAGGGTGCCTCTGAGGGTGGTCTTGGGGTCGGTGTGGATCTGGAAGTGCAGGTGTTCGGCGGTTGTGAGGGTGTCGTCGGCGTTGGTCGTGACGCAGATGGTGTTCCTGTGGACGATGGCGATGCCTCTTCCGGTCTGGTTGCCGCGGTCCCTCCGGGTGATCTTGTAGCCGTCTGGGATGGCGATGTCGGGCGCTGAGGAGGCGTTCATCCAGGTTTCCGTGAGGAAGGCGACGTCTGGTGATGTTGTGTCGAGCAGGTTCCAGAGTTGGACGGCGTGTCTGTGGATGGAGCGGGTGTTGAGCAGGATGCACTTCAGGTGGTTGTTGCTGGTTCTCGGCTTGGTGGGTGCGGGTGCAGTGCAGGTCCGGATGCAGGAGAACTTGCAGGCGAGGCAGCTGAAGGGTCCGTGGGTGCGTCTCGGGGTGGCTCCGTAGCATCCAGGGGTTCGGCCGGTGCTGAGTGCGTGGAGGTCGGTGGCGTCGTAGGTCCTGCCGGTGGGCTGGTGTATGCGGGGGCCAGGAGTCCGGGCGCTGGGCGCGGTCCAGGCGCAGACGGGCGCAGACGGGCTTACCTTTGGCGCACAATCGGCGCACAATCGGCGCGTACGCGCGGTCGCCAATTATGGCGAACTTATAGGTTTCACTTTTCACGTGGGACACTTTTCGCTGAAAACTTTACTACAAATATGAATTTAATATATAAAAATACCTTGTTTCTCTACATACTCTGTGTTAGATGTCATTTATTTCTCCAACATCTGTTTACCTCCCCTTTACTGCGATTGCTCTGATATAGATTGTAATATCAGCTCGCTGATACTGGAGCATGGTCCTGGGGGCCTGAAGGCGAGGGTGCTTTTGAAGGTTGTTTTGTCCCCTGGTGTTGGAAATTGAGGTGTTCCATGATAGGCGTGATGTTGTCTTCGGTGGTGGTGCAACAGATGGTTTCTTTGCAGATGATGGTAATGCCTCCTCTGTGTTTGTTGGTGCAGCCCTGGTGTGTCATCTTGTAGCCGCTGGTCGTTGCGATGGCCGCTAAGAGGGTGCGCCAGGTCCCTGTTATGATGGTCACATCGGGGGCGAGGGTGGAGATGGTGTCCCAGACTTCAAGGGCTTGTTTGCAGAGTCACTGGCGTTAATCAGGAGGCATCGGATAGGTTCTGGGGTGGTCTCAGTCGGCGGAGTGGGAGTGGCGCAGGTTTTTGTGAGAGCAAGTGGCCCAACGTTGCAGATGAAGAGACAGCAGTGGCAGGTGAACGGTCCTACTGTGGAACAAGGAGATGCGAGGCAGCAGTTGTTTTGGAGTCCGGCGTCCAAGGCTTGGAGATCTGAAGTGGAATATCTGTGAGAGCCCAGAGGACCAGGATTCCTGGCACTGGGTGTACTCCAGGCACGGACGGGGGAAAGACAGGCTTGCATTTGGCACACATGCTGCACGCTCCTTTGGCCAACCGCGACGTGGCCTCAATTAAGTAGGTCCTTGAAGGGCGGCTGGGGAGGTAAGTGGTGGGAAACAGGTGGCGGGACGCGTGTAGCAGCTACAGGAAATCGTCGCAGAATGGGAGCAAAGGGCAAGAACCCAGGGAAAATAAAGAACTAAAACTGGCTGATAAGTCAGGCAGTCATGGACTGGCCAGCACAGGGCAGGAGCAGTCTTAGCAGCAGTGCTGAGGAAAGAGGCACTAAATGTAGCGAAGGGGGGCTGGTGAGAACGTTCGCAATGGGGCAGCGCTGCAGCTTTCATTAAGTAGGCCCTGGGAGGGGGGCTGGGGAGGTGGGCAGTGGGAAAGGGGTGGCAGGAAGTGGGAATGGGAAAACGGCACAGAACAGGCAAAAATGGTACAAACCAAAGGAATTTAAAAAAAACTAAAACGAGCTGATAGAGTACAGGGCAGGAGCTGCCCTACCTGCAGTGTTGTGGAAGGATGTACTGAAAGCAGCGAGGGGGAGCTGGTGAGGACCTATTTAAAATGAATTAATCTTAGTCTCCCATTCACAGGTATGTCTTTAATCTATTGACAGTAATATATCTTGCGTCATAAAAGTTCTTGTATACCTAGACCAGTCCTGTTTTATCGAAAGAGACCGAATAAAAAAAACAATTACTTGCTTGTACTCCTAGGTCTCCACCGTGGAAATCTTTTACTGAAGATATGAACACCAAATATAAAACCCAGCAAGCAGGATCCAAGAACCATTACATTTTGTACTAGACATCTAAAGGGCTATATAAAAGCACTTTTAAAGAGGGTCCACACACTCAGGCTATACCTACGGCTTCATATTATTATTATTATTTGTTTTTTAAAGGGAATGAGCAGTTAGGCAGAGGAAACTGTGCTGTGCCTTTAGTGATCCAAGCTGATTCTGCTATCCAAGAGGTCATAGCCTCTGAAGCTTACTGGGAATTTATTTTGAATCTTGCAACAGATATACAAATTATTTCAGAAGACTGTACACCAAAATTCTTCTCCTCCATTTACCAGAGAAGAAAGAAGGTTGTTCAAGTATTCCGTAATTATTGTCAAGACGGAGAACTAAGATTAATTATAAATAATTTGTTTCTTCATCATGTGATCGGTACTGATATAGCGAAACACAGAATCTCACCCCATCACAGTGAGGGAGAGGTAAGAGGTAGGCCAATAATACTAAAAAAACAATATTCAACCAAAAAGGTTCTTCAGAATAGCCCAGCTCACTTGGTTATCTGTTCTGAACAAAAACTAGGCAAAGCTGCCTTGCAGAAGTGTGAACTGATCTCAAAGTACCACTCTTGGCAATGGAGGTATTGCTATTTTCCATCTGGTTGAATGAGACCTAAAGATCCTGACAGTGACCTGTTGATTTAAAATAACAACGAATGACAGCTGGGTCAGTTCAACAAACTACTGAGTATTTGGATGGCACCAATCCTGAGCATGTAGGGTGGCAAAAGAAACAAAAAGCTAATCATTATTTTCTTATGTTGTTTATTTTTTCTAGATTGATCTTTGAGATCCTTCTGCTAGTGTGGGTAGTTTGGGGAGTCGTAGTTAGTGATACAGTTTGGTTAATATGAAAATCTAAACAGACTTTTGGAAGGAAAGCCAGTTTGGCTTCTTAATACAACTACTCATATGCAATACTTTCTATGGTTCATTAGAACACAAAGATAGCCCTGCATGTACTAATAGCCATTAGGAAAAATGTCGGTCTTAATAGGTGCGGTGGCCTGGCTTTGCGAAAGGGTTCAAAGAAATCATCCTCTAATCTACATAGTATTCTGTTCCATTACCAAGTGTGAGCCATTTTCTTAACTGGAGGGAGTGACTATTCAAGACCTTTTAAGAAGTCTTTAATGACTTTTACTGTATAGAGCAAGGTCTGAGAAAGGCTCTTCCAAGAGGCTGTAATTGCAATACTAATTGAACTTTTATAGCTGTAAACTCCAAATTGGGCGTGTTAATTGTAAGAGATGAGGAAGTACCTGATTTTGGGACACTTTATTGGACTGATTATTATGTAGAATGTCTCTTGTTAAAAGCAGACAATTTATTTTGGAAAACATACTTGCTTCTTTCAATGTGTTGAATCCAAGCTGTTAATTTCAATAGAAGCTGCAATAGAGTACTTCTGTCTTGTAAATGGTCAAAACATCTTGTCTGCACAGGACTCTAGTCTGATTGTTTCGATACATGAAGGAGATCAGAGAACCTACAGAGCTAAAAAAAAAAAAAGCATTCTTATTTTGGGTCCCCTGAGCTTTAACCCCTTCCACGCTGATGACGAGTTGGGCTCGTCATGGCGTAGCCTCCTCGCACGCTGATGACGAGCCCAGCTCGTCACGCAACATGCGGTTTTGGAAATCTCAGCGCGCGAGCGGAATTCCGCTAGCGCGCATGAGGTTAAAATCACCACTGGTATCCATGAAACCAATGGAAAGGCATAAAGTATATCTTTAACCAGCTCATACAGAGAACATTCCCTTTCTATCTGAGTTCATAGTTCCTTGACCCTTAGCCATGGCAAAGTGCAATTTCTGAAGTGGCAAACCTATCTATGTGAGATTTTCTTCACTGCTCAGAACTTGTCTTAGAATATCTTAAGTTAGTATCCACAATTTGTATTTGTAGAATTCTTCTGGGTGCATCAGGCTGTTCTGCTCTTCCAGAAGCTGTGGTGGAGCTGTTCCCATCAGCCAATGCCATATCACTGGAGCTTTATTCAAGAGATTCCTCAACCTTATTCCTAACGGCTGTATGCAATGTCATGGAAAAGCATTTCATTGTATACCACCATTATTGACAAATCAGTTCAACTGTTTAATTGAAATTTGCAGGATGAATGGCATTTACCATTTCACAGAAACCAATTCATGGAATGTTTTTTTTTTTTAATTGGCTTTTGAATGTATATTTTTTAAGGTACTTTCGGAAACATTTTTGGAAGGAGGTATTTACTTCAGTGGACTTTGGATTTATATAGATTACATTGATAAACTGATTTGTATGTTTTTAATTCACTGACCTCTCATCACCTCTAAACATCATTATGAGAAGTTGGCCTAGCATATGATGTCCACTATTCTAGTGGCCACCTTGCACTAGTCCAAACGACCCTTATTGATGGTAGGTTGTAAAGTCAACCTTATAGAAAGCTATCCTAGTGTTAGCTGTGGAGAGCAACCTTCAGGCTAAGACTTAAAGGCGAGTTAGGCAACTTGTTTTACCAGATACAGTCTCTTAAATAATCAAATGAAAGCAAACCACACAAGGTATATATCGAATATATATGTATTTATTCTAAACACAACCCCTCTGGACTCTTTATGAGATCAGAGGTTAAAGTACAATACAAGAACTTAATTAGCATACGATAAGTTGCACAGTATACGTTATGCCCTAGGGGCCTCGCAAACCATAAACTAAAATAGTGGTATAAGAACCACGTAAGAGTTAGAAAGCAGGCCTAGGGCCTGTAGAACTGCTGGGGCTACCTGGAACCACCCAAGGTTAGGAAGCAGGGGGCCCACGCGTGTAGTGTCTAAACACAGCTGCGGATTACCATTGACTTTCTATGGAGAACGAACAAGTTACAATTTTAAAGATTAAGGGCACCTAGAGGTGAACTACAATGGAACCCTTTTAGACTAGGACACTTCGAGAGTCAAGACCCACGTGAGCACCGGAGTACTCATGTTACCTCACCCAGGGAAGCCAGGTGCATAGGTGTCTATTAGTGTCAGATTTCGTCATCGATTCCAATGAAGAGCTGCGAAGAAATGCTGCAGGCGACCAGAGGAAAAGTGTCCGGGTGGATCCAAGGGTGGATCGGAGATGTGAAGAACCTGAAATCAAAGAGGACAGAGTCTGGGTCACTAGCCAGTGACCATGATGGCGAGGAAAAGATGCCAGCCGATGTCTGGTGTTTTCAGGTGAAAGAGGTGAAGCTTGACACTTTAGCCACGAGAACCAGGAGGCGTCGACGACTACCAGGAGCTGGATTCGAGCTGTCCCACGAAGGATGTCGAGTGCTGCAGCGTCGGAATCCGGATTGGACCCACCAAGCCTTGGCAACAGCAACCCATTCAAGATGACAAGATTGGTTTCGGTTCAGAACAGCAAGGCCTGAGGGACTCCTCCTTTGGAGAGGAGTGAGAGCACGTCTGGAGCAACCAGAAAAGCCCGGTGAATCAAAGATTGTCCATCGTGGGGGCTCACTAGCCAACGGACTAGGAAACGCGAAGGAGTCTTGAGCGGAAATGCACAAAGTGGGCCCACGGGACACTCGTGGAGTGTAGGCCTCTGAGCTTCGGCACAAAAGGTGTTTGGGGTAGGGTCTTCAAATACCCCAACGCACAACTTCTGGAAGTAGGTGCAGTTGCAAAGATGCAGGATGTCCAGGAGTTCTGGTCCCACGTCTCTTGTGTCCGCCACAGGTCTCAGCTTTGCTGGGAGTGCAGGTCAGGGTCAGAGATGTCTGGAAGTCCGTGTCCTGTGTCGCAGATTCTTCGGGATCCGGCGGGAGCCTCGAAAATGCAGACCGGCAAAGATGCTTTTGTTCCCTGTTTGAACAGGGTGGTCACTCCTTGACCACAAGGGAGATTTCTTCCGTCTTCCAGTCGATATGGAATGTCTAAGGTCCAAGATATATGTTGCATAGTTTCTTCCAGGGTAATCTAATGTCCTAGGGACTGGGCTCCTTTTCTTATAGTAAGTTTAGGGGTTGGACTAACTCTAGGGTCCCACCTATGGGAGGACCTGGGGAGGGGGTGGTTACACCCCTTCCCCTTTGTCCAGTTTTGCACCAGAGCTGGGGCTGAGTGCCCCAGCAACCGGTTTGAACTGGGAAATGCATGGAGCACCTTGTGTGCCCCAGGCAGTGTTTGAAAAACATTCACTGAATGCAACCCACCCTGCCCCAATACACTAAAGCCTCTCTGGGGAGGTGCTAGCACCTCGCTGGACAGGAAACCTATTGTCCAGGCCTCCCCTGCCAGAGTTCCGTCCAGCAGCAGGAGGGCAGACTCGTGTCTGTGGCAGCAGCATTCATTTTGTGATGCTGGGGCTCTGTTTAACTTTAACTGGGTTTACCAGTAACCGCATGTCTTCTCCCTCTAGAAGGGTGGAATGCTACCCCCGCCGCCAGAACTGGCGGGGGGGGGGCATATTCCGATGTGTTTTACACCTCACACAACATGTTTTGATAAAGCCAAACCAAAGTTAGCATTAATCACGAGGATTATAATACACTTAACAGTATATGGTATGGCTATATCAAAGAACAGCTATAAGGAGATGGGTCCGAAAGCTGCAGAAGGGCTCAGCTCATGCCGGGGCACCCGCTCACAAAAAAACAAGCACTCTGCCTCCAGGATTGTTAAGGCCTGCCATAGGAGTGTGCTACTCAAGAGGTGGACAACCTGGAGCAAGAATATATATGCGGCCGTCCAGCCGCAGAGTAGGCACCACCCCGCTAGCCTTGGGGGTCACGGCAGTGAAGCAGCAGCCGTACATGGAATCGAGGACGGGCCCACTTGTGGGGTCCATACAGGACTTGATTGTGTGCTTTCCGCACCACACTTCCCAGAATGCACAGTCTCATCGGAGCCTCCCATCGGCGGGTGTGTCATATGGAAATTGGAGAAGTGTGTCGGCGGGTGCGCACACCGCTTCCGTTAAAGCCCCTGAAGAGAAGCAGATGGAGCTTCGAAACGCGTCGGGCAGATCCATTACGGAGCGGCATCTACAAGCGGATCCCCGTCCTCACCTACACATAAATTAAGCTGCTGCTCGTGTGCTACTCAAGAGGTGGACAACCTGGAGCGAGAATATACATGCGGCCGTCCAGCCGCAGAGTAGGCACCACCCCGCTAGCCTTGGGGGTCACGGCAGTGAAGCAGCAGCCGTACATGGAATCGAGGATGGGCCCACTTGTGGGGTCCATACAGGACTTGATTGTGTGCTTTCCGCACCATACTTCCCAGAATGCACAGTCTCATCGAAGCCTCCCATCGGCGGGTGTGTCATATGGAAATTGGAGAAGTGTGTCGGCGGGTGCGCACACCGCTTCCGTTAAAGCCCCTGAAGAGAAGCAGATGGAACTTCGAAACGCGTCGGGAAGATCCATTACGGAGCGGCATCTACAAACGGATCCCCGTCCTCACCTACACATAATTTAAGCTGCTGCTCGTGTGCTACTCAAGAGGTGGACAACCTGAAGCGAGAATAAATATATATCACCCCAGTACACCCGCTCCCGCCCCTCTCCTGCACCGACTCCCTCCCGCCCCGACTCACTCCTGCCACCCTCCCGCCCCGACTCACTCACGCCCCCCGCCCGCCCGACTCACTTGCGCCCCCCTCTCGCCCCGGACTCACTCGCGCTCCGACATTTTCATTTACTGCTGCCTCCTTCTTGCCTCCCCCTGCATCACAGTCTCACTTTCCCTTTCCTTACTTGTGCCGCCGCTCCTCACTGCACAGCCGCTCGTCACTGCACCGCCGCTCCTCCTTCGTCGTCATCACGCACGTCGCGTCGCGGCCAGCGCTAGGTCCCGGCCGGCGCTACTTTCAGGGGACTACTTTGTTTACAAACGTAATTTTTTTAATTTACTTTTTTTTAAAATTTATATAGCCTATGTCCATCTACACACCCTGACATTTTCATAAATGTATCGGGTGTGTAGATTGGCGTTGTGGTTCCCGAGTTTACCTGGCCAAAAGGTGCAAGTTCTCTCTTGATAATAGTAGTATAGATATAGATATATATATATATATATATATATATATATATACATAAAGATAGATATAGGTATACTATATCTAAGTAAGGGGTGATTACACCACCTTACCCAGGCTGCAATTGCAGACCTGTGGTGTCCTTTTAGAAGGCTTCCCAGGGGTGGCACAATACATGCTTCAGCCCCTGGTAGGCCTCTGGTGCACCTATTCCCTGGGTACCTAAGGTACCACATACAGTGGCTCACAAGGGTGACCCAGTAACCAATCTGAGATGTACCTAAAGTACATGGTATCAATTTAGAGAGAGTACAGCTAGGCTATGGTCCTGATTGGCAGGGCCACAGCCATACTTGTCTAAAAACCAGTGAAACACAGCAAAAAAACATAGGAAGCAGACCCTACTGTCCTACAATCATCCATCTATAACTCATCAGATCCTCTAAACACCATCCATCCTTTCCCCCTAAAAACCCTTTATCACACCTTATCATCACCCATCCCTTGACTCCTAAACTCCACCCAAACTACCTCTAAACACTACCCAATCCATATAAATGTCTCAATACTCCTAAACACCAACCATGCCAGACCCCTAAAAACAGCTCCTTATCCCTAAACTCCACATATCCCGGATGCTTAAAAGACCTTTCTACCCCTAGACTCCACCCATCCCTGGATTCTAAAAACTTCACTCATTGCAGAACTTTAAAAACCCTTTCGACATCTAAACTTCTTCTATCACTGAACCCTTATAACCCCTCACCATCCTAAACTCCACCCACTCCTGAACCCTAAAAACCCTTCACCATCCCCTCAAGTCTATCCATCACTGAACCTTAAAAGTCCCTCACCAGCACTAAACTACTCCACCAATCCATAAACCCTAACAAAAACCCTAAAAAGCCCTATCCTCCAATTATCCATGAACCCTAAAAAACTTTCACAACCCCCAAAACTCCACTCATCTGTGAACCCTAAAACCTTCACAACCCTTAAACTACACCCATTCCTAATTGCTTAGAAAAAAAAGTTAACAAGCCTTAGCTCTACCCTTTCCGGATCCCTTAAATTCCTTTCTACACTTGAACTCCACCCATCCCTCACCCCTAAAAACCTATCACCCATAAATATCACTAAACCCAAAAATCTCTCGTTACCCTAAAACACACCCAGTTTTAATGTAGTTTTGGATATTTCCTTTATTTTCCCTTTAAAATGTTTCCTTACATTTCTGATTTTTTTTCTATTTCCTAAAAAAGGTCTTTTCTTAAAATTAGTTTTCCATGTTTTGGTTTCCTCCAATGTGGTTTTGTTTTCAATTAATTCACTTGTATCAATTCCTAACTGCTTAAGTTGCACACACCATCATGGTGTTAACAGTCTGAAACTGGATTTGGCCTTCAGTGCTACCTAGAGGGATTTCAGGGCAGCAGGAATTGCCCTCAACTCAAACATGTATATAGGACATGACTAACTCTTTCCGTAGTATGTCCTTTAAATCTGAAAATCTTTCAGGCAAACTCCCAAACATCGTTTGTATGGCTGGGGCAAGAGATGATAGAAAAGGTACCATTTCATAATATTGTCTAATATTGTAAGAGATAGTTTTGCAAATGTTGTCATGGAGGACAATATAATTTCCTTACTAGCTTTTTATGTTCTGATAACACTGGTTGGTAAGCACTGCTGCAGGATGCTAATAATCAGACTGCCACGGGGGACTAGGACGGTACAATAAGCCACATAGCTTAGTGAGAAATATATGTTAAGCAGCTGTTTAATATTCCGTGTAAAGGGGACAGTAATGCCACACGGAATACAGTCTTTCCTGAACTTTGTCTATCACCGCTACAAAGTAATGAATCTTCTGTAATGGAAAGGCTATGAAATTGCTGAAGTTACATGGGTGCCCACTGTTTGCATGGTTCTCAACGTCATCTTAAAGATGGCTTCACCTACAGTTAGAACATGCTTCAAAAAGCCCTTAGGTTAGCTAGCAGTAGATGTGGCTTAAGAATTGTGGTGGGCTACTATGAGTACCTTGCACCTAAAAACCCTTTTTGTGACTATGATTTTCAGGATCATCCATCTGCAAAGGAAGTGAAATCACTGGATTTCCCATCCTTTGAACACAAAGTTACATCACTGGACATCCCATCATCAATCGGCAAAGGGATTGACATCACCGGTTTCCAGCCAAACCGGTCTTCACCTAGTGGAGCTGCAGTACAGACACTTGTAGCAGACAACACCAAAGGCAAGCAAGTCTGCACCCATTGCCTGGACCCCTGGCTCTGACACCCCATCACAACCCCCTCATCGCTAGTCCACAGTGACTGCGCCCTGAACCGCAGCTGGGTCTCCAAGCACTGCTTCAGAGTCTCACCGCACAATGCTAAAGGAGAGTTCTTCTGCGCCACATGCCATATCACATGCATTTTCCTGTACCCGCCCAACACACTCAACACACAAGACCACACACCAAACCCACACCCCACCCTATCCTGCATATTAATAAACACTCACTCCCTCACTAAACAAACCACTGAAATTTGGGATCTGCTACACAACTGCTCACCGGACCTTCTCTTCCTGACTGAAAGCTGGTTGACTCCCTCGTCCGTCCCTACCATCGCCACAGTAATCCCCCCAGATACAAGATCGCAAGACAAACAGACCTGGAGGAGGAATCGCTATCATCTTCCATTCATCAAATGCTCTACCATCTTAGAAAGCACCACCAGAAACATGGAACTCCTGACCTCATCACTACCAAGTACACCCTGAAAGGCACTTCCATCTATTGCCCTCCTGGGCCACGTGCCAACTTCAGCAGCACCAATGCTGACTTCATCGGTCCTCTAAACTCTCAACTCTTTCAATCAGTGCCTTCAACCTCTTCAGCGACCTCAACTACCAGCTGGAGGACCTCATTGATCAACACAACCAACCTCAATGAGGACTCAGCCAGTGAGTGGAAGGCACCACACGTCGCCGGACACCTACTGGGACCCATCTTCCCCAGCCTCAGCAACATCATAGTAGACAAGCCCACAACAATCACCTGGTCCGACCTCATTCTCATCAATGTTAACCTAATCATATCACACAACCACAGACACACCATCACCAAATCTTCATCACAGGACAGGAACAAGATCTCAGAAGCATCCAGGTCTTCTGAACTACTACACGATCAGCCTTGACACAACAACAACCTCCCAGAATCCATCCCCAACTTCAATGCCTGGATCACTGCCTGATACCCTTGCTCCTCTCAAAGCCAATAAAGCCACAAGAGCTACACCTCATGAAAGCTGCTACACATAAAAGCGCAGGCTTCACCTTAAGTAACTTGAAATCAGATGGAGACAAAGTCAGAACGACACTGACGAGAGAACATACAAATCCGCTCACAGACATTACCATCAGCAAATCAGAGTCACCAATCGCTCCACACTAACTAATCACATTGAAAGCACACTAACAAGGAAATCTTTGCCATATTGAAAGACTTCACCTCTCCAGCAGCAAGCTCCACCAGCGTAACCCCCTTTTAGGACCTCTGCACCCAGCTGTCCCTATACTTCACCAACAAGTATTCCAGCATCTATGAAAACTTTGGGCCTCACACCTAGACTCTTCCACCCTCTCAGCTCTTCTGTTCATCTCTACCAACACCCAGAGGACAACCTGGTCCATCATCACCACTCAAGAAACCGCAACAACCATACAGCCCATATACTCCAGAGGACTCTGGGACCTCTTCCCTTACCACGTCTCCATCACATGACTGGACACCATCAGCATAGCCCTCACGATCCAGAGGACTCAATAATTACAGCCATCTGATCAGACAGCTTGAAACATGCCACTGTACTCCCTCTCCCTAAGAAACCCTTAGCAGATTCAAAGACGCTAGCTATCAGCCTATCTCCCTGTTACCCTACACAGCAAAAGTAATGGAAATGATGATCAACAAAAGCCTAGTCACCCGTTTGACTAACAACCACCGCCCCAACAACACTCAATCCTGATTCAGGGCCAACCACAATACAGAGACTGCCTTCATTCCTGACATGTACAATAGATGAATGATCACAGACAAAGGCAACGCCATGGCCCTCCTCCTACTGGATCTTTCCACAGCCTTCAACACGGTCTCCCATCCCATTATTATCCGGCGACTGTATAAAGCTGGCATCCGTTTTCTGCACAGGATTTACTCTTTCCTGACAAGCGGCACCCAGTCGATCAGCCGGGCCCGCTAACAGCCCACGCTGGTAAACTCATTTGCGAAGTTCCACAAAAATCCTCATTCAGCCCCACTCCATTCAAAGTCTACATTACCCCACTCACCAGCATCATGTGTGCTAATGGAATCAACATCGTATCCTAGACTGATGCCACCCAGCTCATACTCTCCCTCTCCTATAAGATGCCTAATACCTGGACCAATTTGTCCAACTGCATGAACAAAGTCATTAGACAGATGAAAACCAACTACCTCAAGCTCAACACAGACAAGACGGAAATAGTAATCTTCAGGAAAGATACCTTGCTCTGGGACTCACCTGGTGGCCTGTTGATCCACAACCCTCCCAGCAACCCATGGAAAGAACCTCAGAACAGTAATCAACAATCAACTCACTATGACTGGCCAAGTGAACAAAGTTTCAGTCTTCTGCTTCCACACACTCAAGATGCTCAGGATCTTCAAATGGCTCCAAACAACACTCGCAGAACCGCCAACCAAACACTCATCACCAGAAAGCTGGCCTACAGCAACGCAGACCATACAAAACTCGTGGCCAGGTTCACCCTCAACCTCCCACCCTGAATTCACATGAGCCCGTACTTAAAAATAACTCAACTTGCTCCCAATCCTCAAATGAAGACTCTTCAAATTCCTCACTCATACATACAAAGCCTTTCACAATATTGGCCCTGCTTACCGCACCACATAAAATGCCACAAATCTACCAGACACCTTTGCTCAGCCGAACGTACGACCCCATACGCAAAACAAGAACCTGCAGTCGTGCATTTTCCTACCTCGCTCCAAAAGCCTGGAATTACTTGGCCCTGCTCATCAGAGAAGAACAACAAAGAAAAGTCAGGGGTGCACTTGTGCGTTAAGTTTCACTATAAGCTATTTAATCAAAGGGTGCAACACTACCAAATTGTGTTGGCTACACAATAAGTGAAAAGCTAAATAACAGTAGTTAAGAAACTACTGGTAATGAGCACTGTTCCTAATGGAAACAAACATGTTTGCCAAACAATAATAATACTGACTCTAAAGTTAACTCAGCACTTTTAATTTGATAAAGTGCTGAGTTAACTTTTGAGTCAGTATTATTGTTTGGAAAACAGGGCTGTTTCCGTTAGGAACAGTGCTCATTACCAGTAGTTTCTTAACTACTTATCTTTAACCTGCTCATCAGAGCCACGGCCTCATTTCCTGTTTCCACAAAACTCTGAAGGCCTGACTCTTCACCTAGCTCGAACTCTGGCTTGGCCCATACAGCTCCTGCAGCAGAGCCAGGAGACCCTCCTGGGTGCTTTGTGTGCTTTACATATACATATAACATAACCATATAGGTTTAATAAAAGAACCTTCAATAAAAAAAATTTTTTAAAAATCAACGTTTTTCTTTGTAGCAATTCTTATGTGTGTCAACATTCAATTTCCCCACTGAAGTTGTGAAAGACATGATGCAGGAACAGCCTTCTGACTTTTTCATTTTTTTATCCACTTGTTAGATGTTTGGATATCTTGGAGGGGTCTGAACACCTTCTTTGGTCCCTTTTCTCATACCAGAAAGTAGCCTGAATAAATGCCCTTTTTTGTATGGCTTTGGAAAGTAGCTGATTAATTGAACCTCAGAGCGAATCCACTCGCTATATTACTACCTAGTGTATTGTCTTTCCCATGAAGCCTTTCATTGATGGTGCTTGGGCCATTAGTATTGCTACTACAAGTTTTGTACCAGAAGTGTTGTTAGAGCGATTAAACCCACTAGTGGTGGGAGTATCAGTCAGCTCTATAATGCTTACTGTACACTTTTGCAGGCCTACAGCCTTCAGCAGACTAGCCTGAACATTCATACTATGTTGCAATGGGTATACTGACTGATGGGTTTACAAACAGTATACAGGGGTTTTTCTGCTGCATGCATGGCTTCAGCTCTGCAATGCAAAATCATGATGCTGGCCTATAGAAATACAAGTTATAGGAATATTAATAGGTTGCAAACTCTGCAGCAACTACCAACACACTAATTACTTAGTTTGACATCACCAGCCTGTCTTCATTCATGCCTTCAATATGTGACCTGCAAATCCCCTCTCCATTTCCATAAGACTCAATTGTATTGCCCTAGGAGTTCAGTAGATCCTGCTAAGGATCTTAGCCTTAGATCCAATAAGCCATCTAATTCACTTTGGATGAAACTATTAGTGAACCTTTGGAGGTTCTGTTTTCAGAAAAGTCTTATTCTGGTGTTGCACATTTTTTCAGAAGCCAAGTTAATATTCATTTACTTGTTGCTGACGCTAACTGGAATGAATGCACCCTTTGCTTTCTGGGGACCACGGTGCTTCACAGTTACAAGCATTATGAATGGCTTGGGATAACTCAGAGGAAATTGTTAGCATAATATCACCCCAGTGCCAGAACACCTAAAAAGCAATCATGCTGATCTTTGACATTATTACTGGTGGAGTAGTCCAAATGGTGGGTGTACATATTCCCCAAGATGAGTTTGGGTGGTTTCATTCCTCATTGTTCTAGACATTTGAGGTAGAACTGGTGTCTGCCTGGACTGTTGTGAGGCACTTGTATTAAGTCTCTCTTCAGCATGTTTATGCATCTCTTGAAAAGGATCGGCTGGTTCTTTACTTTTTTGAAGAGTTTCCAAGTGTGAGGCTCTGTGAACATTGTTCAGTTGAAAAACTTTTTATAGACAGAAAACAGAAGTCCCAGTTTTCTAAAGACACCTCAATAAGTACTCTAACCATCTCAATGTTGATATTCTTAGTACTCGGTCTCAGACTTCATAGATGCGGAGCGCTAGGACTTTGTACAAATGCACTGGGCCTCAACGTTGAATGAGACATCATGCAGACCTCTTCTTCAATGTTGAATATTTAGCTAAATAAATTCTTGCCACTGACTGGAGATGCCAAGTTTAACGCAACATTACCACAACTGCTGCTCCTTTTTCTGGAAACTTTAAACATATAGTCTATAGTAGTTCTGACAGGGCAAATGTGGAGCAGTGGCTCTCTTTGACAGGTCCTTGCTGCCAGATCCACATTCCGCTCCTTCTAATGAGGCTCTGGAAACTTTTCTGCCCTTGAGGAGAATTTCTTGCCTCTGGGACGGATTTTGCTTGCCATTACTCTTTAATGTGGGAATGTAGTACGCAGAGGATGATTATTTAGTTGTGGTCATTTTCTGAAGGGCATTTTATGAATGGTTACAGTATGGTTTCACATGAAGGGCATTTTATGAATGGTTACAGTATGGTGGTTGTGGAGAGGAACAAAAAAACAAACCTGTAAAAGCTCCCTCTTCATTTACTTGAAAAAAGTGAACTACTCTGATTGAATTAATATGTTTAGGTTAAAAAAAGCACAGTCCAGAGCTTCGGCACTGGTTTTCCAACAAGCAGAAACAATTTACTTTTTCCGGGTGGATGTGAGCAGCGCAAACGCACAGAAGACGCAAGGAGTGGACGCAAGAGTCTCCCTTGAGCCCATCACCCGATTGAAGCGCAAACACTATATGCGCAAGGTACACTGAGACCTTTACCAAAAGGAAACAGGTTAATTTCCTATTTTCTAAACACTTACTTTTGAGAGCACTTAACTCCCTCCCCCCACACGTTATTCGCATAACGGTCCTGATGAATGCCCGTAAGTCCTAATTAAGGCAGACAAGGCAGAAACATGTCGACCAATTTTTAACTCCTCCTCACAATATTTGAATTTTTACTCTAAGTGCACCTATGACTCATAAAAAAATCTTAAGATGCACTACTTCAGAGCTAACCAGACCCAAACCCAGACTCAATAAAATTACCCTACTGGTTTTCCGGGCTTTTTAAGATCCCTTATCACTGGCTCACTACTGTTTCAACCTTGGGTAAGAACCTCCTGGTGGAGGCTGCATAACCTGATCGACCTGATGATTATGCACACACGTGATTAGACAGCGGAGAACCAAGATATACCGCTCAAATACCATCATACCCATCACGTGCATGAGGGTCTTGTTATGTTATGTTATGTTATGTTATACCGGGTTTTATATAGCGTACGGCTACTCGAAAGAGTGTCCCGACGCTTTGAATTGCACACCAATCTCATAACATAACAGGAAAAAAACAAATAAAGGGCAGAGAGAAGGAAGCCAGAAAAGCCCAGAAAAAAACTAAGAGGTAAAAAGCCAGGTTTTGAGCCCCTTCCTAAAAGCCAACAAGTTTGGGGTGCTGCGCAGGGCCACTGGCAGCTTATTCCACAACTGGGGCGCCAATAATCTAAAAGAGCGGCCTCCAATACGTGCTCTCCTAACACGAGGCACCGCAGCAAGAAACAAGGATTCTGACCTCAGCGACCTGGCTGGATGGTAGAAGGTCAGCCTTTTTTGAAGGTATTTCGCTCCGGAGGCATGCAAAGCTTTATGTGCCAGAGTCAGGGTCTTAAAAATTATCCGCTTCCGGACAGGAAGCCAGTGCAGTGCCTCCAGGAGGCCCGAGGCTCTGGCACGGCGAGATAGTCCAAAGATGGCCCGTGCTGCCGAATTCTGGACCACCTGTAACCGTTGAAGCAGATATTCTGGCAGGCCGAGATAAAGAATGTTAGAGTAGTCAATTCTCGAGCCAATGATCTCCTGCACTGTGATCTTCCTATGTTCCTCCCATAACAGGGGGAGAAACTTACGCAGCATCCGGAGCAGGCCAAAGCAGGTGCCAGTGAGACCAATTACCTGTGAGCGCAGTGTGAGGCCATTGTCAATCTTAATCCCAAGGTTTTTTGCCACCTGGGACGAACTTGCTGGTGGAAACATGTTCTCAGGCCACCACACTTTCCAGTCTGGATCCGAACTGCACCCGAAGAAGAGGACCTCGGATTTATCCGAGTTGCACTTGAGGCTGTTATGTTGGAACCACTGAAACACAGCCTCAAGGCAACCCTGGATCCTACCTCCATCGAAATCCGCACCCCTCTCACAGGTGAAGAGGAGCTGGGTGTCATCGGCGTAGGAAACGATCTGAGCCCCGAAAGACTCCGCCAGAGGGGTCATGAAGATGTTAAATAGAGTTGGGCTCAATACTGAGCCCTGAGGAACTCCGACACCCAATGGCGACATCTCGGCGGAGCAAGCAGAGGCCCAGACCGTTTGTCGACGGCCTGCCAGGAACGAACGAAACCACTGGAGCACCGTCCCCCGGAGACCAATCTCTGAGAGTCTTGCAAGAAGACCCTCATGGGGGACGGTGTCGAAGGCCGCCGACAGATCTAACATCACCAGCATCGCCCTACCACCCGAATCCAGCACCTCCTTAATCGCCTCCGAGACTTCCAGGAGAGCTGTTTCGGTGCTAAGATTGGTGCGGAAACCCGATTGGGTGGGGTGCAGTAGGTCGTGGGACTCCAGGTAATCGGCAAACACCTTGTGCACATGCTTTTCTATGACCTTCGCGAAAGCAGGCAGGAGCGAGATAGGCCTATAATTCGCCAGCACCTCCGCGTCCAAACCGGGCTTTTTGAGCAAGGGGATAATCATCCCCTGCTTCCAAGACTGGGGAACCACACCCTGTGCAAGAGAACAGTTCAGCAGGGGGTTCACATATGGATTAATGATAGCTGCCATTTTTGCCAAAAACTTTGGGGGCAGGCATCCCGGGGAGAACCCCGGGATGCCTTTTACTTTGGGACTTTCACCCGTTCCTCCTGCAGACCTAAGGTTGTGCAGGACAAGTGATCCTTTCTCCTTTTTATTAGTATATGTATCTTGGAAACTGAAAGGATCACCCTTTCCAACTCCCCCTACTTGATTAGAAGAAACAATTTACTGCCAGGAAACTACAGGAGATGTGCCATCTACAATAAAAAATAAAATTAAAAAAGTTGTGTCATACAAACTGAAAGGCAATAGACTATGTAGTTTTATATTTTATATTAAATCAGATGTCCCAAAATATAACTAAAAAAATAAAAATACAAACAGAAAATGTGAAGTCGTATAGGTATATGCTTATGTATGTGCGAGTTTCTATATGTATCTGGCATTTGTAGGGTGCAAAAGTAGCACAATGGTACCAGGCCACTGTATGGAGTTAAAGGCAAGGAAGCAGTCAACATAGCCAATGGCAAGGAAACTGTCAATGCATGATAGGAGAGGTATACAGGTTCTGAAGCACTTTATCCTAAATGGATGCAGTACTGATGGTTACGGAGATGCTGTTCCAGATCCTGAGTGAACAAATTGAAAAGGCATGTTTTTTTCTTTTTTATCACACTTCTTAGTCTGTAGTCTGATGATCTTCCGGCTGTGGGTGTGTTGAGAACCAACCACCAGAGGTGGAGATCTTGTCTACAAGATAACAGAGGGTGTTGGTCGGAATAATTTTTAAATGATGCCGCTTGTTTTTTAGATGGTGTGGGCCGGCAATGAAGTCCCATCAGGATGGGGGTGATGCTACCATATTTTTTCAAACCCCTAAATAAAAAGTTCTGCGGTATGTGGGCCCTTTAAGGGGGAGGGGCGAGGGCGGTGCAATGTGGAATCTGGCAGGCCATGGAGCAAGGCGTAATTACCATCCAGATGCAAGAGCAAGGCTTCAACAGAATTTCGGAGGTCACATTCGAAAATAAATACCTTCATTTTCTTTGGAAGAGACAGCTGATCCAATGCCAACTCTTTTTTTTGGGCAATGTGTCCTGTGAGTGTGAGGCTGTTGTCCAGCGTGCATCCACGTAACTTGGCATTCAGTGAAAGGTAGAGTTCAAAGTTGTCATGGTTCAGTGACTATAATTTGCTTGTTCTTCTTGGCAATTATTATGAATTCTACCTTGGTGTAGTTGAGCTTCAGGTAGGAATAGGTGTTTGTTATGTTTGAGGCTGTGGATGTCTGGAGCAGAGGAGACTTTCAAGCAGAGATGTGTCATCATCAGCATGTTGGGGAATTTTGCTACTGGTATCTGTGAAAAGAGCCCAGTGGATACCATGTAGAGACTGGAATGACAAGGGACAAGTATGGAACCCTAGGGGACTCAGTAGGCTACAGGCATTCTTTGAGACATGGAGATGCCCATGTGAATGAACTGGTTTTTCGTTGGAAAGGTTAAAAAAAGATAACAAAAAATGAGTTCAGTGGCAGCAGAGTTCTGTGATACTGTATGTTGAGCAATTCACTGTTCACAAATAGAAATTAATATCTCTTGTTGGATAATTTTGTATTCGAGTTCTAAGCATATTCTTGACTTGAAGTATGGGAAAAAGAGTTCCGAGACTGGATTGGTATTAGTAATGGACAGTTTTCAATGCAAATGTCAGATTAATAATTGGGCACAGCAGTCCCATTTTTACAAGAGAAAGGTAATTCACAGTTATTCTGCATGATGCTTTCATTTGTTTTATGAATTGCCACTGCATTAACAGTAGCAGTCACAATTTAAAGAGATATTTCAAACTTGAAATCAGCTTGCATGTTTAATTGATATGTTTACACCACAAGAGGTCCCTTACTAAATGTAACGTTTCTTATTTAAGTGAATTATTTCAGTCATCACTAAAGCAATAGGTAAAAGGGCTAGGAGAATACATATAGTCCTTGCAAGATAAAGCAACACAATACGCATGCCAAATCAGAGGATGAGCACACATTTCTTAAAAAGATCTCGCCTGTTTTGTGGAAACCAGAAGGAAATTATCAGCTCCCCTAAATCTTTTAAAATTCATGCACTTCATAAAAGCTGAAAATTACCATTGTTCTGTACGTGGTCTTCAAGCATTTCTGTTTTTAGAATACCGCAAAGTTCAGACAAAGTTTCTAAATGAATAACATGGATGATTAATGGCCTCAGCACATCATAGAGAGACAAACAGAGCTTTTCCAATAGTTCACTGGAAAAAAAACAGAAAGAAAGGGTTACTTAGCTAAACACTCAATAATTGTATCTCATTTGATAATTTTAGGTTTACACCCTTTATAAAATAAAAAGCACAGCAACAGCTTACATCAGAGGTGGCTACTGGTTCAAAGGTTTAGACCAACATTCATGAAGTGTAAAATATAAAGTAACAACAGTATTAAACAGTGAAAGGGCAGGACAGTCTTATAAAGCCAAAACTTTTAGTGAATTGAGGTTGCTTATTTAACGAAAAAAGACTATCAAAAACGCACCTAAAATAGTTTTTGCTCCTGTGTCATGCATGTACAACATGCTTGTGCGAAGTCCGTGTTTCACAAATGTGCGCTCACCATCATGGCCACGGTCTTCTTACAAGCAAGACAAACATGTAGATAAATGTTTTAAACACGTTCAGCCCCAGGCTTTCATGTCAGAAGCAAATGAAAGAAAACAAAGTGCAGTAAAAAAAAGAAACTATCATTGCAGTGAGACCAATTCGAACAATATGGTTAACAATGTGTACATAGGAAGTGTCTTGTGAAAAGAGGAGGACCAGGGATATTATGTGACAAGTGGGAACTGTAGGAAGCTGGCTCTGTACGTACTATACCAAAGTGAGGTATAGTGTTCACAGAGTCCAGTGGAACCCAAAAGGTGGCAGAGGATAAGTAGATAGCACCTCACTCAGTATTTGTGGTAGTGTGGTCCAGCAGTAAGGCGTTATCAGAGGACAGTGTTCAGCATTTGTTGTACAAACACAGTCAATAAATGAATTCACACACTCAAAGACTGAACTTTAGACCAATTGTTTTTGCATAAAAATATTCTTCTAGTTGTTTTATTTAATAGAACCAAGCAAGCCTGGCACAGGTAAGTGATAAATACTTTGCAGTAAATATACAGTTGTAACAGTTTGGATTGTAATTGTATATGCACTTTGCATTGATTTACAGTACTGTTACTGAGAAATGCAATGCTTTAGAAATAGTACATATACTTTGAATGGGCTTTTTAGTAAAATGACCAGTACATTACTTTCAGATTACTTTTCTTATACAGTGTAGTATACCTGGATACTACACTGGGACATCTCCTGTAAACAGGTAAGTAAAAGCATTTTTGTTATTAGGTACACTTGTAAAACGATTTCTTAAATTTTCCAACTTAACACTTCGAAACGTTTCAAAGAAAAACAGTCAATGTTATCCTATGGAGGTAAATGGTGGTATTGGTTCAAAGGTAAGTACTTTCTTGTGGGAGTTGGTATTCTGGGGTTAGACTCAGGGGTTCCCCAGGGTCAAGGATGCACTCTTGTTACACCCTCAGCGGCACTAGTGCGGCAGGGTGCAGAGTGCTGATGCCCAATGTTATCCAAAGGGTATAGGGGGCCTCCGGTTGGTGGCTGCTGATGAGCAGACCACAAGGTTGTGGGAGCAAAGTTCCTGGACTTAAGTGTAGCAAATGGGGGTTTAGTCCAGCACATAAGATGCACCCTCAGCGGCAATGGGGTGGCTGGGTGCAGAGTGCTGTTTTGGCATCAGGTGCACTGTAGCTTTCAATGGAGAGTCTCCGGTTTGAAAACACACTGCAGGCTCGGGGACGAAGGTCTTCTGGGTGAGACCACCACTTGGAGAGGTAAGTTAGGATGTTGGGGGTGGGTTAGGCACCGTCGGTTGGGCCACCTAAGGCTGTGGGGCATTGGGTGCAGGGGTGCATTTAAGGGTCGGATCTTCTTGCCAGCTCCTGGTCGCGGTTGGGGGGACCTTTCGGTTTGAGACTGCAGGAGTCGGCTGGAGACTTGAGGCAGGTCAGGAGTCACCGGATCTCAGGTCTGGATCGCCGGGGAGACACCTCTTGGTGTTGGGCCACTCGAACTTGGTCTGTGGACACCGGGTGCAGAGTGGTGCAGACACGCGGATCCTTGCGGAGCTGGAGTCTGTTGATGAACAAATCTGAACAAATCTGGTGTTCACGGGAGACAGAGTCTTATGGATGGAAGGCAGGCAGGTCCTCTGGGTTTCTAGAGGTTGCTGGCTGTAGGACACACCCGGATTTTGCCGGAGCAGGTTCGAGGTGGGGATAGGCCGGTAGGGCTGGGTCCGAGTCAGTGGGGTCTTCCTCTTATTAACTTCGGCGCAGCTGTTCGGTCCTTCTTCTTTTCTTCTTCTGGTTTCTTGTCTGAGGAACAAGGTTCAGGGGTGCCCCTAAATACTAAATTTAGGGGCGTTACAGGTAGGTAAAAGGTTGGGACCAATGGGTCCCTTCCCTGGGGAGGCTACACCCCCTATTATAAAAACAACAGTTGATGGACAGAATGCAGAACAATGCCATACATTCACCCCAGTACAGAGATCTGGGCCTAAATCCATCGTTTTTTTGCACTCCACACCACCCCAGTTCAGACATGGCCATATGCAAATCAGCCTTGACCCTGTGCCTCATGGGAACAGTCCAGCCCCAACTGCCAAGCCATGTCTTTCCTGGACCGGAATCAAGCATCCTAGGACCTGTTTCTGGCTATCAGCCATCTTCAGCCAGGATAGTTTGACACCAGTGGTGTGGAGAGCATGGGACTCACGTCTGAGCATACCCATCCCACTCGGGGTGACAATTGCAAAAACAACAGTTGATGGACAGAATGCAGAACAATGCCATACATTCACCCCAGTACAGAGATCTGGCCTAAATCCATCGTTTTTTTGCACTCCACACCACCCCAGTTCAGACATGGCCATATGCAAATCAGCCTTGACCCTGTGCCTCATGGGAACAGTCCAGCCCGAACTGCCAAGCCATGTCTTTTCTTGACCGGAATCACGAACTCCCAGTACCATATACTCTTAATGGCAGCACTGCACTTACAATGTCTAAGAATGGACTTAGGCACTGTAACGGTACAGGGCTCATGCACATGTACCCTCACCACTGGTATAGGGCACCCAGCTAAAAGGATGACTGATCATCCCAGGGCAGTAGGTTGTAGGCATGGCACACAGGTGTGCCATGTCGACTCTTCACTTTGTTCTGCACCAAGCCACACAGCCTGCAAATGTAGTGTGTGAGTGTAATGGTACAGGGCTTCTAAGGGTGGCACAATAAGTGCTGCAGCCCTTAGAGGTCTTCCCTGGTCACAGTGCCCTGGGTACCTGGGGTACCATTTACCAGGAGCTGACCTGTGGCCAGAGATGCCAATTGGGTTTTATTTTCAATGCAGTTTTAGGGAAAGAACATAGGCCCTGGGTTCCTGATTGGCAGGAACCCAGGGCACACTCAGTCAAAGCACATTAGAAGTTCAGCAAAAAGTGGGGGCAACCATTGAGAAAGAGGGCTCTTTCTCACAGGAACCGAGTGAAATAAAATGCTAATAGTCATGTACAATTGGACAGTACTAAGATGGAGTTCTAAGAGGAGTAAAGTGAAGAGAGGCAGATATAATCAAATACTGACATATTTCAGCATTTTCCTAGTGGAGGTAGCATATATATATATATATTGAACAGGTACATTCTGCTAATCCGCATAGCTTAATTGTTAGACCCCACGGCCCTTAGGGTGATCTTCCTCTGAACATTGTGCTCTCTCCTCTCCTGGATACTGAAATTCGCTTTTGTTGGCCTTAGGACTCTGTGCAATTTACCAGTGCTAAAGTGCATGAGCTCAACTCCTCTAAATGGTAAAGTTGGCTTACACCCAATAGGAAAATTCAATTTACTTTATAAGTCCTTATCAAAGTGGTCCTGTAAATTAAATGCTAACTTTGGGTCTGCAGGACTTATTGTGTCAACCACTTAAGTAGTCCTTTAAAACATGTCTCAGGACTGCCATTGCAGCCTATGTGCAGTTTAAACTGCCAATTCAACCTGGCAAAATAAACCTTTTCCCAGGCATAAACCTCTCTTTTTGATACATATAAGTCACCCCTGGGGTAAAACAGCCCATAGGGCGGGGTGCATTGTATTTAGAAAGGTTGGACATGTACTTTTAAGTTTTACATGCCCTGGTAGTAATAAAAAAAAACACAACATTTATTGTTCACTACCGTGAGGCATTCCACTCCCATAAGGCAACATTGGGTTACCTTATTACATTTAATAAGTGATAACTTTTGTTAGGGATAAGTAGAAATGTCATGTTGGTCTGAAATAACTGTAATTTAAACTCCTCTTTAAAGGTGAAGTTGGATTTTAAGTAAAAAAAACTGAAGATGCCACTTTTAGGAAGTTATGTAACAAAAGAAGGGAAAACAGCACAAATGCACTCAAAAGTAATCTGTTTAAACTAAGTCGTCTTATCTTCAAAACTATTAAATTAAAGTGTGCATCCTGTAGGGGGCTCTGTCAGCCTCCTTAATACTACAGTAGATAATGTGTGCCTGGATGAGGGTTCAGGAACTCAAGGTGCACTTCTGCAGTGTCACTTAATCCAAAGTGTGTCCTAACCATATGGTGCCTGCATCCTGTGTGCTGGGACACATAACTGAGATTAGCATGGCAGTTGGCTATTGTGTGTTCCTCCCAGACAGTACGACAAAGGGGGGACTGGTGGCAGGATAAGCCACCCTGCCATGATGTGTGGGAAAAGATGTTCTCTGACCCACTTATATTTCAAAGGAGCTGTGTCAGCACAATTACAAAGAACTTAACACTACCTTTTGTCAACCCAGACTCCTTGGAGCTTGGGAATGGAGGAATGAAATTCCAGAACAATCTGACAGACATACTCTAGACGTTTCTTCCACTTCAAAGCTGGCACGGGGTATAATAAAAGAATCCTCAGACCCTCTCTTTAGTTCACTCTTGAACCTGCAGAGGACTCTCAGAAGGACTACCTTGTACTTTAGGGGACTGCTGTGCTTCTAGACACTTGCTGTTTGAAGGCTGCCCTGTACTCTCAGAAGATTTGCACTGCTGCTTGAGGTCTGCCTTGCTGCCAGATCTCAGGACTACCAGAGTGACGCCAAGGAAGGACCCTTGAAAGCAGTGCTGAAGGTGCTGAAAGAGGCAAAAACCAAAACTTGGGACTTAGTAAATTTTCCATCAAAAAGTGATCTGAGAATCGACAGGAGACTGGGACCAACCTGCTTGTCGATAGTCCCAAGGTACATCACCGGTCGGCCTGACTTTGAGGTAGCTACAGCTACGTTTTTCTCCAAGGAGGTAACTCCTGTTCAGTGGCTCCTCTTCAGAACGGTAATCTGTCTCCTGGAATCTTCGTCAGTTACAGCCTGCAGCTTCGTCTCGCTGGAGATTTTCGACTTCCCTCTAAAAAGGGGCTACGTCCGAACGTAGGAATCTTCACTGTGACTTTTTCCAGTGGTTCCCCGAGAATGCCGCAGCCTCCTCTGACAACGCCAGCTGTCATGCCCCGCTGAAATTTACCTTCTCAGACATTTTTCTTGTAAACATTTTTTATGTCTGAAGGCAAGCAGAGACCAGGCCCAATCCAAGTCAAGTATCCGAACCATGCTCCAACGCGGTCACTTGAGACTTTGCCAGCATTTTTGCCCACTGAAGTCGCCCATACCTGCAGGGTGCCACAGGGGTTTAGGAGGCTGGGGCTGTTCAAAACGCGGCTGGCCCAGAGGTGTGGATGGCAGGGGAGGTTTGGGCCTGGATCAGGGCCCGCCGTGTTTAGTGCGTGAGGAGATGTGCGGCTGGGTCTGAGACCCTGGGATTGCAAGGAGCCATCAGTTTCTCTGGAGACTGCCTGGCCAATGGAAGCAACTACTGTGGAGGAGGCATCTTTCGCCCCATTGCAATGGGGGCATGGGCTGAGGACTGGCCCTCAAGACTGTGATAGGATTGTGGCAGACGCTCCTCCTGGGGCAAAGTGGATGCTGGTATTTATCTACTACTGTATCCCTAATAAAGGGAAGTAACGCCGAGCCTGAAGGGCTGGAACTGCCTTAGACACAGAGGGCACTGGGGTGTGATCGGTGCAGCGTGGAGCAGGACCTAGGTCAAGGACCAGTGAGTAAGCTGTGAGGAGTGGCTTGCGGCTGAGTCCTTGATCAGTGGGCTCTAAGCGACGACTGGCTGGTTGGGTGGGTACTAGGAGTGCATATCATCAGCGACCGCTGCCTGATGAAGAGATTCATGACTGTCGCCCTTTAGGCTTGAGTGGGCCTAAAAAAAAACAGACGTGGGTGGTTTGGCCTGCAGTTTACCCTCCGTGTGCGGAATTTCTGCTCTACTGCGGGCGCTTGGCAGAGGATTGGCGGCCTGTTGGCAGCCACAAAGCTTTATCAGGCGACTATCACGTCTTGACTTCTCCTCCTCTGTGCGAGGACCGGTGGTACCGGGGAGCGCTGCATATTCAATTTGTAGATGTTTGCCTCTGGAGCTGTCTAACCTATCGATCTCAAGAGATTTGTGTGACTGGTCCCTCTGGGCCTCGCGCTTCGCTAGTCGATGCCATGGGTAAACATAAGCATAAATAAGGGACCGCACAACTGGAGAGCCTTCACTTCCCACCTCAGAGTCGAGGATGGAGATGCCACAAACAATTTGATTCACTCACACTTAGACAGAAGGTGTAAAAAGCTTCAGGTAATGGAGTCTTAGGCTGAGGCAGGGATCACAGCATCTTTTGCCTGCCAAGTTCAAAAATAAGATTCAGTTAATGGACTGGGTGAGGAGAATCCAACAATACTGGCAGCAGTACCAGTTGATAAGTTAAAGTTGCAGCATGTCCTCTAATGGTACCAGCAAGGAGGCAAACTCATGCAGCTTTTTTATTGGCATCTTTAGTCTAAGCCATTCTAGAGCTTCCAGTTTGATAGAAGGGAGCAGTTCCAAAAGTGAAACACCTTTCCTAAGGCAGACTTCTCTCTCTTTATTTAATGGCTCTACCTCTTGCTATTCCTCCATGGTCTTATTTAGAGGTTATGGATGCTGTTAAGTTTAAGGCTGGATAAACGAGGCAGATGAACTAGTTACTTACCTTCAGTAACGATGTATCTGGTAGAGACACAGTCTAGCCGCAGATTCCTTAACTTAGAAAACCCTCCAGGCGTCAGTCTGGGTCCGGAGAATCTTCAGCGGCACCCCTCCGAACCGGGAAACGGTGTTGCATGACTACGCCCTGACGTCATCCACGGTTGTGAAGTCAATGGGGCCATATAAGTTTCTCTCGGTGTGCTGCCGTCAGTTTTCTACTGTGAAACATTTCCGCGCCATATCCCATAGGGAAGGGTCTGAGACTGCACCCATCAAGTTCCGGCTGAACTGGTCCATCCATAATGACTGACTACAACAGGCGGGGAACAGCAGTGTCAGCAAGGCTGACAGTGGACCCATCAACCCCGAAAAAAGGGGACAGGAGAGGAACAAGGAAAGGCAATGGCACTACAGTCCGTATGGGACACAATGAAACTTGCACCTTCCAGGAAGGACCGAAGGGAAGCCACAGGAACCAGAAGGCCAATGCCCAATGGTAAGAAATCTATATGCTTCTGCAATCAAAAGAGAAGCAAAAACTGTGCGCAGGGACCCAAGGATCGACCAAAAATCAAGTCCTGGAGAAAGTACAACAAGCATGACAAGGTCAGAATGACATGCATAGGGCAGAATGTCATCAGTGTACAGACAGACAACCCTTGTCCACAAGGAAATATATGTATGAAGGGAAAGGGACACACATACCAGACAGTGTGGACCATAGGAGCCACACTATGCATAAGGGAAAGCCCGTGAAATGCAGCAGTGATGGCAATCAATCAATCAATCACGGCATGGTCTCAAGGCGCTGGGGGAGGGGTAAGTTACTGCTCGAACAGCCAGGTCTTGAGCTGCTTCCTGAAGGAGAGATGGTCTTGGGTTTGCCGAAGGTGGGTGGGGAGGGAGTTCCAAGTCTTGGCTGCCAGGTAGGAGAAGGATCTTCCTCCGGCGGTGGCTCTGCGGATGCGTGGTACGGTGGCGAGTGCGTGGCTGGTCGATCGTAGCTGACGGGTGGGCGTGTAGAAGGTCATGCGGTCGTTGAGGTACTTGGGGCCCAGGTTGTGGAGAGCCTTGTGTGCGTGGGTGAGGAGTCTGAACGTGATTCTCTTGTTGACGGGGAGCCAGTGCAGGTCTCTCAGGTGTCCGGTGATGTGGCTGTGTCTGGGGATGTCGAGGATGAGTCGTGCGGAGGCGTTCTGGATGTGTTGGAGTCTTTTTTGAAGTTTGGCTGTGGTTCCGGCGTAGAGGGTGTTCTCGTAGTCTAGTCGGCTGGTGACGAGTGCCTGGGTGACGGTCTTCCTGGTTTCCGTGGGGATCCATCTGAAGATCTTGCGGAGCATGCGCAGGGTGTTGAAGCACGAGGCTGAGACGGCGTTGACTTGTCTGGTCATTGACAGGGAGGAGTCCAGGATGAAGCCCAGGTTTCGTGCGTGGTCCGTAGGTTTGGGAGCGGTGCCCAGGGCCGGGGCCACCAGGAGTCGTCCTAGGCGGAGGGTGATGATCCCAGGATGAGGACTTCCGTCTTGTCTGAGTTCAGTTTAAGGCGGCTGTTTCTCATCCAGTCGGCGACGTCTTTCATCCCTTCGTGTAGGTTGGCTCTGGCGGTGGTGGGGTCGTTGGTGAGGGAGAGGTTTAGCTGGGTGTCGTCGGCGTAGGAGATGATGTTGAGGTTGTGCTGGCGTGCGATGGCAGCGAGGGGGCTCATGTAGACGTTGAAGAGGGTAGGGCTGAGTGAGATCCTTGTGGTACGCCGCAGATGACTTCGGTGGCCTCGGATCTGAACGGAGGGAGGCGGACTCTCTGGGTTCTTCCGGTGAGGAACGAGATGATCCACTCCAGCGCTGTCTCTCGGATCCCGGTGTTGCTGAGGCGCTTCACTAGGGTGCGGTGGCAGACGGTGTCAAATGCTGCAGAGAGGACCAGGAGGATGAGGGCTGCTGTTTCCCCGCTGTCGATCAGGGTACTGATGTCATCGGTGGCTGCGATAAGGGCGGTCTCGGTGCTGTGGTTGGCCCGAAACCCGGACTGCGAGGGGTCGAGAGAACCGTTTGTCTCGAGGAAGGCGGCAAGCTGTTTGTTGACGGTCTTCTCGATGACTTCGGCTGGAAAAGGAAGGAGCGAGATGGGACGGTAGTTCTTGAGGTCGGTGGGGTCCGCCGTTGGTTTCTTCAGGAGGGCGGTCAGCTCGGCGTGCTTCCAGCTCTCCGGGAAGGTGGCGGTGTGGAAGGAGGAGCTGATGGTGTCTCGGAGATGGGGTGCGATGATGGAGTCGGCCTTGTTGAAGACGTGGTGCGGGCAGGGGTCGGTAGGTGATCCGGAGTGGATGGAGTTCATCGTGCGGGTGGTGTCTTCGGTGCTGATCGGGGTCCAGTTGCAGATGGTGGTGGTGGCGGGCGCTGGTTCATTGGTAGGGTGCGTGGTCTGTGCGTCGAAGCTGTTGTGTATGTCGGTGATCTTGCGGTGGAAGAACGAGGCGACTGAGTTGCAGAGGACTTGCGAGGGAGTGATGTCATTGTTCCTGCGCTGGGGTTGGAGAACTCTTTGACGATGCTGAAGAGTTCCTTGCTGTCGTGGGTGTTGTTGTCAAGTCGTTCTTTGAGTGCTGTCTTCTTGGTGGCGCGGATCAGCTGATGGTGTTTGTGGATGGCGTGCTTGAGGGCGGCCCTGTTGTCTGTGGTGTGGTGGAGCCGCCAGGCCTTCTCGAGGGTGCGGCAGTTCTTCTTGGATTCCTTGAGTTAGTCGGTGAACCATGGGGTTTCTTGCTGCCGAGTCTGCTGGGAGGGTTCTTAAGTGGTGCGAGGTCATCGGCGCAGGTGGTCAGCCACTTGGTGAGGTTGTTGGCTGCTTCGTTCGGGTCCGTTGTGCTGGTTGGAGTGTTGTGGCTGAGGGAGGCGGTGAGCTGCTCGGAGGTGATCTTGCTCCAGCTTCGGCGGGGGACCTGTTGCGGGTGGTGGTGGATCGTAGTTTTTCTGAAGCTGAGGTGGACGCAGCTGTGGTCGGTCCAGTGGAGTGCGGTGGCATGGCTGAAGGAGATGTGCTTGCTGTTTGAGAAGACGGGGTCGAGCGTGTGGCCGGCGTAGTGGGTGGGGGTGGTCACCAGTTGCTTGAGTCCGAGGTTGGCGAGGTTGTCCAGCAGGGCGGTGGTGTTTTTGTCGTTGTTGTTCTCCAGGTGAAAGTTGAGGTCCCCTATGAGGATGTAGTCGGCGGAAGGAAGGGCGTGCGGGCTGATTAAGTCCGCGATGTCTTCGCTGAATTGTGTGCGTGGTCCCGGTGGTCTGTAGATGAGGGTGCCGCGGAGGGTGGTCTTGGGGTCAGTGTGTATCTGGAAGTGCAGGTGTTCGGCGGCGGTGAAGGTTTCGTCTGAGTTAGTAGAGATGCGGATGGTGTTCTTGTGTACGATGGCGATGCCTCCTCCAGTCTGGTTGACGCGGTCCTTCCGGGTGATCTTGTATCCGTCCGGGATGGCTATGGCGATGTCGGGCGCTGAGGAGGCGTTCATCCAGGTTTCGGTGAGGAAGGCGACGTCCGGTGCTGTCGTGTCGAGCAGGTCCCAGAGTTCCACGGCGAGCCTGTGGACGGAGCGGGTGTTGAGTAGGATGCACTTCAGGTTGTTGCTGCTGGTGCTCGACTTGGCGGGGGTGGTGCAGGATCGGGAGCAGTTGAATCTGCAGGCTTGGCAGGCGAAGGGTCCGTGGGTGCGTCTCGGGTTTGCTCGGTAGCAGGCAGGGTTCCGGTCGGCATTGAGTGCGTAGAGGGTGGCGGCGTCGTAGGTCTGTCGGGTAGTCTTGCATCGGCGGGGGCCAGGGGTCCTGGCGCTGGGCGTGGTCCAGGCGCGGACGGGCGCAAACAGGCTTGCCTTTGGCGCGCCTTCGGCGCACAATCGGCGCTCCCGCTGCGCGTATGCATGGGCGTCATAAGAAGGAGCCGGGAGGGAGGAGCAGCTGGGTGGCGGGAGGGGGCGGTGAATGGGCAGGAGGGGGGCGGGGCCGCAGGGAGGCAGCGGCGGGAAAGGAGGGCAGGGGGCGGCTCGGTGGCGGCTGGGTCGTCCTGTCCTGTGGGATGAAACAAAAAAAGATAAGGCAGCAAAGATCGGAAACGAGGTCACAGCAGGGTGACAGACAGCAGAAGAGATAGACGAGGCAGCAAAAACGAGGGCACTACAGAGAAGAAATGGGTCAGCAGAACCAGAACGAGGGCACAGCACAAACAAAAACGAGGCAGCACACGAGGCAGAAGAACGAGGGCACAGCAGGCAGCAAGGCAATTGAGGCAGTAGCAGAGGTGTGTGGGGGCGACCTTGCCTCGCCTGGCACACATGCGTCAGCAAAAGACATGGAACATATCACGAGGAAGGCATACTGATCAACCATACACAGAAGCATGTAGGTGAAAGGAGACCAGTAGAAGTCGGATCCACACCCAAGACTCGCTCTTATGAGAGGGAGAGACAGAGAGAGAGACAGAGAGAGAGAAAGAGAGAAAGAGATGCCCAAACAAACCCTAGATGTGTACTGTCTTGCCGTAATACATGAAGATATATATATATATATATATATATATATATATATATAATTTTTATTTTATTTTTTTAATAGGGAAGCGATACTCGAAGAGCATGCCTAGATAAAGACAGCAGCCCACACAATAGGTACCAACAGGACCGAGGTGAACCATAGCAGGGCATGATCTGTGCCATAAGACAGTAACTACATAAAGATATAGTCAAATACAGGAACAACCCTGTACAGAAATTAGTATAAAGGACAAGGAGACACCCAAAACAAGAAATTTGTAAGGGTAAGGTGGCAGAGGCCAGAAGCAGAGGAACCTGACCTTTTGCTTGTCAAGAAAAGGGAAGTGCACCGGAAAAAAGGGGCACAAGCAATGGCCAACAACGCGGCTAGCGTAAAACCACAGCCGAGAAGGAAACCCCCGACGGGGTCTGATCCAAGAGTGAAGAACACATGAGCACTTCCGAACTCCAGAGGAGGCAGGACAAGGCCGTGGCATAAGCCGGGCCAGTAGGCACTCGGTGCCTGTGATAGTACCCAGTGCGCATGTACAGATAGAGTTAAAACAGAAGCAGAACAGAAACTGTTCCAGCAGTAGAACAGAAAGAAACTGGCAGCCGGAATAGACAGCCAGCCCAGACAACAAAGTTAAAAGGGGTGGAAATACAGCAAAACGCTTGAAAGACCGTCAAGGCAAAAAAATGCAAGACAGGAAAACCTCCAGACGAACCAGTTGTGGCGCAAATTCCACAAGACTCTGGAGAAGTCTGCAGTCACGGAGGCAGGAGGGAACTATGAACCATTGTGAAATGGTAGTAACACTTAAGGATGCTCTGGCCAATTTAGCCAGGGAACATATGGTCAAGCAGAACACTCACTGAGCAGGCCACACGCTAGATGGGATCTTTACGTCCTGTAGGGGCATAAAAATAGTGGAGACCTTACAAATTCCATGGTCAGACCACAAGGTGATTATATTCTCCATAGAAGTAAAAGAGGCAGCAACCAGGCCCACCCCTCAACCCAAGACCGTCACTTATCGGGACTGGTCTAGAACCAATACCCCAATACTTTTGGAACAACTTCAGTCCCTGGCTCCTGAACTCACCTCAGATAGCAATATTGCTACTGAGCAAATTACTCACTGGATGAACATAGCAATTAGAGCTGCAGTCCCACTAAGAAAAGTCATTCTTAAAAGGAAAAACCCATCTCAACCTTGGTTCTCCGAAACCCTTAGGACACAAAAACAAATCAGTAGGAAGGCTGAGAAAAGATGGAGGATCAATTATGACCTAGGGCCAAGGGAAGACTTTAAAGCCTCCTTGGCCGAGTACAAAAAACTGATAGTAACAGAAAAAAAGCAGTTATTACACACGCAAAATTAACGAGGCAATAAACTCCAGCAAGGACCTCTTTGCCACAGTAAAAAAATTAACAAAAATAGACAGCAATGATTCGGTAGAGATGAGTTTTGCTTTTTGCAATACGCTGGGTGATTTTTTTGGCAACAAAGTATCCTCAGTATAGGACTCTTTCAAAAAGTCTGGCAAAACCATGCCTGCACAACTAAACCCTGGAGTTAAGAAAGAACCCCCTTTGACACAGCAGGGTCCAGGGTTTCAGTTCCTGCCCCCCTCAGAGGAACAGATTGTTCAGGTGGTTATGACCACCAGATCAGGTTGCCCGTTAGACCCATGCCCTCCCAAGGTAATGCAGCTTTTTCCCCACCTACTAAGTAAACAACTGGGAGAGCTGTTCACGCAAATACTAATGTTGGGGATCTTTCCGGATGCCTGAAAAACTACCTCAGTAATGCCACTCTTAAAAAAATCAAACTTAGACCCCGAAGACCCCGGCAACTATAGACCTATCGCAAGGATACCTTTCGCCGCAAAGGTATTGGAAAAAATACTGAACAAGCAGCTGGCCCAATTCCTCTCGGATGGAAACGCTTTAGACCATTCACTGTTTGGTTTCCGAGAGGGACATGGCACAGAAACGGCAATGCTTATGGCAGTGGAGGAACTCCGGGTTGTTCTCGATGCCGGGGGGAAGGCCGCCTAGGTTCTTTTAGACCTGTTGGCGGCCTTCGACACAGTCAACCACGAGACACTCCTGACTCGTCTGGCTGAAGTCAGAGCTCAGCATGTACATTATTGGCATCCTATCTGGGTAACAGGACGTTTACAGTGGAGCTCGGAAAGTCAAGATCAAAACCTTTTAGCTCACCGTGTGGTGTGCCGCAAGGGTCCTCTCTAAGCCCTACTCATTTTAACTTGTACGTGGCACCGCTAGCATCAATCATAAGGAAAAGTGTTTTTATTCCAGTTTCCTATGCTGACGACACCCAAATTGTGGTGTCCATTGCCAATGATGCTAAAGAGACGGCTGACAAATTCAGGCTCTGCATGACGCAAGTCAAGCATTGGATGCAGAGCAATTGCCTAAAATTGAACGGGGACAAAAGTGAAGTAATGTTGCTAGGGGCAGACCCGAACATTTGGTCACCAGAATGGTGGCCAGACAGCCTGGGCAATTGCCCATCCCCAGTAAACAAGGTAAAAGATCTGGGTATGACTCTGGGCAACAAACTTTCTTTTGACGCTCAGGCTAGCAAACTGGCATCAACAGTTTGGTACATATTGAAAATGATAAGGAAGCTTCTTCCTTATATCCCGCTTGACACCAGGAAAACGGTAGTAACAGCTCTGGCCTTGTCCAGGTTAGATTATGGGAACGCGCTATATGCCGGTACCCAAGCCAAAATAATAACAAAACTTCAACGATTGCAAAACGCAGCAGCAAGGCTGGTGCTGGACGTCCCTAAGCATGAGTCAATTGCCCATAGATTAAAATCCCTCCACTGGCTTTCTATCACCAAAAGAGTGAAGTTTAAATCGGTCTGCCTGGCCTACAAGCGCTTCACGGATCAGGCTCTCAGTTTTTGAGAACCCATCTCAAACTTTACGAGCCCACCAGGACGCTTAATACGGGCAAGCAAAACTACTTCAGGTGCCTAAACACAAATTGGCAAGATGGGGAGGAAGAAGCTTCATACTGCAAACAGCCAAGGCCTGGAACCTTCTCCCAATCTCCATCAAAAACAGTCCCTCTCTGCTTTCTTTCAGGAAGGAAGTGAAGACTTGGCTGTTTACGGAAAGCTAGATCTTGTCCGGTTGGATCCTGAGTCTCCTGATACTGACCCAGCGCCAAGACGCCCTCGGGCATTCGCGCGCTCTATTAAATTATAAATCAAATCAAATCACAAACACCCAGCCTCCTAGAAGGAGACACTCAACCCATGTGAATTCCGTACCAGGGAAGAATACGAACGCAGGAGGCCAAGCGAGAAGAGGCGAAACCAAATCGCTATTGCTCACAGCATGGATAATAGAACAATCCCCCAAAAGGCAAGCCCATGCACTATAGAAAATTATCTTAAAGGGAAATAAGAGAATGATCCAAGGAGGACCTCATAGGTATCCTCAGAAAGGATCTACACTAATCAGGAAGAACCTTGAAGATTGCACAGAAACATCCTGTGGCAAAGTAGAAGGGCTATGCAATTACCAACGAATACCCCACAAGAGGTAAGTCACGTCATCATAAAAAAGAAAGGGAGCACCTCTCGAGACTAGCTCGTAGGCAGAGGAGATGAAAATTGTCTAAAACAGCTGCCCAGCTGTAGCGGCCGTCTGAGAAATAAAAGCTTGAAACCAGACACGGACAACAGAGAAAAACCATAACAATACTGTAGTCAAAGCAACAAGAATTCCTCAACCTGGGAGTAGAACAAAGATATTCACGGAAACCCAGAAATGAAACCGTGGACAGGTGAGTCTGCATGGCTGTTAAAAAGGTGTTCACCATCAAAGGGCAAATCTCGAAGACGCTCCTGAAAACTGTCAGGAAAGCTGCCGTCCCGTAGCCGAGCATGGCATTGCTAAGCAATGGTCCTGGCCGATCAACCATCCCACAGAATCAGAAGTGTCCATGGCGGAACACATTGAAAATGAAATGAGCTCACGAGCATCTTTGAGCACCTGGGATAGTTCAGCTCGAGGGCCGTCCAGAAGGGGTGGAAGGAGATGCTCTACAGAGTCCCAGAGGGCGAAAGTAGCCCGTGCAAACACGCAGGAATTGTTCAAGGACCGAAGGCCCGAGCTTGCAGACACAAATATGTGTCAACCACAGGACTCCAACCAGTGAGACTCCCTCGTGGTTGGAAGCATGAGAGAGGAGGTCAAGGGCAGCGAAGCTGAGGCTGCCTGGACGACTAGCCCTTGAGCCCTAGGATGTGGAGACAAACAGACAGGGTCATATGGGGCCGGGCGATGATGATGTGCGATAGCTCGATCCACAGGGTCCCCCCGCATAGCCAGGTAATAGGTTTCCATCTGGGCTCTAGGCGCCCCAACCCCAGGAAATGGGGCGTAGGTCGGGGTCAATTTTGAGGGGCCGTGTCCGGTAAGACTGGAAGCAGCGGGACCAATGTCACAAATGGGGGAGCCCGACGGCCTCCGCGCCTTCTTCTTCTGCTTAGCTGAGGAAGGCGAGTGACGTCCCGGGAACGACTCCGCAAATTGTCCTGAACAGAAGCATCAGTACGAGATGGAGACCGGTGCCACTTGGAATCATCCGCTGGAGATGGACACTGGCTTTGCTTGGACTCCGAACAGGAAGTCCGGGCGGACAATAACTTAATCTTACCTTCCGGCAGGCAGTTAGGCTTCAGCCGCGGACAAGCGTTGCACTCCTTGGATTTGTGGTGCTCCCCCAAGCACCACATGCAAATTGTGTGTGGAGCAGTCGCCGAAATCTGCTGTATACAGGTCTCACACAACTTGAAGCCCGCGGGCATCGCACACTGTTCCATGGACGCGAAAAGGCGTCAGAAAGGCCTGGGACGGGTATGCTCAGACGTGAGTCCCGTGCTCACGATGCCACTGGATTCAAGCTATCTTGGCTGATGAGGGCTAAAAGCCCGAAACCGGTCCTAGGATGCTTGTTTCCTGTCCAGGGAGGACCTGGCCTGGCAGTTCGGGCTGAACTGTTCCCATTGGGCGCAGGGTCAAGACTGACTTGCATATAGCTGGGTCCAAACTGGAATGGCATGGTGAGCAAAAAACGATGGATTTAGGCCCAGATCTCTGTACTGGGGTGAATGTATGACATGGTTCTGCAGTCTGTCCATCAATTGTTCTTTTTGCAAAAAAAAACAAAAATAGGCCAGAGGAACGGCTTTTCTTGGATCCGCGTTGCAGACACGGAAAAGAGGAAAACGGACATCAGCACGTCAGGAGGGACTTAGATGGCTCCACTAACTTCACATCAGCGGACGTCATCAGGGCGAAGCCATGCGACGCAGTCTCCAAGCGCGTAGAGGTGCTGCTGAAGATTCTGACGCCTGGAGGGTATGCTAAGTTATGGAATCTGCGGCTAGATGTCTCTATCAGATAGCAAGCTTTCATCTTGTATTTATTTTCCTTTCTCCTTGTAGATATTTCTGGGGAATCCTCTCTTCGGCAGAATGAATGCCAGCGTCACTTGCCCCTGAAACCAAAAAATTATACTCAGTTAAGCGTTGATTTGTTCACACATAATTCCTTGTTTTACGGATAGGGGGTGTAGAACTTTCACCCTTATTAGAATACCTTCACCAGTGATAAAGAAAAGGAAAAGACAATTCCCTCTACAACAGCACTAGGTGACTGTTTTTTCGTTTATCGCCTTCTAGCAATTGGCGTTATGAGGCTAGATTGCCCCTTCCACCCTCCTGCCGACTAAGTGCCATATACGGGCACTTACCCGAGACAGTCACACACTTTAACCTGCAGCTTGTCTCGCGAGGGTTTTGGGAAGGCTGGCTCGTTTCGGGTTCTGCTGGCCATGCAAGGCTTTCTCCCGACCCAGGTAGTTCTCCTCCTGTGTGTTCTCGGGTTGTTTCTGTGGCGTTTCTCTGAGGACGACTGGTCTCCTACACGTCTTCCTGATGAGCTACCACTGAAAGTGTCCCGAACGGGCCCCCCTATCTCTGGGCTTATGGGATATTCACTTGAACAGCTCGCAGACGCCCTAATTGGTCCATGTTTTCCCTTACGTCCTGGCCAGACATTCCCTTTCTTAAAGGGTTCGAAATCCATAGTAGGATTTCCTGTTTCTGAAAATGAAGCAAAGTCAGCAGGGGGCTCCAAATAAAGGAGAGGGGTGACATAAGGTCGCAATGGTGAGTCCTCCTCTGCCGCCTGAGAGTCATGTGTGTTGTTCATGACATCACAACAGATGCTCACTCAAGTTGTCTGAAATCTCTATAATTTGAAATTCTACCTCACAGACCTCCAATAACTCCTCAAATAACTACATTTGGTCTGATAGCCCAGTATCTTCATCAAAAAGTAATCATGGAAAAATTATGGCTTGACATGGAAGAGTTTTCTAAACTTCCCAACAAAGTTGGTCTTGATGTTTGAGTGGTCTTCTGGAACAAAATAGCAAATCGATTTAGCTACTACCCGACACTGAAGGAAGGGTAGAAATTCTTAACATTGAGCAAAAAGATGGAGGTCAGAATCTCTAGGGGTTGGCCAAGGTTCAAAGTTGAGTTGTTTTACAGAGGACATCTTGATGGTCCTCAATGAGTTCACTAAAGAGGTCTTTGTTGTCATGATAATGACATTCATTAAAGTAAAGATTATCAACAATGTGGAAGGAGAGAACGTTGACCAACATAGTGCTTAACAACTGCTTAGCTATGTGCAATCAAGGGATCAATTTTAGTGGAGCGCACTTCACAAAAGAAAAATAAGATGCTGAAGGGACCATTAACAACAAAGTTCTTGAAAACGTTAATATCAGAAATCTCATAATACCAACTTTTCAGCACATTCATCTTTTGAAGATTTACGTAGAGGGAGAGGCTCTTCACATACCAGTGAAACTTAGCACAAGGAACTTTCTCTTGTTGCCTCACTATCTTCTTTCTTTTCCCTTTCCTTTAAATGTGACTTAGGCATTAGGTGAGCCCAAGGTGACCTACCTTTTACTGAAGAGGGGAATTGCATACTCTGTATCACAACCATAGCATAGACAGGCGCCTTTATTCACAAAATACGTTAGCCTTCAAGTTCTTGAGGAGCATGTTTGCCATATGCTGCAATCTTAACATTGAGATGTGAATGTAGACCTCATCCGGACTCCCCACAAAATTGCTCTTCTGTTATCTCTTTTAGCAGCACTTAAAAAGACATGCTTTGCCATGCTATCAATATAGACTGACAGGCACAGAGCTAAATCTAATGGAAAGGCTGCTTCAAAAAACATAGACAGCAAACGGACAGGATTTTTTTCTTAAAGAAACAAATAGAGCTAACAGCTGCTGTGAAAAGAAAGCTTGTAAGATAGAAAATAAATGTCTTACTTATATATGTAACTATAAAGTGAAGAGTGCTTGTACGAATGTCACCCTCACTTGCCATTAATCTGATTTGGCCTCCGTGGGTGGGAACTGACAAATAGCCAATAACTAACTCAAACAAGCATTGGCATAGCCAATTGGTCTCGCCTTTGAGACCTTATAAGTGTTTAGCAATGCAGCACAAATCCGTGCAAGTCCAAAAAAACTAAAATAGGCGAAGATGGTTCCAGCTACAACAAAGGGCCATTTCCAGGTTGCGGAGAGAAACCAGAATTATGTTTGTTAGGAAAAAGCTGATCACTTCCCACTGTTTCCACAATGAACTGCAGCTATTAACAGGCCAAGAACAGTCGCTGCCCTACAGCCAGACAGAACCATAGTAACCAGTTCATTATTACATTTGTTCTCCTACCAGGCTCTGAGTATTAATTAAAGTAACTTCTAAAGCAGCCCCACCCTGCCGAGGAGAGCAAAGACCTGCCCGATCTCGGGGGGTTGAAGGGAAAAAGGAAGAAAGGCTCAGAACTGAGACATGTACAAAATAAGCACTGAAAGAATGCACGCCGGACACAATGGAGTCTGGGACACAGAGACAGAGCCGGACGAAAGGAGTATGGGTCACAGAGACAGAGCCAGACACAAGGGAGTCTCAGACACTGGGGGAGAGAGCAGACAGAAGGAAGTCTGAGACACTGGGGAGAGAGAGACGGACAAAAGGGAGTTTGGGACACTAGGTGAAAGAGCTGGACACAAGGGAGTTTTGGACACTAGGAGAGAGAGCTGGACACAAGGGAGTCTCAGACACTGGGAAAAAGAGCTAGACATAAGGAAGTCTCAGACACTGGGACAGAGAGCCGGACAAGAGGGAGTCTGAGACACTTGGGGAGAGAGATGGACAGAAGGGAGTCTGAGACACTGGGGGAGAGAGACGGGCAGAAGGGAGTCTGAGACACTGGGGGAGAGAGACGGACAGAAGGGAGTCTTGGACACTGGGAGAGAGAGCCGTGTTCTTGGAAATCTGAGACACTGGGAGACAGAGCCGGACACAGGGGAGTCTGAGGCACTGGGAAAGGAGTCGTCGTCACAGAAAGTGGCGTGTTGCGGACACCCAGGCGTGCTGGTCCCTGGGTGACTCTGCTGACATGAACCCAGAGAGACAGTACAATGAAAAGAAGCGCAAAGCCGAAGGCAAAGTGTCTAAGCTGAGCGAACACCTCACATTGCATGTTCCGTTTTGCGCACATTTAAAAGTAGAGACACGAAGGAATGGCAAAACCGGTTACTAAACTATCTATGGACAGTTCCTCACCTATGACCAAGATTGTGACAGTGAACAAATGAACAAGCACAGCTGCTAACTCCACCTGCTTTTAACAGCTGTAATTGGGTACGTGAGCGAGAGGGCCAGAACAAAGCCCAAAGTCGCACAGTGTGTGAGTGATGAAGCTGTTAACAACTGATATGCAGGGAGAAGTGAGAGAAACCTAGAGGCAAATGGATTTTGAGCTCCTACAACGTTTAACGCAAAACTACAAATCATACAATGCATCATGTTGTTGGCCGAAAAGCCCAACATGGAACCTCACGTGCAGTGAAGTGAGACAAATCCACACAGACACTCCAGAGGATGAACATTGCAGCCAAACACAGCAATCACCATGAGCAGGAAGGGGCTCACCTCACGGACTTTCTGCTTTTCCAGTTTATTGGTGCCGGTTTCTCCCACACCTCCAGACATTCCAAAAATATGAAAGTGGTGCGCACGCATCAGCAATGCAAATAGGACTTGACTTTTTGTAGACGCTGCACAACAAACAGGGCCACGGGTGTTCTAAAAGCACGCGAGTGGTGCTCGCGTGCGCCACACCGAGCAATCTGTTTTCAATTATTGCGCCCGTGTCTGGGCACGATAATTCAAAACAGATGCCGCAAGCATTAGGCCGTGAGCGGAGCAAAGGCGGGACATGCACCCGCCGTTGCCCAATTGTGTGCTGTCTTTCCTAGAAAGACGCACGCAAAGGCCAATAGCCTGTGACAAAAATCTGACCACACGCACAAGCGTGTGGTCAGAATTTTGAAGCCCCTTAGAAAAAGTCTCGCAGAGCAGCGCATGTGCGCTGGCTCAGGCGAGACCTAAAAAGTTCAATGGGCTGTAGCTTTAAAGGTTATTATAACGCTGCTGTTAAAAATACCTGATAAACTGTTTGCTGAGGGTGATTTGAATTCATGACAGATTCACAGTTAAAGAATAGCTCTTAAACTGTTTTATAAATTTTGGGTCCAAAACGTAAATACATTCTTAGAATGTTGCAAACATCAAAACTATGGCATAGTTCACTTGATGATTTAGTTTCTGGGTCTTGATTTGTAGAGTAACAGAGGAATGCAATAATTCTTCAAAAGCGGAGAAATGTGTTGCATGATCTTCTATACTGACACATGCCTTTAATTGTTCTGGGTTGTTAACATTTACTGAATTCAATAGAATGTTCAATCAATACTGCAAAATCCCATATTTTGCTCATTAGTATCCACACATTTGTGGAACCCAGTATGGATTATATTTGGTTAATTTGACATTTTTGTTGGCATTTGTGTAGGTTTAGGGATAAGCCAGTATAATATCCTGCCCAAGTTGTTTAGTTGCTTAGACTTCATTTGAAAGCTAATTGCATTTGCTGACTGTTGTGACTGAAAGATCACTGGAATCTAGACCAGTTAACATAACATAGTACAGTGCATATTTACACGCCCACCCCCAAAACCCACTGTTACTGAATTTAACTGGATACCTTTATTCCCCTCCTGTTATTTGAATCTCTTTTGGTTGCTGCAGAACCTGGACTGACATTGTTATGCTTGTGCTCCCGAGGTCGGACCAGTTTGTAAGCAGTTGCTATTTTACAGCAGTTAGAAGTCACTTCTAATTAAACTTAGACTTACCTGCATTAGACTATCTCCTCCAGGAGAAGCATGGAGTAACTATCAATAGTAATGCTTAAACACAGTCTCATAATGAAAGTTTAATCTTTCGATTGGAACATTCATAGCAAGTGGACAAATGAAACCATACCAGAGATAAATAAATAAATATATATATATATATATATATATATATATATATATATATATATATATATATATCAACAAAAATACTTAGGATTTCAAAAATCCGCCTTGAAGCAAAAACCCTGATCACTTTGTCAAAGGAGACCAGACTTCTACAAGCAATGGTTGTCTTAATGCGTCAGTAGTTACAATAGTTTTAATCACCTACTCTAATTTGGGAGTCGCTTTGGTGAAAAATTCATGGTAAAGCTGGTGTTCATCCTGGCACACATGGACCATAAAAGCACAGCCACTTCGTACCTGTATAAAAACAGACAAATGGTAGCAATTAATTAAATAATGCAAGTAATCACAAGCTCAGGAAGCATTAATCGATCTCTAAATTTGTAAACATGTGTTTGGTATATCATTTAAATGCTACAATAAAGGCCTCTTACGAACTGCAAAAGTCAATCAATTTGCACATACTAAAAGCACACCATATGGATGTGTATGAAGAAACGGTTGCTTACTTATAGTCTTAGTTCTGCATTGTACAAATCTTCTTTGAAGCCATAAAGCCGGGACTGGTGGCTTAGTGGACTAATATGTCCACTGTATGGGCCTGTGTTCGACCTCATGGTCACAGGTTCAAATCCCAGGCAGGCCACTAAGCCTTTCATCCTCTGAGATCGATAAAATGCGTACCATTGAGTTGAGTAACAATAAAACATCTGTTATTCAGCGACAAAATATCCTTGGGTGAAAGTGCGCTTTAAAAGACACACAGTTGATGGACGGAATGCAGGACAAATAAAAACATTCACCCCCAGTCAAGGGTTCTGGGTTAAAACCATCATTCTTTTTGCTCACCCTGCCACCCCAGTTTAGACCTAGCCATATGCAAACTAGTCTTCATCCTGTGCCTCGTGGGAACAGTCCAGCCCGAACTGCCAAGCCAGGTCCTCCCTGGGCCAGAAACAAGCACACTAGGACAGGTTTCGGGGTTTCACCCCTCATCAGCCAGGACAGCTTGAATCCAGTGGCACAGTGAAATATATAGGTCATGCTATATTATGAACACTGGAATCATTCCCTGCTACGTGTAAAATCTGGAGCTCTTTCATTGATGTATTGTCCATTAAACTATCACACAGGTTGTCAGTGTTCATCTGTCCTTATAATGAGCAGCGCCCTGAAATAGCCTATCAGCAGCTCAATCTTTTCTTAGATATAGACTCAGGATCTCCAAACAAATAGTTTGACGCCTGCATTACATCATCTGATGTGCAAGAAAGGGCGAAAATGTATAGTGAGAAGGAAAAAAATGCAGCCACATGGGTTCATATTGAAAGCTATGAAATAAGTTTCCTTTCTCCCCTAACCATGATGTCCTGTACAGGCAGTTGCCTCAAATAGCCTGTTCTGTTTTTTGGCTCCTTTAAGGTGGATTTCAAAGCGCGTGAGAGGTTTCACCCTCTCTTTTTTTGACAAACAAAAGGTGAGCGCAATTCTTTGCTTTCATTTGATGCCTTCAACATTCTGTCATGTGAAATGGTTCTTCCCTTTTTCGGGCAGGTTGATTCATCAAAATCACCTTCTTTTTGAGAAGTGTGCCTAGTGTGAGAGGAAGAAGGCTGTCTCATCCTTTCAATTTGTATGAACCTGCTGCCTCATAAGTAGTCCAAGACTGTGACACATTAAAAAAAACAAATGGTGAAAGGCCTGAGAGTGCATAAGATTCAGAGAAATGATGCATGTTATCAGAGAGAAAGAAGACATCATTCTTGACATCATTTGAGGTCATAGGCTAAGTTAACAGCATCAATAGCGTGACCAACCATCCGTAAATTTCAATGACTGTCCGTAATTAGGGCCTCTTGTCTGTGGTCTGTGAAGAATTCTTTCATGGACGCCTTTAGTCCGTATTTCCGGACTTTAGAGCAAACTGTCCCTCTGCAAGCAGCCCGAGAGTCCTGTAACTCTCACTGCAGGGGCCAGCTCGCGCTCCTGCTGTGATCTTAAGAGCCTGCAGCAGACCCTCCCTGACCTGGCACAGACTGCTATCGGCCCATTATCATTTTGTATGTCGGCCTAATTATCACATGGCCCAGTGACCGCATTTGCTGGGTCGCCTCCTGCCAGAGCCAAGGGCATGGCAAACTGCTTTTGTTTAGGGGCTCCTGTCACTTCACCAGGGGCCAAGCTCTGGGGTGGGTGGAGGTTTCATTTTGGCACGTCACCCAGTTGTATCCAATGTGCAAACGCATGTATTTAAGTTTCACTCAGGCACACAACAGATGCAGTGCAAGGTTCTCAACCTAATATAACCTTATTTTGACTTGTGCTTGTGTTGGTTGTCTATTTACTTATGTAATATTATGTGACCTCCTCTGATGTGTCTGTATAATGTACCTTTTGTCCTGAATTCTGACCTTCTGTCCTAAATTTTGGTCCTGAATTTTGACCCTTTGTCCTGAATTTTTACACTCACTGTCCTGAATTTGCACCTATTCCAGTTGGTCACCATAAGCATCAATGATTGAGACTATTGGCCGAGCCACTCTTTAACAACGGCAGGTTCAACATCTACTACTCATCAACATGGGGGCATGGCCTAGCAGCCAAACATGGCGGACGCATAGTTGCATCTCTCCGTTCAGACCGCACAATCATCCTGCCGAATCAGGGTTTTGGGGACCACATCCAACCCTCAAGATCGGATGCATTCCATTACCCTGCACAGAGTTTAGTGCTGACCCTAGGTGCACCCTTCTGCACTGGAGGCCACCACCTTGAGACCAGGCAGCCTGTTCCAGCGTAGCAGGGACCCAGCCGCCGGAGGCGGCCTAATGAGGCTGCCGGGAGCAAACACAAAGCAACGCCATACAGAGATCACGAACAACAAGGAAGCCCTGGTGGTGATGAAGAACTGGTGAACGGAAGGTGGGTCTGTGGCTAACGGCAGCAGAGCTCCCCGGCGATGCTGTAAGTGTGGCCCCTATGGGTAAGGCCACAAACAGCTGCAAATCTGGCAGCAGAGGCAAGGCCAGCCTCTCCTCTCCCTCACGGACTACTTCAGACACACCAGAGGTGGCACACCAGCCCTGAGGTGTGGAAGCGATTACCCTAGCTCTGTTGCGGACCCCGACGGCCTCTGGCCACAAGGTGCACTACTTCTGATCTGTCTGCCCGGAACGGGTCTGGAACTAGAGTCTCGCTGGTGGGAGTTGATTCCGGTGCTGGGGTGAGCCGCTGGGTAGACTGCCTTGCTGTCGCTAATTGACTGCATGACTTAGGCCGATGGGCCTGCTCGAGAGTGCATACAGATGACCACGCAATGTCCTGCATATCTTGCCCCATTTCTCCCTCCTCTGACTGTCAGCTTATGGAAGACACTACACACTAGAAGTCAGGGGGGGGGGGAGCTTATCGCTAATGGCCTTATGTTAAGAACTCCAGACACAACTTGAGTTAAGAATTCTATTTATTATATGCCAACACAATGCTCCTACAAACGTCAGAGCGTTCACCTCCAGTCAGTTCGGTCATCAGCTGTTAACCTGACAGTTCAGCTGACGACCTCACCACTGATATGGTGTCCGCGCAGGGACACTACTGTGCGTTAACTGTACGGTGTCCAGGAGAGGACACAAGTATTATAATCACAACACATCTCCCCCCTTTAGGGAGAAGAGAAACAAAACGAAGAACAAGAAGGAGCGTAAGGCTCACTATCCACAAACATAGTCTTTTAGTTTCGCAGGTGGCCCCAACAATCTTCCTGCCCTGATCTGTCAACTGGTTGTGCAGATTTGTCCGCCGGGGTGGGAGGTAACCTGCGTCTTACCCCTTCTGGTCTAGTCTGATCGGATGCATTGTCCTCTCGAATGGTGTCAGTTAGTGTGCTACCTTCACTCCTCTCATTGGAAGGTGCTGGCCATTCATAGTCAGATTCTATGTCAGAAAAATGGTGTTGTGTCACGTCTCTTCTCAGTAATCCAGGTTGGTCTTCAGTGGACTTACTGGGTGGATTGTCTTCCCTGTCATCCACAAGATGTTTGTAGGCAGAGAGAGCTGAGAAGTGCCAAACTTTTCCGTCGCTTAAGCGAGCAGAATTGCAATACACCACGTGCACGGTCAGGAGTTTGGTGTACTTTTCTTGACCCTTCCCTATGTGTCCGCTCTTCTTCACCTTGACGACATCTCCTGCTTTGATCTCCACGTCCTTGCATCCGTGTTTTTTATCGTAGCTGCTCTTGCTCTTAGACTGTGCCTGTGTGAGCCTTTCCTTAACTATCCTTGATGACCAGTACACTCTGCGGGCAGCCTTAACCCAGCCCACATTGTCCTTAGTGAGTGGAGTACTTCCTCGCATGAGTTCAAAGGGACTGTATCCTGTTGTCTCGCAAGGTGTTATTCTGTAAGCCCACACAGTCTTCATTATTTCCTTCTTCCAGTCCAGCTGGTTAGAACTGGCTATCTGAATAATTCCTTTAAGGACTCTGTTAAATCTTTCTACTGCCCCGTCACCAGCAGGATGATGGATCGACGTTGTTTTGTGCTCGATGCTGTGCTTCAACATGTACTCTTTGAACAGATGTGAACTGAACTCCGTTGTCGCTCACTATCTGTTTCGGCAGTCCTTCGCGTGTAAAGGGGTCTTCCAGGAATTGAACCACATGCTGGGTGTCTGCTTTCCTAACAATTCTTATTTCAGGTCATTTGGTGTGGTGGTCAATAATGACTATAATGTAATGATGTTCATGGTCACTGAGCACTGGTCCCATTATGTCAATGCAGATCCTCTCCCACGGCATGGATGGGCATTGTATAGGGTGTAGTGGTGGCCTGAAAGTCACTTGAGTCTTGTCAGAATCCAGGCACAACTTACAGTCTCTTACAACTCTTTCCACATCAAGACTAACACCTGGCCACCAATACATGTTTTTGATCCTACTTTTGGTTTTAGCACTGCCCAGGTGTCCCTCGTGGCATATCTCCAGTAATTTCTTCCTGACAACTGTTGGTGGTACAAATCTCCCACTCCTCACCAAGAGTCCATCTTCTATTGATAATTCGTTTTTAACTTCCCAGAAATGCTTCATCTGTTCTGGTAATTTATTTTTGCTTGACCAACCTTCACTCATCATCTGCATCACTTTTCCAACGACATTGTCTCTACTCTGTTCCATTAGCCACTCCTCCTTTGTTATTCCACAGGAACATGCTCATAAACTTGCTATACATGAATCATCCACCTCATTTGTTTCTGTGTTGGTTGTTAATTCTAGTGGCATTCTGTTTAAAAAGTCTGCTACCACGTTTTTCACACCAGGGACGTATTGTATGTTATACATGTAATCGAACAGGCGCATGGAGATTCTTGCGAGCCGCGGTGAAGCTGTGTACAACCCATTCATAGTGAGCACTTTCGTTAAGGGTTTGTGGTCTGTGCAAAGATTTACCTTCCTGACCCAGACGTACTGCCTGAAATGCTCTAGGGCCCAGACACAGGCTAATGTCTCCCGTTGTATCACTGAAAATGTTTCCTTTGCTGTAGTTAAGGATCGTGATGCAAATGCAATTGTGTACTCTACACCCTTTGTATCCTTCTGAGTGAGTACAGCTCCTATGCCTTTGTTACTTGCTTCGGTTGTCACAAAGTTTTGCAGAGTGGGGTTGAATCCTTGTACGGGTAGAGTCTTGCACATGTCTTGTTTGAGGTCTTGGAAGGTTTTCTCACATTCTTCTGTCCATTCAAATTTGTTTTTAAGTTTTAATTGCTGTCTCAAGGCGTATGTTTTAAGTGAAAAGTTCCTGATGAACTTTGAGTAGTACTCCACCAACCTGAGGAATGATCTCAGCTCTTCTCTGTTGGTGGGTACTGGTGAGTCCTTTATAGCTTGAATTAGTTTGTTCTTTGGACTGATGCCACGCCAGTTATTTTATGGCCCAGATAGTTGACTGAATTACTCGTGAATTTGCATTTTGAGTGCCCAGCTGTTAATCCTTTTTCATTTAAGATTTCCAAAACTTGCTCCACTCGGCTGTAATGTTCTTCTCTCGTTTTTCCCATCACTAGGATATCATCCTGGAACAGTAATATATCTGTGACACCCTGAAATATGTTGTTCATTAGCCTTTTGAAACATCGCGGACGCAGAAGCCAAGCCGAATGGCACTCAGGTGAATCTGAAGCACCCAAATGGCGTCACGAACGTGGTTAGTGATTTACTTTCCCGATGTAGCTGTACCTGGTGGTATGCAGATTTTAGATCGATGGTAGTAAACCACTTGACACCCTTGGTGGTGGACAGCATCTCATTTATCTTTGGTAGTGGATATTGTTCCACTATGTTTTGGTATAAATCTCGAAGGTCTATGCAAAGTCTCAGCTTGCCATTAGGGCGTTTTGCTACGACAATCGGTGCGACCCACTCTGATGCCTCTACTCTTTCTATTATTCTGTCAATAAGTAGCTTGTCGAGTTTGTTTCTGACCTCTTCCCTTATTGCAAACGGCATGTTTCTTGCCTTGTGCACCGTAGGTGTGAGATTGGTTTTAATATTATTCTGTGCTGGTACCCTTTCAGCACTCCCAGAGTTCCACTGAACACTTTTGGGAATGTAGCTAGTATAAGGCTGGCATAGTCGCTGGTGTCTGATAAACTTAGTACAGGTTCACTACTGTTCGGATCAAGCATGATCCATAGGCTCCCTTGGTCGATCCACCATAGAACAGATGGTCCCAACTTTGAAACAAACTTTACAATCTGCTTCTCTTCCTTTGTATATGAATTTGAGACTTCTGTACCCACACATTTCAATGGGTTCACCATTGAACGATTTTATTACAATATCGGGTTTATCAAGTCTTTCACCAGTTTTGTCTTTGAATTTTGCACTCCAGACTTTCTCGTTTACAATTGTATATGGTGAACCTAAATCTGCTACGATGTTTATTTCTACACCACCAATCGTCTTTTTACATACAGGTTTTCTTGTCTTTGCTTTACTTTTGGTTTTAGTATCATCATCCTGTTCATCATCTATGTTAAGTATGTACATATTGATGTCTTCATCTGACTCGTCCAGTAACTCATCTTCCTCGTTCCCTACTGCTTTTATTCATTGTGGTCTTCTTCTATTGCACGCCTTGTTGTAATGCCCTATTAGACCGCAGAATGTACATTTAACTTCACAGGCAGTGCATTTAGGATCATACGCCATGTGAGCTGTGCTTAGACATCGATAACAGTGTCCCCTATTTCGTGTTTCGCTTTTTCTCTATGTTTGTGTGGTGTTTTTCTTGTTCCAACTTTGCTTTCCAACTTTTTTTGGTTGGACACCCTGTTAACATGTTCTCCTTCTTTCTTTATTTTGTCTTCTTTTACTACTGCCTTGGCACATCGTCCCGTGAGTTCTGCCTTCCTTGCGATATCCATTATGTTCTGCAGTGGGTGCTCACCCTTTGCCCACAGGTTATCTTGAATGTTTTCATTAGAGCCTTGCATCACAATCTGATCTCTTATTAATTCGTCATGAAGTTCTCCAAAACGGCAGTTTATTGCCAGATTTTAAAGTGCGGATACGTAATCATCTACTGATTCTTCTTTTCCTTGCTTCCTGTGGAAAAACGTATACCTATCCACTCCCACACAAACTGTAGGGTTGTAGTACGTATTTAAATCATCGATTGCATTGGTGAAAACGTCTCCTTCGTTTTCTGCTCTTATTTTCTCGTTAATTGAGATATACACTTTTATTCCCCCTGCCCCTAGATTGTGCATTAGCATTTGATATTTATTTTCTGGTTTTATCTCTTCATCTTCTTCAAGTGTGGAGATGTAATTAAGGAAATATTCCCTCCACTCTTCCCACTTTAATGCCGGTTCACCACCTGCATGCAAAAAGGATTCAGAGGGTGAGAAATTCCAGATACAGCCAAGTTGCAATTTTAGTGGAATTTTAATGCATCGTTTTAAATGAGCGTGAAATAGTTTATTTAGTTATTATTCTTTGTAGTACTAGAGTCTTTCTGTATTACTTATATATTTTTTTATTTGTGTACACACATCCACTTTATGTTGTTAACGGTAATGTAGGAGTTAAATTGTCCATGTAATACACTGTCTGTTAATGCTTAGTTCGTTTTTAAAAATGTTTTTTAAATTTCCGATTATTATTATTAGTGTGTAGTCCTCCTCGATGTTTCTGCTTGTCCGGTTAATTTTTCCAAATCGAAGCGTTTCTGTGAGCCAATTTTCTATTTCTGAACGTTTGCTGCGATGTGCGCTTGAAGACTAGTCTGTCATGTTGTGCATGTTAATTTTTTTCAAGATGGCCGTCACGTCATGTACTTCCAGCGTGATGACGTCGATTTCAACTGTCATTGACTTCAGCTGGCTATGACAGTTGCTTGTGGCGGTTGTTCGTGGCAGTTGCTCGATTCCGTTAACTCTATGTAATTGAGGCTTGTCACACTTTATATACTCCTTCGTGGTTCCAGTTATTTTCCTAGCATATGCGCTCACAGTTTATGTTTTAAAGTTCCAGGCACATTACTTCAAAATTTTCAGCCGATCACTGTATGATATTTTCCGTTCGGCGATACACTGCGCATTTTCTTCACCACAAAATTTCTTTGACTATACGCTGCTCCAATTGTCTGCACAATTTCAATCTGTGCTAAATTGCTGTTCGCATTTTCGTGACACACAATTTCACTGACATTTCTTTGTATGTTTCTTGGTCTGTACCTGCATGTTTGTGGCAAATGTTTGTGGCAAATGTTTGTGGCAATGTTCTCCACTTGTATTTTTCTTGAAGTGTATTCCCGATTATTTTTTTGTATTTCCGACTGCTGGTTGAATTTATTTCCTTCTTCCCCTTTTCTTTGACGCGTGGATTCTGTGTTGGCCCTCGTCGCCAGTTTTGTTAAGAACTCCAGACACAACTTGAGTTAAGAGTTCTATTTATTATATGCCAACACAATGCTCCTACAAACGTCGGAGCGCTCTCCTCCAGTCAGTTCGGGCATCAGCTGTTGACTGTCATCCTGAGAGTTCAGCTGATGACCTCACCACTGATATGGTGTCCGCGCAGGGACACTACTGTGCGTTAACTGTACTGTGTCCAGGAGGGGACACACGTATTCTAATCACAACACCTTACCATGCAGCTCTGACCCTTACTGCGTCTACTCCTAGTAGCAGCCCAGCGCTGAGACTGCGGCATATAGACACAAGGTCTGCAAAGCCCAGAGGGAGATGGAAGTGTAGTAATGGCCGCTGATTGACGCAGAGGCCTCCCTAGGGGAACTTGAACTCTGCACCAGACTACCCATAGCCTTAAAAGGAGAGAATACGAACAACTGCGTTAATGAGTGTGGCCCGCACAAATCCTGGCCAGGGGCTGGAAACAGAGCAACGGTGCTGCACTGTTGGCTCATGGGCCTCCCAGGGACGGATAATCCTGTCACACACAGGCGAAGTACCCGCACTCAGAACACCATCATGATTTGGGCCTAACTGGCCTCTCCTGCGCATCAAAGATCATCTGTGACCCGCATGAATAAAATCTGAGTTATAGACCGATAAAAGAAAAATTAATACGAACAGACCCTTTTATTTTCAGATAGGTACGCCTGAACACTTTCGCCCACCCAACACAGCACTGCTGCATGTTATAGCCAAGAGGGAGGATATGGTGAATCCGAATTCTTGACAGACAGGCATGCATATCAGTGCCTCTGTACCCATGATGATGATGGAGGGGGATGGTGATGGATCAGACACTGTGATACCCCCAGTGCAAAGGCAATTTGGCAAGATGTTGACGGCTATTGTAAACACCAAAACCACATTACAACAGGAGATCAGTGCTGTGTCTGTGGTGCTGGGGCTGCTGAGGGCGGACCTCAACAAATTTGCAGACCAGGTGAAGGAGGTGGAGTCGGGGCTTACAGAGATACGCCCAGTACAGCTTGATCTGGCCCGAAAGGTTGTAACACTGACGGACAAGGTTCGCTCGATGTTCCAGTGTGCGCAAAACACCAGGGGCTGTAACAAACTGAGCAAAGTACGAGTGGTGGACCTCCTTCAGGGTACAGAGGGAGATGATATAGTGGCCTACCTAGAGAACTAGTTGAGATCTGTTATTGTACCGAACCTCCTGGCAACCTTCTTTGCACTTGAATGCGCACTTAGTCCCAGTCAGGACACAAGCCCAGACTAGGCTCCGGCGCCAGGTGGGGGCCAAGCTTCTCCACTTCAGAGACCGCAATGTACTCATGCAAAGAGCCAGGATGGGGGACTCCTACCAAGTTGGGAACGGACGTGTTTCCCAGTTTCCAGACTACAGTCTTGCAGTACAAACTAAGAGAGCATCGTACATGGAAGTGAAGAGGGTGCTGAGGAAGGAGGGACTGCAATACTCTCTCATGTTCCCGGCCAAACTAAAGATTATTCAAGACAGGAACACTAACTTCTGTGAGGAGCCTCAGGAGGCATGGGACTGGGTAGAGGCCAACAGGGCTGGTTCGTCCACAGTGGACTGCCATCGGGAGTCTCAGGAGAGCAAAAACAAGTGCAGACGTAGAACCCGCAGACCCAGGAAAAGGAGTGCACTGAAAAAACAGGAGAGGGCTGAGGCACTGCAGGCGGCAGGAGATATTGCCTCACAGACTGGGCTGGAGTCCGGACAACACTCCCCATCTGGAAGTCAGGCCACGGACTCAGAACAAGAATGCTCACTTATGAACAGAGAGGGTCTCCCCATGGTCATCCCGCAGTCTGCTGAAGACCTGGTTTGATCTGTGGATGACATGAGCGGAGAGCTGCTGTGACTGATGTCTCCGGCCTTGTCCTTTAAGATCGACTCATAAGACATTGGGGAAAAACCAGGTCACCCATCTTGCCCCTTGTGGGGCTGTGAATGCACCTAGATGCACGGCTGAGGGGATCGGTTGAATTGGTCTAGAGTCTAGACACTATTTCCTGGAGCAGATGCTGTACAACTATTTTTCTGCATAATGAGTTGGAGCCCCTACCCCACTCCTCCTGGATGCACCTTTTGTGGGTGGGAGCATTCAAAGCAACATAGGTCTGTTTTCGCCTGCCTCTATCACCTCACACAGTCTAGGAGCCTGGCAGAACTTTACTAATGTCATTGTTTTCAGGTTGTAAAGTGTTTGGACGAACAGTCGTTGCTGTTCTGCCCTGGAGACGAGGTGTTAAATGTTGGGGAATGCATTGTGATTCTTTTTGTTTGTATCTGGGGAATGAGTAGGTGAGGTTGTGGGGCCTTCAGGATAGCCTGCAAGTACATGGTCAACGACACTGCTTATATCACTGCCATGTCCGCTAAAATCCAAGATTTCAAATAACCTGGAATGTCCGAGGGATGGAATCCGCAGCCAAACAGCATAATATACATAGTTACCTACAGAGCAGAGGAGCACAAATATTCATGCTCAAAGAAACGCATCTTACTGGGGTGGAGGTGGAGCAATTACGTTTCAGTTGTCAAGGGCAATTATATGCCACATTATTCTCTGCGTATGCAAGAGGAAGACTGATATGGATTAGAGCCGGGACCCCTTTTGAGAGCTTGCAATCAGTCTTTAACAAGGAGGGTCGGTACGTATTGTTGAGAGGTAGCCTACTCGGGAAAGAAATCACAGTGGGGTGCATCTACACTCCTAACCAGGATCAATAGTCATTCTTTCACACACTATCAGCACCACTGGAACAAACACTGGGTGGTGACCTGTCATTTTAACTATGTTACGGATGTAGTCTTACATTGCCTCTCCCCCTGACCCCCACACCTGCCATGAGCTGCAGATCCCAAATTAGCAACTGGATTTCAAGAAGGGACACAAAACAGGGGACTGACAGACCTATGGCGAGCCCAACAAGGCCTTACAAGTGACGACTCCTACTTCTCATCCATCTATGCACTCCATACCGGTCTAGAGAAATTCCTATGCCCAGAAAGACTGAGCCGATAGGACACATTTACTGAATACCTCAGGCATACAATTTCTGACCACAGCCCCCTCTTGCCGGGGTTTAGGTAATTGACAACAGACTGATAATTCCATAGTGGCAACCTCAACCGGTAACACTTGAGGACACCGGTTACAAGAATCCCTTTAATTGCTCATTACTAACTATTTTGAACACAATCATGGTTTTGTACTGTCTTCTTTAACTAAATGAGAGGGATTCAAGATGGTGTCCAAGAGACATGAGACACTCAGTAGGCGTTACAGGGTAGCTTCACGACGAACCAGCCACCCTAGACAATACTACGCTCCACACATTAGAGGATACCCTGGGATTAGACCTACATGCCCATAGACGACTAGTGGATTTGAAAGAAAAACACAATGTTATCCTGGGACGTGTGAGATGTCACGGCTATAAAGACAACATGGATAGAGCACATACAGAAGAGGGTAGATCTGGGAGACTTCTGACATGGTTTATTCACCCTGAACTACAGGGTGCACCCATCATCCACCTCACTTCATGCACTGGGACACACATTTACACACCAGGAGATATCAACAATGAGTTCTGCAAGTATTATGATACCGGCTGAGGGAGATCAAGACAGGTTCCTGGACTGACTGACCCTCCCGACCCTGCCACTTGAGACCTGTGACGCCATAAGTGGTCCTGCAAGGGTTCAGGAAGTGCGTGCGGGTCTGAAAACATGGCCACGGGATAGACTCCAGGTCCAGATGGTCTCCTGGCATAGTTTTACTCCACCTTTGTGGGAACTTTGCCCCCAGGCTGTTTCATCCGCAAGGAGGAATTTTGGATGCTAGCGATGCACCAGATTTTTCCTCAACCCCATCAAGGGGACTGGATGTGTTCCATAGACCTTCAAGATGCATATTTGCACGTGCCAACTTCCAGAAAACATCAGAAAATTTTGCGTTTTCGGGTAGCGTCTCAACACTTTTAGTTCAAGGTCCTCCTGTTTAGGCTCAAATCAGCTCCTCGCACGCTCTCAAAATGCATGGCAGTAGTAGCAGCTTTTCTGCGCAAGCAGATCTTCATCTACCCGCCTCTTGAGGACTGCCTGCTGAAAAGCTGGTCACCCACTTTGCTGCAGAATCACCTTCAATGCTGCATATGACTGCTAAAACATCTGGGTTTAGAAATCAACTACAAAAAGTCAATTTTCAACCCAACTCAAAGGATTCATTACCTGGGAGCTTCTCTGGATTCCATAAGCGCAAGCGTGTGTTCTTCGGAGGAGAGGTTATCCTTAATACACAAGTGCTGTATTCTCCTTCGGCTCTCACCTTCCCACGGTCAGACAAGTTTCCTTACTTCTGGTCTAGATGTCATCCTGAATCTTCATTGTTCCGAATGTCAGACTACAAATGCGTCCCCTACAGCAAGCTTTGGAGGATCAGTGGTCGCAAACCTCAGACTGTTGGGAAGACACTGTGGTACTCTCTCAGTCAGCCAAGAAATCACTCAAATGGTGGATGAAACTATTGAATCTGCTAAAAGGAGTTCCTTTCCACCAGGATCTTCCCTGCCAGACAATTGTTACGGACGCTTCCCTTCAGGGTTGGTGGGCTCACATGGGTCCTCTTCAAGTACAGGGATTGTGATCAGAGGCACAGCAGAGGTATCACATCAATTTGCTAGAGCTGAGAGGTGTACATCTTGCACTCAAGTCCTTGCTTCCGGTTGATTCAGATGGATAAAACCACAACCATGTATTACCTGAACAAACAGAGAGGAACCAGGTCGAGACCCCTCTAACAGGGGACTCAAACCATATGGAAGTGTCTACTTGCAAGGAACTTAACCATTTCTGCGATTCATTTCTCAGGTACTCTCAATTTCCATGCAGACTCTCAAAGTCGGAACTTCGTCGAAGCTCACGACTGGGTGCTAAACCACAAAGTTGTACAAAACATCTTCCAACGATGGTGTTTTCCAGACATCGACCTGTTTGCGAACGCAAAAAACGCAAAATGCCCGTCTTCGCATCCAGGTTCCACCAACCAGGCTCCAGAGGGAATGCACTTTTGATCAAATTGTCACAGACATTACTTTATGCTTTTCCACCAATTCCACTCATTCCTCTGGTGATCAACAAGTTCTACAGAGCCAAGACCAGAATGATACAGATTGCACCAGAGTGGCCTCACCTGTGGTGGTATCCGGATCTTCAACTGTCGGAGACCCCACACAAGAGGTTACCATGCCATCCGGACTTGCTATCCAAACATATGGGGGGGGGGGGGGGGGGGAGGCTGTTCCACCCCAACCTCTCATCTCGGAGATTAATGGCATGACTCCTAAAGGTCCTCCAGTATGGGCATCTAGCTTTGTCCGCAGAAGACTGTATGACCATCCTTAAGGAGGCAAGAAGACCATCCACCAGAAAGCCGAACGCTTTCAAATGGAAGCGGTTTTACTTATCGTGAGTCAGTAATAATTGTGATGCTAAGCTAGGGCAGGAGCAGGTGATCCTACCATAGTTACTGTATTTGGATAAATCAGGCCTTCAGTTTTCTTCTATAAAGGTTCATTTAGCTGCTATAAAAAAAATACAGAAAATCTCCTGTTCAGGTTTCCTTTTTTCAGATACCTGTGTTTAAAGACTTCCTGGAAGGGTTGAAAAAAGTTTATCCACCATTCAGATCCCAGTCTCTTCCATTGGAACTTAATGGTTTTCTTGCTAAGTTAATGGGTTTCCCATTCTTAAGACTTCTCTGCAGCATTTGTCATGGAAGGCTGCTTTTTTAGTGGCCATCACCTCTGCTTTCAGAGTGAGTGAGTGAGTTACAAGCTCTGTGTCGTAAAGAACCTTAAATAATTTTCCATGCAAACATGGTGGTCCTTAGAACACATCCGAGTTTTCTACCGAAAGTGGTCCCGGATTCTCATCTTAACCAAACAATCACTCTTCCTACTTTTTTCTGAATCCTTCAAGTTCTCAAGAGAGGGCTTTGCTTTCACTAAACCTCAAGAGGGTTCTTAGGTTCTACCTACACAAGACCAAGGCGTCAAGAAAATAAGACTGCCTGTTTGTAAACTATGGTTTTATACGTACTGGTTGTTTAGCTTCAAAACAGTTCATCTCTAGATAGATAGTCTCATGTATTACTTTGTCTTACCAGTTGGCTAACAAGCATCTCCCTGGTAAACCAAAGGCTCACTCCACCAGGGTAAAGGTCTCTACCAAGGGCCTCCTCAGGAATGTACCAATTGCAGGAATTTGTAAAGCTGCCATATGGTAATCAGAATACACATTTACTTGACATTATTGTTTAGATTCTGAACACTCAGGCGGATGCTCAGTTTGGGCAAGCCTCTCTAAAGAATCTGTTTGGGTAATTTATCCTTGTATTGTTTTGAAGTGATTATACTGGGTTTTCTGTCCGCAGGATGGTGGGTATGGGTTTGCTATTCAATTTTGTGCTTATGACTATTGATAAGTATCCCCTGAAAGAGAAGGATAAGTTACTTATCTGTAGAACAAGTTCTCTTCCAGGGGTATACTCATCAAAGTCATAAGCAACCCGCCCGTCTCCCCGGACGAATACTTCTAGTATAGTAGAGTTTTTTTCTGGCTTTATGATTTGTACCTTGTTAGTACACCGTAAAATAGACCTGACCCAACTGTCACCTGTGGTCCATGATGGGAGAGCAAGGAGCTCTTGGAGGTCTTAAAGGCAAGGAGCCAGTATTTATTACTGTTGTGAATTTGACTATGCAGTCTATGGGCTACTTGCTAGCTATTATTTGTCTTTTCCCTCGGAAATAAAGGGCTATGTCAAAACACTGAGGATTGCATGTTTTTATGTATGAAAACGCTTTGTGAACATGTGTTAATTTAAAATGAAAAATACAATGCACTTTTGGCATCTTAGCCTGTTCTATTGTCTTAGTCTGCATGTTCAGATGTATGTATATACATGTATATATGTTGGAAGATACTACGTAGCTGTTTTTAGTCAACATACATGTATGTGTGTATATATAGATATATTCACTGAAAAAACCATAGGTTATAGTCGATATATAGTTAGGAATTTGCATTTACAAAACCTTGAAAATTCAATGAAAAAACCATTGGTTTTAGGCCATATATAGTTAGGGATTTGCATTTACAAAACCTTATTTTACTCGCATAAAACCATTGAAATTCCATATATAGTTAGATGCGCTAACTATATATCGCGCACCCGCAATCCACTGCTGATGATGTCACATATTACATCATTCATGACATGGTCAGTGACATCACTGATGACATCACTGATGACAACTCAAATGACATCACTGATGACAACATCCAGTGACTGTATGTTTCTGTAAAGTTAAAATATGTCTTACATATTGAAGAATGAGTGGATGTATAAATGTCTGGATGAAGGATTTAGTAGGTGCATGACTGGTTGTATGAGGGAGTGACTAAATGTGTCTCACTGAGTGTATGGGTTAGTGATTAAACTGTATTAATTTGTGCATCATTATATCTGTTGTTCTGTAAACTGCTGCATGTGTTGATCAGTAGCTATATGAATAACTATATGGGTTATTGATTGGTTGCTCAAGTATTTGTATGGGAGACTGAGTATGTGTGTGGGTGGCTGGGAGGTGTGTGACTGTGCATAGATGTGTAAGCAGTTGATTCACTAGGTGTATGAGTTCAAGAGTGCATGTGGAAACAGCTATATGGGCGGTTGACTGTGTGCATGAGTGTATTGGTGAGTGAATGGATATCTCAGTGCTACATGTCAAAGTAAGTACATATGTAAAACACAGTACATGTGAGAGTTAACATATATAAATAACTGTGCATAACAGCCAGTGAATGTGTGAGTGGCTGTATGGATCATTGTGAACATGTATCAAGGATTGTATAAGAGAGTAAATATGTGTTAGAATATGTTTCAATAAGTAAGGTGTGTATAACTGTATAGTTGAGGAATTGGAGGTGTGTTTGATTCTTTGCATGACTGTCTAGGTGTATGAATAACTCCATGGATGAGTGACAGTCTTTGAGTGTCTCTTTTCACTGAGTGTATCTAAGGATATATCAGAGTCTGTAGAGGTTCATCGTATTAACACATGAATGAGGTCATCTGTGATGTCATCAGTGATGTCATTTGAGTTGTCATCAGTGATGTCATCAGTGATGTCACTGACCATGTCATGAATGATGTAATATGTGACATCATCAGCAGTGGATTGCGGGTGCGCGATATATAGTTAGCGCATCTAACTATATATGGAATTTCAATGGTTTTATGCGAGTAAAATAAGGTTTTGTAAATGCAAATCCCTAACTATATATGGCCTAAAACCAATGGTTTTTTCATTGAATTTTCAAGGTTTTGTAAATGCAAATTCCTAACTATATATCGACTATAACCTATGGTTTTTTTCAGTGAATTTCAATGGTTTTTTAATAGCAAATATGAAAAGCTTTAAAATGTCAAGTACGTGATAGATAAAAACATTTTCGTATTTATGCACGCTGATGTGCTTTGAACGCTGCACCCCCCCCTCCCCTCTTTTCTCTTAGTAGTACTCTCTCTTTGCAGATAGTGAACGGTAGTTAACGCAGACCTTTACCCCCGTTGTAATCCGTCGTGCCTGCTTGTCTCTCCATTTGATTGATTGTTATCCAAGCATTTACTGTTTTACAATTGATTCTCTTTGGTTCATTCTCTATTTACAAACAAGCACAAAGTCGCAATACTCTGTTTAGTCTTTGCAGATAGTGAAAAATCGTGTAAAAAAATAAAAGTAATCGAGCAAAATCAGTAGGCCACTAATTGGATCTCTTTTTGACCTCGCTAAAATAGAAATATTAGGAACAACCCTTCATGAGAAATACGAAAATAGTGAGATGAACTTAGCTCCACACCATGAGGGCTGCAAGACAGCTCGACTCCGTCACCCACCCCGCCCAAAATAACGACAAACCCTATGCAAATATTAAAAATATAGACAACACACCAGCAAAGAAACAGGGTAAAACATTTTATCAAATAACTATTTACATAACTATTTTATACTTTTTATTGCCCGATCCGGCTAGCTCAATCGATCGAGCATGAAACTCATGCACTCTGATAGCAAGCGTTGCTACTGATGCTATGCAGACCAAAACTGGTTTTCAGTTTGTACATTTTTCTAGATTTTTCAATCCAAGGTTGGTTGACTTTGTAGAACGATAGCTTCAGATTTTCAACATACGGTGTGGTGGCGCGGACTGGGAGGGGGCGCTTCGCTCCTGCCCCCTCCCCAAGTAACATTTTCATACGTGAAAGTACGTTAATGGTTTTGGTCCCTGAGTTGCTTCAATGTCACTGCCATTCTCAAATGGCATAAGTTCTGGATGTTGGGTGCCATAGTTCAGAGTTCTGAGCAGCGCTTGTAACACTGTCTGAAGCTTATTTCCACCTACTGCAGCTTCACTATTCTCAAAGTAAGTGAGTGTCGTTTGTGGACCTGACTGCATTTGAAAACAATGTGATATGAAACCTTCCTAAACAGCTTGACGGAGGCCCCCGAGGGGCGGTGTGATGGCCATGGACTCGGAGAAGACACTTGGCTCCGACCCCCTCCCCAAGTCTTATAGCACCGGTGTAGCCTGAGATCGCCCCAGACATAGGCGGCCGGCTCTCGGGGTCCGGCGGAACTTTTTGCCTTTTGATGACTCTTCTATTCTGGACCTTGTCCCACAATCCGTTTGACCTGAAGACACGCTGTAGTGGGGCGCCCCTTTACCGTTTCAGTTGCCATTCCGCCCGCTTTTGCTACACTGTGCCTCTTCCGCCATTCAGCTGTTTACCGCCCGCTCTTGCGACTACAGCGTCTCGCTCACCATGTAGTTGAGTTGCTCCCGCTCTTGCGGTGCAGCGATAGGCGGCTGCCACAGGACTCTCAAAATGGCGGCCGGCTCTTCGGTTTTGGGCCTGGTCCACTAAAATGGCCCTGGGACACCTTTGAACTCGGACGCTTCCCTGATAGGGCTTGGGTCCCATTCTCGAAAGCGTCCCCTCAGCAGTGAAGATTCTACAAAAGTCTTGGGGGCCCCCGACTCCCGCAAGCTTCTGGTGGGGAGCGGCTGCCATGTCTGCTCGTGGAATGGCCACGACGGAGCTACGAGATGGTAGTGCTCTCATGCTGACGCCAGCTTTAGTCTGAAACATCCAGAAACACTGTAGACTACCAATTCGATCAGTTCCGGTAGCGCCCCAACATGACCCGGAAGAGAAGAACTTGCCATCCCCTCTTTGACTGATGGTTCTTGTTGCCTGTCCCCTCTGTTGTCATTTAACAGAACTTTTTGGACTGCTGAAAGGGGTTGTGTTCCGAACGCTGGTTGGTGGAGACATTTTGACTATATTCTTGACCTACGTTGTCGCGTAATGCGTTATATGACACGCCGCGTTAGCGCACCGGGAAGTGATCCGAGGCGCGGCGCGCAGCGCGTAACGTAAGCATAACAGGTCATGTGACTTGTTAATAAAACTTTTCATTGGTTCATTTTACTTTTGTTATTTTAATGATGAAAAGCTTGGTCATATGACCTAAAAATTACGCTTTTTATTGTTTTCAAACATTATTTTTTTTTAAACATATGTTATAATATTCCAGGCTAATGTACTTTCCCGGAAAATTTACAACTGTCCTGCAAGTAAAATATATTCCTTTTTCGAGAAAAAGGGCGTTTCTTCGTTCCATGACGGAGCCGTTGAGTAAAAGAGACTCGGCCTGCTGTCTTAGTCGCCGATACGCCTGATTATCAGATTCTTATCGATCACTTTATGTTGCAGAAATGAAAAACACAACTGCCCTTGACCATTTATCTTTACTGCGTTCCTACATATTATACCTTTTATCCGTCATGTAATTGGACTGCTTTATTTCACTTGCCTTTTACTGATTCGAAAACAGTGACTAAAAGTAAAAACGTTACCAATGTAAATACTACTACCGTGTTTTGTTTTAAAAACCTTTATTGTGAAAATGTCAGTATACAAATACGGGCCTATAACCACGTGGGCCGGCCACGGAGCAAACTGAAATCGTATATGATGAGGAGACATTTACACTGTAGAGGAACGTAACGAGCGGGCATTAGGTTGGAAGAACTAAGGTGTCTAACAGTTGCGGAATCGGTGGACGTACATTTTGTAATTAAAATAAGACAGGGCCACTTACAATAAAGTTTTCTAGATATACATTTGCGGGCAAGGAGTTACGAGTCCCATTTATACCGGCGTCATTTTGGGCCAGGCCAGACAGGTCCAAGATATAGTCAAAATGTCTCCACCAACCATCGGCCAGACCAGAACCCCTTTCGGCCCTGTATGCTACAAGATGGTGTCTTCCATTCAGAAAATATTGTTGGCAGCATTTTGAAAGGAAACATAAACAGCCGTTCTCCTAGTGAGTCTCACATTGTTACATTTAGGAAGAATGTTGAAGAGTAGTATGTGGAAAATCTGAAGCCATTTTTCTACAAACTCTCAATCAGCCTTGGATGGAAAAAAAATCCTGAAGAATGTACAAACTGAAAACCAATTTTTGTCTGTATAGCATCAACAGCAACGCTTGAGTCAGCTTTGTGTCAAGCCGCCATTTTCATTCAATCAATAGCGTCCCCCTGCACACATTCAGGGACCTGGTCGTGTCTTCAGATGAAACGGATTGTAGGAAAAGAAGCAGAAAGGAAAAGGAAAAAAGTTCCGCCGGACCTCGGGAGCCGGCCGCCTATGTCATGTGCGACCTTTGGCCACACCAGGGCAATAGTGAAGCTGCAGCAGGTGCAAATAAGCTTCAGACAGTCTTACAAGCACTGCTCAGAACTCTCAACTATGGCACTGAACATCCAGGACTTGCCATTCGGATCTTGGCGCCTTGTGCTGGTTCCGACCTATTCACACATCGGTCCACTACTGACATCACCTCATAAGCCAACGGGGCACCCCACGCCGACTTTCGGCGCAGCATTGTAGGATGGCCACACCAGTGCGGCAACTTGCTGGACACCACCTCGGTGCCATCCGGATCTCGGCGCGTTCGAGTCACTGTACCGCAAAAGTGACCGGAACTCAGCTGGACACGCCGTCTTTCGGCGCAGCATTGTAGGATGGCCACACCAGTGCGGCAACTTGCTGGACACCACCTCGGTGCCATCCGGATCTCGGCGCGTTCGAGTCACTGTACCGCAAGAGTGACCGCAACTCAGCTGGACACGCCGTCTTTCGGCGCAGCATTGTAGGATGGCCACACCAGAGCGGCAATTTGCTGGACACCACCTCGGTGCCATCCGGATCTCGACGCGTTGTGCTGCCTTCGGCCTATTCGCACATCGGTCCGCTACTGACGCCCCCTCACGTGCCAACGGATTTTCTACGCTTTTTGTAGCCCTATGCCGCATAACAGGTCATGTGACTTGTTTATAAAACTTTTCATTGGTTCATTTTACTTTTGGTTTCCTAAAGATGGAAGGCTTGGTCATATGACCTAAAAATAACACTTTTCATTGGTTTAGAACATTTTTTTTTCCCAAACGATGAAAGCCCCACCTTGTTTCTGGATCATTCAGACTGAAGCTGGCGTCAGCATGAGAGCACCACCATCTCGTGGCTCCGTCGTGGTCATTCCGCGAGCAATCATGGCAGCCGCTCCCCACCGGAAGCCTGCGGGAGTCGGGGGCCCCCAAGACTTTTGTAGAATCTTCACGGCTGAGGGGACGCTTTTCGAGAATGGAGCCCAAGCCCTAGCAGGCAAGCGTCCGAGTTCCAAGGTGTCCCAGGGCCATTTTAGTGGACCAGGCCCAAAACCTAAGAGCCGTCCGCCATTTTAAGAGTCATGTGGCAGCCGCCTATCGCTGCACTGCAAGAGTGGGAGCAACTCAACAACATGGTGAGCGAGACGCTGTAGCCGCAAGAGCGGGCGCAACTCAGCTGGATGGCCGCCACCTGGGGAGGCCCGTTCACGCCGCCTCCCCCACGCCCCCCTCCCGGGCCGCCCCACGCCAATTTTCGGAGCAGCATTGTAGGATACCAAAACCAGTGCGGCAGTTTACTGGACATCACCTGGGTGCCATCAACATCTCAGCGCGTTCTGCTGCCTTGGGACTATTCGCACAACAGACCGCTACTGACGAGGCCTGCCCCCGCACCACCCGGGACGCCCCACGCCAATTTTCGGAGCAGCATTGTAGGATCCCAAAACCAGTGCGGCACCCAGGCGACATCACCTGGGTGCCGTCCAGAACTCTGCACGTTGTGCTGCCTTGGGACTATTCGCACAAAAGACAGCTTTTGACCATTGTTGCTTTTTTGGGTGAAAAATGTTTAAATGTTTTTACAGTTTTTGTTCCGTTCATTATATTTAAAAGTTAATAAAGTTTTATAATCTTACTTTGTTGGAGTGTTATATATTTTTTTTTAAACGGGTGAATGGGGCCTTGAATCGGGTTATTGTCATGTGTGGGCTTTGGAAGTGTGCTGCTGCAGGATCGGACATTTCAAACTCAAATGCACGTTCTTTTTCTTACCTTTCCGAAGCATGGAGCGCAATAGCAGGCAGAGAAAGGGTGATGCACGTGTTGAACACTACCTGACCTGGCAAGTTGCTGGCAGTGCCCCCCCGCCCGCTCCTGAAAGAGAGCACAAACACACCGCCGCCCCGAGTACTTCACAAATCTTTAAAAGACCATGCGCTTGTTCATGAGGCTTAAATGGTTTATCACCTCTTCTAGAACCCCTGCATCGACCCTCTGACGTTTCCTGGAAAAATTACCACGTAACACAATACCAAGCCCTGTCAGCTGAAACCCCCGAGGAATCGTGGGGCATATTATCAAGGGGGTTTATCTCCGCTTTTTTGGCTTTAAAAGCCATGAAAGCGGAGATAAAATTATCTCCCTATTACCAAGCTGTCGCTAACACCAGTTAGTGACAGCTAAAAGGAGATAGCGACCATCTTGGGCCCCGCTTTGCATGTCAGTGATACTTATCACTAATGACATGCAAAGTGGGCGTGCCAAGATGTTAGCGACTGGAAACAGTCCCTAACATCGCTATCTCCTATTACCAACTTTTGGAGATATTCGCGCTAAGCGCGAATATCTCCAAAAGCTAACACCTGCCCTGAGCAGTTCTTAGCCATGTTATCCAATGGGAGGTGGATAACATGGCTAAGAGCATTTGCTCGATAATACATGAATATCGCTGACTTTTCTGCGATAATAGCAAGGTTTATCTGCGATAAAAATCGCCGATGTGCGGCGATAATTTTTGTCTCTAAACAAGTTAGAGACAAAAATTATCGCTAGTTGTTCGTAATATGCCCCCGGGTTTTTGCTTGCAGAAATCGGGAGGCGGGAGACTAGCACTGAAATCAGTAGTCTCACGCCTGAATCGGGAGGGTTGGCATGTCTTGATTCTCTACAGCTGGGGCCATAAACTACATCCGCAGGGGTAGGTGATAGCCTGGGACCAGCCTGGCATCTAAAATGGCTGCCGTGCACGACAAAATTGTGGCATTGGAAAAAAGGCAAGATGGCGCAGACAATGTTTATCAAAAAGGATTCATTTATAACAAAATATTTTATTGCAGTGACAAATTGGCGGTCAACACTTCCTGATTTCCATCGAATCGAACGTTAACAGACGTCACGCAGCAAAAAAAATAAAAAGCTCACGCACAGCCGCTGGAAGAGATGTATCAACATATATGAGCCTCCTCAGCCACCCTCATGAAACATAGGGGATTAGGATACGTCTCCCGCACCCCCTTATACCTAGTAATTTAATTAAAACGAAGCACAAAATGGCGAATTCCCGTTTCGCTACCAGTTTGCAGCCCAGTTCGCGGCCCGTGAAGCGCTTCTACCGTGAAAAATCATTTTTTTTTTATTTTCCTCACGGGACCCTTTAATAACCCCAACAACATTCCTAGGGGGTCAAGAGGGGTATACCTTGCCCCCTTTCATTAAATTCCCCCTTTGTTTTTCACCTCTTCTTCTCTCTCGATCCTACCGAGAGATGAGATGGCGGCCGCTCCGGACTGTCACGCAGCAAAAAAAAAAAAAGCTCACGCACAGCCGCTGGAAGAGATGTATCAACATATATGAGCCTCCTCAGCCACCCTCATGAAACATAGGGGATTAGGATACGTCTCCCGCACCCCCTTATACCTAGTAATTTAATTAAAACGAAGCACAAAATGGCGAATTCCCGTTTCGCTACCAGTTTGCGGCCCAGTTCGCGGCCCGTGAAGCGCTTCTACCGTGAAAAATCATTTTTTTTTTTATTTTCCCCACGGGACCCTTTAATAACCCCAACAACATTCCTAGGGGGTCAAGAGGGGTATACCTTGCCCCCTTTCATTAAATTCCCCCTTCGTTTTTCACCTCTTCTTCTCTCTCGATCCTACCGAGAGATAAGATGGCGGCCGCTCCGGACTGTTTAGAATGTTGACAGACACCGGAGAGCCAATCAGCTTTCTGCACGCAAAGTTCCGTTTCGCGAAAAGTAAGCGAACCGGAGCGCAGCCTGGAGCGCTGTTACAGATGTATATCTTGTTTTGAACGTTAATTTCTCAAAAACTACTGGAGCACATATATTGAGACCTAGCAAAGGCACATCGGGCTAACAGTCCCTACAATTTTGCCAAGTTTCGTGCAAATCCATTCAGCCGTTCGAGCTAAAAGTGAGTCCAACCGCCCTATGGAAATTAACATGGGAAAAACGCGTTTTGGGACCCCCCTTTTTTCTCGGCCCCCCCTTGATGAAACCCCCCCAAATTTTCAAGGGCTGCTCAGAAACAAAATGTGCCATTTTCCTGAAAATTTCAGCCGATTCCGTCCACAAACGCCAAAGTTATTAGACATAGAATTTTCAAAAATCCCATAGACAAATAATCCTAACTATATATACCTACTGGCGAACGCCAGTAGGTAATATATATATATATATATATATATATATATATATATATATATATATATATATACACATATACATATACATACATACACACGCATATATACATATATTTTTGTATTTGCTTAGTAGATGGACAGACCACATCAATTTATGGCTACGATATATGAACCAAATTTTTTTCGTCAAAAGATTTATTGAACCTCGGCACTCTAATGCTTATTTATCCTAGAAGAAAATGCTTCTAAGGGAGTTTATTCCCTGTCCTGACCTGTTTAAAGAGCCACGCCTGCCAATTGCTCATGTAAACAACACCAATATTTAGCCATATGAAGAGAACATCTACATCATGAAATTTCTTTGATATTTTAATATCTTGTTTCACACACTTATTTTGTTTTTTAATAGTACATGATGCAACAATTATTATTGAAGGTTCTTCTGTACTTGGATCCCAAAGAAATGAAACAGGCAGCCAACACGTGTTTCGTTACTGGGATGTAACTTTCTCAAGGCTTATATTTCTCGTAGTAGGGGAACGTCAAGCAACAGTTAAAAATGTTTTCCCCTCAAGAACGAATAGGTTGTAGAATTAAAAGGATAGATTTCCTCCTGATCTTGTAAACAAACTCGTTATACCCCCAAACGTCAAAAGAATATATTTCTTTCCCAGAAATTTCCCTCGTCTGTGTGGAATTTTATTTGTCCACAACCAGAAAGCACATCGGTAAGAAGATCATTGGATAGACCTGAGAAGGCGACGGCATATGCAGGGAGTATCTCCAATGTTAAAATTTCGATCAGTCCTACAAGTGAGTGTGGCAGCACATTGCTGAGTATAATGGCATCGTACAGATACTAACAATTACCTTTAGAGGGTACTATACCCGTGTAACCTGTATGAAATAATATACATGATATCCGATTTGATATTGGATTTATTCAGTGTAGACACATATAGTAGTTGTACTACTAGGACAACTTCCAACATTGTAGCAACCATTATGGCAAGTTAATGAGGTTCATTTTGGAATTGCTGTCTACATTATAATTATTGAATGATACCTAGTGAAACATATGACAATTGCACTGATTAGTGTTGTATTTGCCATAAACAGGGAGAATCAGAACTCATTTGATTTCGGCGCGTTTGGTTACAAACTCTTCAAAGATATTAATATTTTGAAATCAGACCATGATATTTTGATTATCTGCCACAACAAATGGCAGCACGAAATTGCCAGATCGCTATATTGGGGCATCATACTATTGTCACATTGTTTCAACAAATAAAGTTACAATGTATTGTTGGGGAATGGATAATGGATAAAGTTACCACTTTTTGAATGGAAGACAAAAGCAGAGTGATTCACTCCAGTAGTACTTTCTTTATGTTGCTATCAAACACGTCCTTTGTGACCCACTATAAATACTGGAAAGTTTAAATGTGGGATTATGTGATCAAGACTGTTTGGTTGAAATGCGTCCGTTTCTGGGTTAAAAATACTTGACAGAATCTTTTGCTCTGTTGGAGAGGCTGTTTTCCTTTTCATGCTGGATTAAGGGCCAAATAGCCCATGCCTTACAACTATGCTGCTACAGTCATATGTTTACTTATGATGCTGTTTTGCACTTTGATAGTTACAGATGTAACATTATATTGTTTACATTTAAGCATATTTTGCACATAACCATTAATATCATTGCTGGTTTTTAATTGCATCTGTTATAACAACAACTAATAATTTTAATGCACGTTGCACTTTAAAATGCTAATTTGCACTATCAACATCAAATATAGGCGAGGGCTATCTGTATATATGAATATTTGTTATATACAATCTTTTGGTATTTGCATTTTATGCTTTGTATAGAAAAAAGTTTTCTAAATCTTTTTTACTTTTATATCATGGGTTATTATCTTTGTCAATTTAACATATGGATTTTAACCTGTTAATGAATTTTTCGAACTGGTGCCATTTTGATATTGTTTGGAAAACAGACTAGGCTATCCTTCACTAGTAGTTTGTCCTCGCTGTTTATTATCACGAGGTGTATGATGAAAAAAAGAAAAAAAGAGAAAAAAATGCACTTTTTTCACTGCTCAGTGGTTACTATTTAAAACGCATGCATTACCAACTCTGACTGTCTGTGAGCAAGGGCGGATGCCCGAAACGCGTCAGATTGCTTGGTTCAGCTTTTGAATAAAAAACTGTGCTTATACTTACTGGATCCGCGTGATTTCCTGGGTCGCTGTGGTCGGAGCTCGGGAGGTTGCATTTGTTCGATATATATATATATATATTTAGGACCTCGCTACCATAGGAAAGCCGCAACATTCTATTGGGAATAACTTTGGCGCCGGTTGAGGAATTTGCGTGTAATTTTCCAAAATTTAAGCTAGCTCCGCTCCGCTCCTTCCCTGGAAGTTTTGGGGGGATTAGTCATGCGGGGGCCGAGAAAAAAGGGGGGTCCCAAAATGTGTTTTCCCCATGTTAATTTCCATAGGACGATTAGACACGGCTACAGCCCGAACGGCTAAACGGAATTACACCAAACTTGGCAAAATTGTAGGGACTGGTACGCAGAAATGCCTTTTCTATATTTGGTGAAAATTGCTCCAGTGGTTTTTACGAAAATTAACTTCAAAAACACATATATATCTATATGCGTGCTTCGCGCGCTTACAGGTACGCGTACCGGGGAGCACACCCGGCGCGACACAGAAGTGCGCGAGCGGAAAGCTGATTAGCTCTCGGGTGTCTGTGAACATTTCACCTTTGTTTAATAGACAGTGGCAGCCAATCAGCATGCCTTTCGCAGGAAAGCAGCATGCTCATTGGCTGTCAACACTTCTAACCAGGAAGTGTTGGCATTCATCTTGTGCTAGGTAGACCGAGGCACAAAAGAAGCAGAAAAAGAAACGTGTAGAATTCAAAAAGGGGGCAGGGTAGAAACAACCTGACCCCCTAGGGCTGCTCAGGTGGTCCCAAAAGGATATTAACATATTTAAAGGTTATCCGCTAATAGAATTAGCATTTAAAAAACCTTGCAAATTCACTGAAAAAACCATAGGTTTCAGGGCTTATATAGTTAGGAATTAGCATTTAAAAAACCTTTGAAAATTCACTGAAAAAACCATAGGTTTCAGGGCTTATATAGTTAGGAATTAGCATTTAAAAAACCTTTGAAAATTCACTGAAAAAACCATAGGTTTCAGGGCTTATATAGTTAGGAATTAGCTTTTAAAAAACCTTTGAAATTCACTCAAAAACTATATATTTTAGGGGTGTTATAGTTAGCTGGACATTTCACTCATACAAAACCATTGAAATTGCTCCTATATAGTTGGTTGTACTAACTATATTTCGCGCACCCGCAATGCACTGCTGATGATGTCACATATTAGATCATTCATGACATGGTCAGTGACATCACTGATGACATCTCAAATGACATCACTGATGGCATCATCCACGTGACAATCACATACACCTTTTCATACACTAGTAAAATCTTTCATCACTCTTTGTAAAATACAGAGTATCATATTTGAATTCATTGTCACAGTAATACAAGTATCTAAAAACCCACTCAGTGATTCATAGATGTATACACACATCAAATAACTTACCTGTAGATTCACTCATACATGCTGTCAATGAACAATAGAACACTATCAAAAATACTTATACACCTATATGTTCTTGAACCCTATTTTGGCCGCGAAAATCTTACTATTCTATGAGATTTTAATTTTCATTTAAAGATGTTGGAGACTCACGACACTCTTTCCCTGCTGGAAGTAATATCAGCCTGTGGACTCACCCAATTGGTGAAAGGGCCCACCCACCGAGCGGGGCATACGCTTGATGGGATTTTTTCTAAGGACCAGAGGCTGGACCAGAGGCTGACGGTAATGGATCCTTTCTTCCTTTCGTGGTCAGATCATCTGGCTGTTCCCTTCAATCTGGCTTATCTTCTCACTGTTCCATCAGGATTCAAGCAAGCCGGGCCGAAGAATGCTGAAATGCCAGAAACCGGTCCCCGGTAGCTTGTCTCCTTTCTGGTGAAGAATTGGCTTGGTAGTTTAGTCTGCCCTGTTCCCATGATACACTGGGCCAGGGACAGACTGATTTGCATATAGCCAGGTTCTGAGCTGGGATGGGGCAGTGAGATAAATAACGGTGATGGATCAAGCCCTGATCTTTGGACTGGGTAAGAGTGGTCTGTTTAACTCAGACACTCTGTTCATCACCACCCCCCTTTTCTAAATCGTTATCTGATCCAGGACATCTTTAGGAAAATTCAGAGTACGACGGAATTGCGTAGGAATTTTAAAAACATCACGGAAAGTTCCTTTAACCCTTGGACACTTAGTCTGTCCACATCCCAGGAGAATAATGTTCAGTCGGCGGTCTCACAATATGAAAAGACCATTAAGGTGGCTTTGGATGAACTGGCTCCCATTCGGCCATGTTACTCAGCCAGGAAAAGACTTTCAGCCCCTTGGTTCTCAGAGCATTTAAGACTCCTCAGACAGGAAGCCAGGAGACAAGAGCGCTTATGACATTCCAGCTGGGACCAAAAGGACAAGGAAGCCCACAAGATCTTGATAAAGAAATACAAATTGGAAGTGATTAGGACCAAACAAGAATACTTCACGGCCCTTACAACCTCACTCTCTTCTCCTAAAGAGCTCTTTAGGATAGTGGACTCTCTTACTACCCTTCAGACCCCGGACCCAGTAATTGCATCTCAGGAGCTATGCGATAGTATAGCTTCCTTTTTTCAGTCTAAAATATCGGACATTTACATCGCCTTGGAGTCGCAGAGATCTCTTACTACTGAGCCCCCAGCTCCCCCTGACCTGGTCTCCGCTCTCGCGGAGAGACTCCTACCGGGAGGCCTGGAATCCTTTCCTCCCCTCTCTTTACAGGATTTAGAGACTCTTCTCAATAAAACTAAATCCGGCTCCCAGCTAGATGTCTGCCCGCTTAAAATCCTCAAGCAGTGTAGAGAATCCCTCCTACCCCCTCTTGTTGACATCATGAATAGGGCTATGAGGGATGGCATTTTTCCCCAGCAGTGGAAAAATGTTGTAGTAAAACCTTTGCTCAAGAAACCTTCTCTTGAACCTGGGGTATTAAAAAACTTTTGCCCCATCTCACTGCTCCCGGCTCCCGCGAAGATGTTAGAAGCTCATTTAAATAAACATCTTGCTGCCTTCGTGGAGAGTTCGGGTTGTCTGGCTTCGTGGAGAGTTCGGGTTGTCAGGATCTTTCCCAGCATAGTTTCAGGAGGGAACACAGCACCGAGTCTGCCCTCACCATAGTGCTTGATAATATCCGCACGCGTGTGGATGGGGGGACAGACCTCCCTCCTGATCCTTTTAGACCTCACGGTTGCCTTCGATACCCTTTCTCCCTCAGTTTTAACATCTCGCCTAAGGGAGATTGTGGTTAAGGGGGCGGCCCTGGGGCTCCTTACCTCTTTCCTCGATCACAGAGAGCAAAGTGTGATGTTGGGCAAATTTCTATCTCTATCCCTGTCTGTGCAATGTGGGGTCCCGCAGGGGTCGGCGTTAAGCCCGACCCTTTTTAACATTTATGTGACCCCCCTTGCCAGACTAATTCGATCTTTTGGGATGGAGGTAGTTTCCTATGCGGATGACACGCAGATCCTCGTCTCTCTCTCCCAGTCAGTTACGTCGACTGCCTCCAATTTTAGATCCTGCATGGAGGCAGTCGGCCAATGGATGATGCACAACTCATTGAAACTGAATGGGGAGAAGACTGAGGTGATGGTGTTTGGAGGAAAGGAGGAGATATGGTCAGCTGAGTGGTGGCCAGACTCATTGGGAGTCTGTCCTGATCCTACCTCCTCAGCCAAAAATCTTGGGGTTATGATTGCTCCCATCCTCAGTATGCGCCAACAGGTTAACAGGACTGTATCAACCTGTTGGGGCATCATTCGCATACTGAGGAAAATTAGGCACTACCTTTCACAGCAGGCAAGGAAACAACTCGCTGTTGCCCTCCTTGGCTCCCGTCTGGACTACTGCAATGCGCTGTATGCGGGACTTAATAAAAGTCTGCTGCAGCGCTTGCAGGTGGTCCAGAACGCAGCGGCCAGATTTGTCCTGGATCTACCCCGGTGTGCCTCTGCTACCTCTGCCAGGAAGCAGCTTTACTGGCTTCCTGTTGTGGACCGTATACTCTTTAAGACCTTGTGTATGGTCTATAAGGCCCTAGTAAAAAGCAGCCCTACTGGAATTGGATCCATTTTGTCTTGTTACAGTCCAGGTAGGAACCTTCGTTCTTCCAATAGACTGCTTCTTTCAGTTCAACGCATCCGGAAAACTAGATGGGGTGGTAAAGCCTTTTCCAATCTGGCCCCAAAGTGGTGGAATGCCCTTCCATTGGAATTAAGGTCCCTTCCCACTTTACAATCATTTAGAACTGCCCTGAAAACTCGTCTTTTTGTGCAGGCCTACCTGTAGTTGTGTTCTGCCTTTTTGATCCTTTTTGGTAGGCGCCTTGACACCTTCGGGTTTAGTCGCGCAATATAAATTGCAAAATAAATAAATAATTATCGACATTAAACAACAGCACACATCCTATTCACATATGAAGTCATCCTACTCACTTATGCAAACAATGGATCATACGTACATATTTACTTAAGTACACACTTATACAAACACCACTTCATCTATTCATTTAGATAATAAGTCATACTTGAATTATAAAATCATTATTACAAGTATATAGTTATCCATACAGTCACTCACACAATCATTGAGTCTTACGTATACTTATTTATATAAAACAACTGACACATACACTGCCTTTTATTTTTCTAGATTGTTGGACATGTACCATTGAGAAATATATTTACTCATCACCACACCCATAAAGAGATTCACTCACCCAAACTGTTAAAACATGTAATTTTAACTTCATATATCTACTGAATCAACTATTCACACATCTTTGGACAGTCACACACCCCCCCACCGAACCACACACACTTTCACTCTCCCATACAAATACTCTATTATCTAATCAATAACTAATATAGACTTTCACATAGCTATTAACCAACTGTAGAACCAGTTTACACAACAACTGACAGTGATACAGATATTCACACAGTTTAGTCCCTATCCACTATATTTAGTGAGACACTATAAATTGGTCAAGTAAACAGTCAATTACACTGCTATTAAATCCTCCATCCAAATATTTATTTATATATATCCACTCATTCTTCAATGCAAAATGCTATATATATAATGCATATTTAAATAACGAAGCAAACCACATTCACTGGATGATATCATCAGTGATGTCATCAGTGATGTCATTTGACCATGTCATGAATGATCTAATATGTGACATCATCAGCAGTGCATTGCGGGTGCGCGAAATATAGTTAGTACAACTACCTATATAGGAGCAATTTCAATGGTTTTGTATGAGTGAAATGTCCAGCTAACTAGAACACCCCTAAAACTTTTTTTGAGTGAATTTCAAAGGTTTTTTAAAAGCTAATTCCTAACTATATAAGGCCTGAAACCTATGGTTTTATCAGTGAATATATATATATATATATATATATATATATATATATATATATATATATATATATATATATATATAAAAGCTCCTTTTCTTCCTTTTCTAAAAGAAAAAAGCACTCACAGGGTGGTTGTAACTGTTGTTTAATCACAACGCAACAAACAGACGCGTTTCGGCTAACGCCTTCGTCAATGTTGTTATGTTGTTTGACACACCGGATACAGTTATTTTTAAATCATTGGCGTAATTTCATCGACATTGAAAATAGACATCAGTGGAATGTAAACAAAAGTCACCATCTTGGCATGGTTTAAACTTTCGATGCATTATGAAGCCCTGAATGGACATAAGTATCATACTTAGATATCTAAGCATTTTCCAAAACACATAATGCAACCGTATAACAGTTTTTGCTGTTGTTTGAAGCTTTATATAAACATATTAATTGAAAAATATCATAACACGACTGTTACTTCAATAACAATATCTAGCCGTCTATTGGCACATTTCATTGTTTTTAATGCATAATTTTTCACAGTTAATGTATGAACATTTCATTGGTAAATGTAATATTCAATAATCAAGATGAACCGCTAGTTCTTCTCCACTATTCATCCCTTCGGGGGCTTTGGTTTGTAAATCAATAATATAAAGTGACTCCAGTCTACGTAGTCTTAAGATTCGATCAACTTCCCTTGTGGTGGCTGGTACATGATTGATACCGTAGTAATGCAACAGGTCCCTGTTGCTCTGATGCTTACTTTCAAAATATCTGGCCACTTGATACGAAGTATCCTTCTTTGCTATGGCTCTCATATGTTCTAAGATACGGATCTTTATAGGATGGATTGTACTTCCTATATATTTAAGTCCGCAAGAACAGACTAGACGGTTACCGTATAGACTGTATTGCAAGTCAGAAATGTACTGATCGCTCTGGTATTTCATAAGTTAGTATTTTCTTGCTGCTGACACAGGCTTTGCAATTGCCACATGGGAAGAAGCCTTTTATTTCTTTTAAAGTCGCCATCTTTTGAGTTTTGTTTTCCAAGTGGCTGTGCACTAACTTATCTCTTAGCGACCTCGCTTTCTTGAAGATCACCAAGGGAGCTGGAGGTATATCCGGACCAATGACCACATCCATTTTCAGGAGCTTTAATTGATTTTGTGGATACACCCCCACGACGAAAGCACCCGTCTGTGAGTGCTCGGACAAAGGTACAATCAGAACAAACTTTCTCTGTGTGTATAAATAATACAAAGTGCTAATCGTCACGGATATAAGTACCACATGCATGAAACACTGGCCTTCCACAATATAATCCACATGTACATTGGGTATAAAAAATATAAAATGTATTCAATAAATATAATATTGCAATTGTATGAAAACAAGTTAAGTAATACACCATAAATAACCCAAGCGCATCTTACACCACACACACACAATCGTTCATACAAACAAATGCATACCCACACATACACATACGTCCTACAAGTAGGCGAATTCCAGAATAAATCAATGAATGAGAAAACAGTTGATAGTACAATTCATATTTGAAGTTCAATTCCTTCTCAACGTATTGGTAAATATAGGGGGGAGGGGGAGACAACAGGTTGACAAAGAAGATCCAGCACTGATGCATGTTTCGGTGGGTGACCCCGATGTGGGTCTCACCGTCTTCAGGGCGGAATGATCAAATACAAGCAAGGGAGGAAGCGGCTGAGAAATCAAAAAATGAAAACACTCTATATAATACAGTGATACAGTGCTATGTGACAAGGATATGCACAACTGATAACCAGCACAGCATACAGAGAGAAAGCACAGGTTCATTGCAACTGAATATGCTGACAAGGATAGGCAAAAGAGGAAGTGGACACTAGAAAAGACGAAAGTTATTTAAGCCGCTGTACCCGCTAGGTAGTTAGAAATAGCACAAACACAGCTGTGTTGAACACCAATGCCAGAAAAAAAGACAAGTGATATTGGTGAGCATGCAAAATGGCCAGAGCCACTTACATTGCTGACACTGTCACACATGCCCAAAATTGCCCATGCACCCTCTTCTCTGTGGTAAAGAAGTTGACAGGCTCTAACACTACTCCGCCTCCTCTGATCCTCGATGAGGTTCAATGTGATAAAATTGCTGACTTCTTCATCGAGAAGGTTGAACTTATTTATGGTACTTTGGGTTCCTCCCCCCCCCCAGTCAGATCCATGCTGACTTTAGACCCTACTCACGAAAGTGAGCTTGATTCCGTAGCCAAATTATATACCTGGCTACCATTTGATGAAGTCTTTTTATGACTGTCTGTTAAGACTTAAATCGGGCTCTCCACGTGACCCTTTGCCAACTAAAATATTGCGTCAACTCCTTCCTGACTCTCTTAACGTCCTAAAAGAGCTTCTTCATTCCTCACTGAGAGATGCCTTTGTCCCGCTTGAGTGGAAACACGCAATGGTTATTCCACTCTTATAAAAAAGGTTCAAGCTGACCCCTTGATACTGTCAAATTTTAGGCCAATCTCCTTACTTCCCATGCTCTCTAAGATCCTGGAAACAAATGTCAACAATCAATTAACTTACCATGTGGAGAGATTTGGTTTCCTGCATCTATCCCAATCGGGCTTTAGGGCCAACCCCTCCACAGAAAAACGACTCTTCTTGGAGTCACTGAGAGATTGCGTCATTGCATGGACCGCGGAGAGACAACAGCACTCATATTACGTGATTTGAGTGCCGCATTCGATACTGTGTTGCATTCCATTCTTCTTGCCTCTCTCCGGTCCTTGGGAGTGGAAGGTCCCGCCTTGGCCTGGCTTGACTCCTTCCTTAGTGGCCGGACCTTTCAGGTCTTTTCCTCTAAAGCCTCTTCTAAAATCTGTTCTCCAGCATACAGAGTGCCCCAGGGGTCTATATGGAGTCCCTTAAAATCTTTATTAGACCGCTGGCCAACCATCGTGGAGGATGCTGGTCTTTCTCTATTTTCATATGCTGACGACACACTAATCATCTTTTCTTTTTCTGCCCCCGAAGATGATAAAATCTCAGCCCTCAAACAGGGATTGTATAAAGTCTCAGAATGGATGTGGAACAACTTTTTGAAGCTGAACGGGGACAAGACAGAGGTTGTCATCCTGGGCAAACGCAAGGACCTATGGGGCCCCCAACATTGGCCCCAAGAAATGGGTCCTCCCCCCCCAAACCGGTTGCCCAGGTCCGCAACCCTGGCTTTTTCATTGATGAAAACCTTTCTATGCTGCAGCAAGTGGTGAGGGTGGCAGCTAACGGCTTCACCATTTTGAGATGGCTTCATAAAATCCTCTGGATGCTTCCTGACTCCACCAAAAGGACGGTTGTCCAGGCCTTGGTCACCTCTCGCCTGGATTATGGCAACATTCTTTATTTGGGGGTGTGTCATGAAGCTCTTAGAAAGCTTCAGCTGGTGTAGAATGCGGCTGCCCGCCTCCTATGCCATGTCCCGTGCAGAGTCTGCATATTCCAGTCCCTCCAGAACCTTCATTGGCTCAGGATTGAAAGTAGAGTTAAGTTTAAGGCTCTTTGCTTTAAGATCAAACAGGGTGTTGCTCCTCTATATTTACAGGAGCTCATTAATGCCCATTTCCCTACACGTTCTCTCCGGTCTTCTTCCAAGGGTGACTTAGTGATTCCCAGATTTAAGTTGGTGAGAATGGGTGGCCGATCATAATCCCACTTAGGCCCTAAGATTTGGAATACCTTGCCTACCTCATTGAAAACTGAAACCATCTACTCCAACTTTCGAAAGGGCCACAAGACATGGCTTTTTCTGCAATTAGCTGCATTTTGTTCTCTTTTCACCCTTTTAGACTATCCCTTGGCGCCGGGAAACCCTGTATGGGTAGCTGTGCACCTTAAAAGTTAAATAAATCATAGATAAATGCTTACACACTCGTGGAACCAGTGATTGAAGTGAATCCAAGAAGGAAGACGACTTGAGACAAGACAACAGCTCTTAAGCAAAAAATCTACCTGGTAAAGAACAAGAAAGATGGAAACAAACATTACTGGTTCGAGGGCGTTGAAGAGGCCCGTGGCCAGAGCCTGCAGAACCAGAAAACAAATAAAAGAGAAAAAATTGCGGAAACACTCTTAGGGAAGAAATCCCGCATCAGAGAACAAAACTATAAACCTGCGGCAGAAACAACAGAAGGCTTAGTAAGCAGCCAAAAAGTGTACTCTTCCCCAAAAAAGGGGGGCTGAACCAGCAGCCAACTGAAGTGGGCCAACCAAGGGACCCCAAGGGCACAGCAAACCACACAGAAAGTTTAACAGTCAAAAGATCTGGAATTAATCCATCACCGTTCTTTAGCCCACTCTGCCACCCCAGTTCAGACATGGCCATATCCAAATCCGTCTGACCATGTGCCTCATGGGAACAGTCCAGCCCGAATTGCCAAGCCATACCTTCCCTGGACCGGAAAAAAGCTTCCTAGGACCGGTTTCTGGCATTCCAGCAGTCTTCAGCCAGGCTTGCTTGAATCCAGTGGCAAAGTGAGTAAGGGACTCACATCTGAGCATACCCTGCCAACTTAAGGCGAACAAAGCGGTACAAAAGGGTGTGGTGATGGACGGAGGTGGCCATAGCATGGCCGAGAGCATCGGCAACATCCAAGGCTGCACAAAGAATAAACAAGGCCAACTCCCTACCTTCCAACGCATGGGCCAGCAGATCAGTACGGGCACCCTCATGGGAGACATGAGAAAAAGTCCCACAGGCAGGAAGTAGCCCTGATCAACACACAGTGTTAAGCACCCGCAAGGCAGCACGGGAAGAAGCAAAGACATTACGCCCCCATGAATCCAACCACCGAGCCTTCGGAGACAGAGGAAACAACACTACAGGCAAAGACGGAAAGGCATTCCACAGAAGAGAGCTTTAAGTAGAAGGGTGGAAGAAAAGACAGACAGGGTCGTGCGGAGTGGGACGGTGGCGATGCAGCAGCACCTGAGGCATCGGATCGCCCGTAACAGAACGCCCCCATAAGAGAATTGTGGAGTGACTATTCAAAAGAAAGGAACAACTCCTGTCCACCAGAGCCCTGGTGGAGAACTTCCAAAAGGATGTCCGTGGGAAACGGAGTGACAGGTTCACCCATCCACAGAATACCAGCGGCTGTGGAAATAGCCCGTACAAAGACAACATTGGCCTCAGTGAAGCGCTGCGGAGGGGAAAGTAATTCTTCCGTGGGTGACGGCTGCAGACTGAGCCATCCATCCCCAGGTCCAGGGGGGGGTCGGCCAGCCCCAGAATAGTGGAGGATCCACAGATGAATGGGGAACCTCAGGAGAAGGCGGAGAAGCCGGTGGAAAAGCCAGCCGCGAGCAACAGAAGGAAGGAATCGAGGATTTATGCGTTGGGGACAGTGAGGAGTCTTCCCTGGAAGATGCCGGTTAAAAGACAACAATACGGCGCCTAGTCTCCAGAGGGGAACACACCAACAGATGACAGACCTCTGGAGAAGAAGGGACCTCAGGAGACGAATCAAGAACCAGACGCCGGCGCGGCTCTGTGGAGTCTGCCATCGGATCCTGATCAATGTCGACCGGCGCCAGAGTGGCCATTCGTGGCGCGGGTCGACTTCTGCCCTCACGTGCTCAAAGGATCACACCTCGAAGACACCACCCTCCTATGATCTGAAGCCAAAACCGCTGAGGCCGGAGCCACTGGCAACTCCGTGGAAGGCCACGCGCAAGGCAAGGGCTCCTCGGAAGTCTCGGGGTGGAGGAAGGGCCAAAGAAGCCTGCAGAGCCGCCGCTTAGGCTGTCATTTGGGCCGTAGTCGCTTCTGTGCCGGGAAAGGCAGGTAGGAAGGAGACAGGCGAGGCGCATGTCCCGGGGAAGCAGGCGCCCAGCGCGGAAGGAGGACAGGGCCTCGGAGACAAACTGAATGACCTACCTGCCGGTGAGCCACACCCCCTGGGACTGTGGCGATAGACGATGTCGCAGACGAAACCAGCGGCTCCTTGCCTCAGAGGTAGGGGACAGACGCTGGGATGACCTGGACAAGCGTGCCAACAGAACTTCATCTGGCGCTCCTGGCACGATTTAGGCTTAAGGTACTGGCAGGTGTCGCAGCTCTCAGAGTCGTGGTGCTCACCTAGGCACCACATGCAAATCGGGTGAGAGTCCGTCGCCGACATGGGACCTGCACAGGAGGTACACGTCTTGAAGCTTGAAGGCATTCGCACACTGTTCCACTAACGCCAAGCGTGAAAAAGAAGAGAAAGCCTGAAAACAGGCATGGACACAAATCGGATCCGTGTTGCACGCGGAAAAGAGAAAAAACTGACTTTTAGGCTCGGCAGGGTGGGACTTATGTATCCTCGCTGACGTCATGGATGATTACGACGTCAAGGCGGAGTCACGTGGTGCCGTCCACCCGGCGCGCAGGGATGCTGTGGCAGAAAAGTTTTCCGGATCCAGTCTCAGGCCTGGGGATAATTCCATGTTAAGGAATATGCGGCTAGTAGTCTCTATCAGATATGGTATGATTCACAGTGTCTTGCCACTGGGTAAGAAATGTCTTTATTATCAATTCTCATATGCTCTGGTATACGCTTTGTTGTGAGGTGTATAGTTCTTCCCTCATACCTCAGCTGACATGGGCAAATCAGGCAGTATACAGTACGTGTGGTGTTACAGTTCATAAATTTACTGACCCGCTTTGGTTCTCGTAGCCCTGGAATGTAATAGGTTAGGACTTCACTGGTTTCACATGCTTTACATTTTTTACATGGATAAAATCCTTTAGCTGGTGGTAGAATGGTCTCCTCCTGTCTTCTGGATAAGTGACTTTGCACTAGGCATTGTGTCCAACGTGCTGCTGAAGCCGCCCCCCCACCACCGACCGGGGGCTTTAATTACTACTTGCGTCTCCCACTTCGCGGGAGAAGCTGCGCATAGCTCGAGCGAGGCTGTTCTGTTCTGGGGCTTGAACGGCATCAACCAGGAAGGAAGAAAGCCATTACCTGCAACTCCTTGCGTCCCCCGCTCCACGGGAGACGCTGCGGTCATTTTTCATCCAGGCTGCTTGGGGCATTAGCGATTACCGCCACAAGGACTTCAAGACCCAGGAGGCATTGGGTCCAACGTGCTGCTAAAGCCCCGCCCACTACCCAGTATTTATAGAGCTTCTTCCCCAGCGGCGCGGACGCACGCGAGACGAGCCGGGTGAAGCTCGGGCCAAGGACGGGCCCGTCCGAGACAGGAAGAGACTGGGCTGGGCCATCCCCCGAACACTGATCTCTTTGTAAGACTCATTTATAATTCCATCAATTGAAAGTACTTGCCTGAATAATTCGCCCATTTAGAACTGTTACTTTGTACCTTTGCAGTACTGATATTCCAATCGGGAGGCTGATGGCATTGAAAATCGGGAAAGGGAACATGCCAGCAAGTACATGGAGGGGCGGTGGTGTTACAGGAACGCTAGATGCGTTCATTGTTAGGGCCACATCCGTCTTGGAACATGAAATTTCTTAAACCGAAAGACGACTGTCCTTAGATCCGATGTATCTTAAGCGTTCACCACTGGGGGCAATAGCGGCTGTACCCACTCCAGATCAAACGAGCACACCCAATCTTCCTGTAGAAGTTGGAATTGCACATCAGCCAGTTAGATTAGTCACTGTGGATTCTAGTGTAATTGCTGCCAGCAGTGATTCTTTCTTAACCTAGATATCGTTTGATTCTAGCTCTAGTGTATTAAATCACTTACTGAACTCACTCACCATAGTCAATAAATCACCCAATCGTTTAGTGGACAAGGGCCCTAACGTAAAGAGGAAGCGGGGTGGTAATTTGCAGAAGAGAGGCTGCGCCAAAAAGACGAACGCCACTAGAATCCCTAAGGTAGCGGTAAAAACAACTCAGGGCAGTAACACTATAATCAAACATGCCCAGAATCCCGCGCCCTTATGTAACTCATCTCACAAAGACGTGGTGGAATCAGTGTGTACAAATCTTGACAATAGAGAGGGTTTCATGCAAAAAATGGAACAATTGGTGAAATCTCTAATCCTACTATTAGTAGAGAGATCGAAAAGGATTAGCGATAAGTTAGAGCTGCTCGAACAGGCAACTCGGGCAAACTCTGCACTTTTGAGTAAATTGATTGAGAGTAGGGCAATCAAACTCAAAAAGGGAACCACTGTTCCTTTTAACCATCAAACTAGACCATCTGAAACCTCTGTTTCGCATAATAATGAGTCACCACGACGGGTGAATGTCACTCCAGTGGGTAATAAACCATCACCAGGAAGATCTAAACACCAGGTAAGAGGGGAATGTGAGGAAGGTCTGGGAGCTAGGGACAACATGAGATTAAAGGATATAAGGAGTATGCCCAATACTGCCACACCACAGAGAGCAAAAGGTACTGGTAGTGGTCAAATATTGGGCCTCCCCCCGGAGTCAACACCGTATGGAGCCGTATTAACTGGTGTGCCAGAGCTGAACTACGATAAAACTGAAACATATCATGAACTAAAAAAAAACATGTATTGGCGAAGTAGGAACAGACCACTAAGACCGGATCTGCATGGCGAAATATTAAACGTTCGCAGAGTAAGTTGGGTGGGCCTTGGAACAAAGGACATGGATGGGGACTGTATCATCGTAAATTTGAGAGATCCCCGTGTGGTACAATATCTAAGTGGCTTCTATCATCAAAGGAAAATGGGGGGTATTTGTTGCTTTGATTTAAGATACTTTTATCCTCCATCCTTTCCCACTTTTAATGGCCCCTTCCGTTATAACACGCAACAAGATGGCTTCAGCTTCCCTTTGGGAAACAGGTTTAATGTACCAACGAGTAACCGTTATGATTGCCTGCATGGGCTAGGGTGTGTAGATTGACCGGAGAAGGATAATGAGAAGCCCCCGGAAAAGATACCACTCGAAATGTCGAAGGGCAAACATGTAACTCCAGGTTTTATCCAGCAATTCCCAGGAACTAGAGCGGTTACTGAGGTGGTACATCTAGGTACAGAGAATAATATAGAAATTACGGAAGAAAGGTCTAATAAAGTGCATAATGCTGGCAACTCAGTAGTTGCAGGGACCAGCAGTAATGTGACTAAGATGGATACCTGGTCTATTTTGTATTGGAATGTTGCTGGCTTGAGATCCAAGTTGGATAATTATAATTGGGTGAAACTTGTTAATGAATACGATATTGTCAGTCTGCAAGAGACTTGGACGGTAGATGCACACCATTTGATTGGTTTTAAAACCATATTTACTCCTGCTATTAGCTCATTACGAGGCAGAGCCAAAGGTGGGCTTTGCACCTATGTATCCAACCTTTTTAAATATGATAAAATTGAGATTTTATATAATAATTGTTTTTATCATGTGGTTAGGATTCATATTGATAAAAAATTATGTTTATTGATTGTGAACTTTTATAATAATGTCCCCTCAGGAGATGTTCCAATTGTTTTGAAAACCCTGAAAAATAATATTTGCAGCTCGATAGGCAAGGATACTAAAGAGTCTAGTGTTGTGTGGGAGGTGATTTTAACTGTCCACCTTGCATGAGGGGAGAGAGGTTGGTTTGTGGCCTTACGCTAGATAGAGATATGAATTTGACACATTTTGACCATTCCGAAATTGGGGACTTCTTGAACGAAATCATTTTTACATGTGATTTGGGGTTCGCAAACAAAATGTGTCAACCGGAAATGCCATTTTCCCTTACTTTTAAAGGCAGAGGGGTATTCTCGATAATTGATTTTATTTTGATTTCGACATATCATAAAGATAATATTTTGGGATATAAAACGCTGGAGAATCCCCTGAGTGACCACTTCCCTTTAAGGGTAGAAGTTGTAAAACCATCCTCTGACCCTGTGAAAGATCAAGAAACTAGGCATTCTTCGCGCAATGTCGCCCTGCAAAGACAGAACAGATATGCACCGAAGTGGTCTAGGGTGGTGCCTGAAGATTTTTATTATAAATTAATTAAGACTTGTAAACCTAGTTTTGATGTTTGCTTGAGTGAGACATGTGAAAATATTGAAATAATTAATAATTTCAACTGCGGAGGGGATACAACGTGGCTCAAAAGAGGAGAAAGGATGCTTTGAAGAAGAAAGCTTGGGAAGCTCTTTGTGATGCTTCACAATCCCGTGATACGACAGGCAGTAAATGCTCCCTTTTTTAACAATAACTCTAGGGCAAGGATTGAGATTGTCATTACCGAAGGTGAATGGGTATGTTTCTTTGAAATCCTTTATAGCATACGTACCAGAACTGAAGATATTTTTGACAAGGTAAGCAGGGCGCGCCCAACTTCCCTAAGAATGCTACTGACTTGAATTTTACAGTAGAGGAAGTGATTTCAAGCATTAAATCTAGCTTGGGGGGAATAGGCCCCGGGTCCCGATGGGGTGCCGGTGGACATCTTTAAGAATAACATGAACTTATGGGTGCCACTACTCACTCAACTTTTTAATGCCTCTTGTTCTGTTGGATAGGTATGAGTCTATTATAGTGCCAATTTTTAAAAAGGGCGAGAGGACTAGTTGCGCGTGCTATCGCACCATATCATTGCGAGACTCGACAGTTAAAATTCTTGGCAGAGTAATTTTAAATCGTTTACAAACATGGGCAGATGAGCATAAGATAATAAGTGACCTCCAATATGGCTTTAGGGAAGCTATTGGGACTGTAGATCAGTGTCTTAACTTACATATCCTCCTGGAAAAATATACTAAAGCCAAAGGTAGTAGGATGGTTTTAACATTTGTAAATCTTACATCCGCCTTTGACTGTGTGACTCACAGTAAGTTGTGGCTAATTTTAGAACGTTTGGGAGTGGCGGATAACATTATTCAATTCCTTAAGGATTTATATAACGGTGCAAGGGCCTCGATTAGATTTGGAAAAAATGGTGAATGCACCAGGATGTTTAGCATTGCTAAGGGTGTATGCCAAGGATGTGTCCTGGCTCCATTTTTATTTACTATTTATATTAATGACTTAGAGAAAATCTTACTGCAGGAATGTCAGGACATGCCACTGGCTTCCAATCGTCCAATACCAGCATTAATTTATGCTGATGATGCAGTATTGATGGCAAGGACTCCGCTTGTATTGCACAAAATGATTACATAATTTGCTACTTTTATGACCAACTTAGATTTGAGAGTCAATTCCACGAAAACTTTTTGTATGAATTGTGGTCCGCGTACACTTAAATTAAGGAAAACAATGTAAATTGACTCCAAATCATTAGATTTTACTCAAACTTTTCCCTATTTGGGAATTTTGGTTGACTGTTTAGGTCAATGGTGCAACGCAGTAAAAACTAGGCGGCTGCTGTTTTTTAAAATCTATTCTGGCGCTTAAATCTTTTAGTAGGAAAATGGGAAAGAAACCTATTAAGGAGCTCCTACTTATTTATAAAGCAAGTTGCGTTGCAATTGCTACATATGGTGCGGGAATTTGGGGGTATATTAATGTGACTATCCTTCAAGTAATAGAAAATAAATTCCTAAGATATTTGCTCTCAGTTCCGGACAGTGTGTCCACTTTTAATTGTCTTACTGAGCTTGGACTGCTGTACTTGGAAGATATCATCAAGGTACAGCCTGTTCTTCTGTGGCACAGGGTTTGGTCCACAGAGGAATGTTCTTTTAATCGTCTCATTCTGAGGGATGCTATAAATCTTGATTGTGCCCACAAGATGAGATGGTTACAGTATATTAAGACATTCCTTGGGAATATTGGTCTTTTGAAGTATTACGAAGAACCCTCGATGCTGAGCTTGATCTCAAGGAAAGAGCTGAAAAAACTATGTATAAATTACCTGTAGGAACGTAGGGTAAACGTGGAACTCAATAAAAAATCTGTGACCCCACATCAATTGATATTGACCACAAATGTCACCCAATCATACATTAATTTACAAATGAGAGACTTTGAAAGGTTTTTGTTAATCAGTCTTAGATTTGGTATTTTATTCAGGTTAAGTTTCCCCATTGTGAACGATTGGTCTAGGCCAATTATGAAGTGTCCTTGTGACGATCTGTCTGATCAATCTGACATTCACATTTTATCTTTTTGTAAGTTTTATACAATTCCCAGGAAAAGGTGGATACTGCCCATTTTAAAGTATATGAATTTTAGACAATGCCGACCTGCCTTTTTAGCAATCCAGAGGTTAGATAACATTTTTACTGTCGCATCTCTTTCGGCTTTTCTTAAAAATGTTTTTATCTCACGGAAATCAATAACTATTTAAGTCGTATTGAGTTAATTGTATGATATTTATATGAAGTTGGATACCCTGATTTTTATTCTGTATTGTATATTCATCTGATGTTTAATAGATGATGTGATTTTACTGTACTTTCATGGTTATTGTGTATTATAACCGAATAAAGATATCCTTCTGACTGACTGACTTTGCACTAAACTAACCTGAATTGATCTCAACTTTCTAAATGTCATTAATGGAAAGTCAGAGATGTCCTTTCCTACGGGTGGATCTGGTTTTAAGATTCCCCAATGTTTTTATAAAATATTCCTCACTGTTTAAGCCTAGTTCGAAAACCTATCATCCTGAAAGAGTTCAATATATCTTCCACTCTCTTTTGTGGATTCTCCTTCAATAATTCTGCTCTACTCTTTTGATCTGCCCTTTCTTTCGCACTTTGTAACACTCCATTGCCATATTCCCCCACTCTGAATCTCCTCATACATTCCTGTGTAGACTGTTGGTAATCTGTATCTCATGTGGTTTTTCTCTTTATACGGAGCAGTTCCCCATATGGTATGCTTTTTACTAAATTGGGTGGGTGACTGATATTTGCATGCAGGACTGCATTCCTTGCTGTGGGTTTCCTATAGAGAGAGGAGCATAATTTGCCCTCACATGTAGAGCCCTGTAAATCAAGAAGATTAACGCTGGTGGCACTAATCTCATAGGTAAATTTGAAACTGACCTCATTCACATTTAACGCAGCTATATAGTTTTTCGCGAACTCTTCTGTGCCCCGCCAAATAATGAAGAGGTCATCAATATACCTACGTCAACTTATTATGTTTGCCACAGAGGCATCATGGGAATCCGACCATGCTTCCTGCTTCTCCCACCCGCCGACCAACAAGTTCGAATAGCTGGGAGCAAAGCAGGTCCCCTGGATTTTCCTCTATAGTTTGTCCTGAAAAACAGAGATATTATTGCTTAAAACTCAAACTCCAACATAACATTGTGTTCATATAATTTCAAGGGTAGTTCGTCCAAGAAGTAATTCACTGCCCGCAACCCATCCTTATACGCTATACTAGTGTATAAACTTGAAAGGTCCAGTACAATCATCAGGAATTCTGGTTCCCATGTGATTCTTTCCAAATGACTTAAAAAGTTGTTTGAGACTCGAGTATACTATGTTAAATGTAAAACAAAGGGTAACAGAAAATGATCAACAAATCTGGACATATTTTCTGTTACACCTCCTAAAGAGGAAACAATTGGGCGTCCTGGTGGATGGGTCATAATGTTATCCACTTTAGGTAGATGGAAAAATGTAGCCAGTCTCGGATGTTGAATTGACAAAAAAAAAAATCTTCCACTGTGAGCATTCCTTTCTAGTACCATTTCAGAATTAAGCATGGATATTGATTTACGCTCTTATTGTATTCTTCCTGGGTGGTCAACACATAACTTGTTGTGCCTCTTAATTGTCTTAATACCTCCTTTGTATAGTTATCTCTTGTTTGCAGGATAATGTTTCCTCCTTTGTCAGAGGGTTTGTAGCTGACATCTTGGTTTTGTTGTAAATTTCTCAGGGCCTCTTTCTGTTTCTTTGTAACATCGGTGCAAATGTCTCTCTTTCCTTTCGTACAGAGAGTAATCAGATCTTTATTCACACATTCCACAAAAATATCTATCACATCTATTGGAATTTTTGGGACAAATTTAGATGTTGGTCTAAATTGACTGGGTGAGCCTACTTGTGCTATTTCCAGGTTTTCAATCCTGTCCATTGTATCACATTGTTCTTCCCTACTTGGGGAGTGTTCCGAATCCAGTTCTTCCAAGATGGCTAATGTTTCCAAATCTTTTGTCGTAAGTACATCTGTATCTCCTATTGTTGTTGACATTAGTTTCCTTAAGGCTGTTAGATTTTTTAGTTTGAAGAATTTATGGAGCTTAATTTTTCACGAGAATTAAAAAAAATTGATTCTGGTCAGAGTATACTCAGAGTCCATTGTCCGACAGAAAATTAATCCTAACTTTAATACTTGTTTTTCTGCTTTCGTTAGGATTTTCGATGTCAAGTTCACAATCATAAGATTCTTGGTTATTGATTAAAACAAATATCACTAAATCAGGGTTGGGCATGCAAGAGAACAAGCTTTAGCAAAACAGTGTCTTTCAAATGGGCCATCTTACCAGAGCACAATGATCTCGGTTGTTCTGTGAGGTCATGTCCGCAATTGTAGAAGTGATGCTTGGGCTTAATAGGAGCTCTCTCTGATCTAGGTAACAATTATGTATTTCACTTAGCAGCTGCTGGTACCTATCAAAAAGAACATCACATATTAAACATGCTATATAAATTATATAATGTCACATACATTTACAGAGGATTTCTAATGGAAATGTTTCGCAACGCATGATGCATTGAGTGCAAATCAAAGTTGACCAGGGAGGAGATCTTGTGCCTTGATCTGTAGAGGCAGAAGGCTAAGTGTTAGAAATTTGTAAACTAGGCAGAATGTTTTGCATAAAAGCTGGGCCTTTAACACTTAATAAAACTTCCATTACTGAAGTTGAAAAAGTAGAGATACCCATAACAGTTGAAGGTAACCATTGAAACAATCAAGATTAAATTCTGTAGTTGTGTATTAAAGACGACCAATGGAACAGAAGAAGATGAGTGAGGTATGCGGGGGGAGGGAGATATGCAAAATTCTGAGTCTAGACGGAGTATTGATTAAAGTGAATGTATTTGAAATTGGATGAGTAGCAGTGGCAGAACCAGAGAACAAGGCAGACGCTGGCCCTGCAGAGTCCAGTGAACCACTGTCTTATCAACATTTGGAGTTTGTGTGTTATTCAAGCTCTAGTCAAACGAGCGAAGGACATTATAGTAATCTAGATTGGAGGTGGTGTAAGCAACAAGCACAGATTTGTGGGAAAGGTAAGTGGGCCCTTTAGAAACATGATTGGGTGTCTTTAATGGTAAATGTTAAAGTGACTATTGCTGAGGAAGGAATGATGTGGTCTTAGGTAGGTGTTGAAGAATGTGCTCCAAGGGAGATTTTGGCTAGAGAGCAGGCAGCAGAAAATGAATTGGTAAAATGCACTCTTTCAGACTGATCAAATAAAATGGAAGAGCCCCCATCACAAACCAGCAATGTTGGTTCTTACCACGTCTAACGAAGGACAGCAAATTACCCTAATTATTTTTTTTTTTTAAATTACATTAAAAACATTGTTTTTGTTTTTTCTTAAATCAGACAATACTACTGCTAAAATTCACAAAGGAGCAAGATGGCTGTCATGTGAGGCAGACTAGTTTTGGGCAGTTACCCCTTTGTCCTGATCATGCTTCATGTCCTGCATAAGAGATACCTCAACCTCACCCTTTTCAACATTTACACTATGCCCTTTATCCCCTCATTTACAAATGCAGCTTCATGAGCTTTCCCACAATGGGCGGACTTAGTGCTTGTGGGTAGCACCTAAACATATTATACAGAGGGATCCTTGTTCATGCTGATGTCAGGTTTGAGTGCTGGGGCCTGGCAGTGACTAACCTCCAACTCGTTGTAATGCAAAGATGCAAGCCTGGTACCCTATAAGAGCCTGCAAGGTGCTAGAGTAGCTATGCTAAAAAATCAGTGACTTCAAAGAGCAGTCATTCTTTACCAACAAACAACAGTGCAGACGTTGGGTCACAGAATAGCCAGGGTAAAAAATGGCATTGTGTACCACAGTTTTGGATAGAAGTGGAAGGGATTAGCGATACTTGGATTTCTGAGGAGGATGCAACGTTGGCCTCAGCAGGTAAGCACAGAGGGATAGAGTAGGCAACCTGAACATATGAACTGTTGATTCCGCCTGCCACCTGAGAAGACATTGATGCTAACCCATATTTCACAATACCTGAATACTGGCCCTGCATGTCATCAAACATGTCCAGCAACACTGAATGAGTTTTGAGCAAACTGTTTACAGCTGCTTAGGACTGGCATTGCACAAGGGACATTTGCCTAGGTCTAATATCTACATTACTCTTTTAGCAAATCTTTAAGTCTTATGTTGATGACACCCCAACTAATTATCAGACTTGGCTACAGTTCTGGAAGGCTCAATTAAAGTTCAGTACAATTCTTGCCAAAGAGGCCATCTGAATGAAAGACAATTCTATCCAGCAGTTGCCAGAAACATCTGAAGCAATGATAGTTGGAGGTCTTCCGTACATTGGGTCCTCCACCTGGTGGCCCTCTGAGGTTGGTCCTCTACCCTCTTTTCGCTTGTGTCAAAAATCTCAGCTTCATCTTTGACCACTTGCTTCCTTTATTCTTTAAATCAGCCATGTCTTATGTAATTGTTTCTTCAACATTGTCTTGAACATCATTCCCAGTCTTCCGTTAAGCTGTAGGTGCAGGGATCCCAACTATTATCTTATCCAGTTAGAATATGGAAACTCTCCTTACCTCCTACACAACCTACAAAGTTGAATTCAAATTAAGCAAAAAGTCACAGCATGCCCGATCCTTGTTACTCCGCACCATTATCCAATTTTTCCTCCCTGGCAAATCTCAATTGAATTCGTATTGTAAGCAATCTCTCTTTAAGTCTTCCTGTATTTGTCAATGTCCTCTGTAGAAGACAGGCCCTCTTCATCATCATAAGTGTGTTTGCCCTTACATGTTTCCCTGCATTCTTTATTTTCCACATGCCAATTTACTTTGCCTCCCTGGGATTCTCAAATCCACAGTCGACAGACGCTCACTTTCCAACTTGGTCTAGAAGTCCATTCTTCTCTTCAGTCTCAAGGCAACTAGCTTTTGTTTTCGAAAAACATGTCTCTTCCCTGGTTAGCTTATACTAGTAGCAGGACCCCAGTGGGAAAACTGCATGTTCTGAAAATGCTAGGATCATTTAATCATCAATCAGGATATGTATCCTCAGATCCAGTGGCATCTGCTACAGTTGATGTTACATACTTACATTCCACATTCTCTGAGCCGCAAATAGCAGAGGGAACATTTGCTGCCCTACTTTTCCTGAAATGTTAGTGGCATCAGAGATTTCAATTACATCTTCTTTAAAGGATGGATGGATCAGGTGGGCTGTGGACATTTCTCCAACAACACTGCTGCCGCTGGGGTACCCTACAGTTTGATCTACCATGTCAGGAACATCAAACATGCTTAAAAGGCTCTGCATGTAGCATTAACTCAAATCAATCAATCAATCAATCAATTAATGTGCGTAATCTCCCAACACTGTTTTTTCGTTCTTGTGGCGGAGAAAACTCATGTCACTAGAAAAAAAAACTTCTCTTTTTTCAATGGAGAGGTCATGTGATGCTGAACTGCTGAGAGACGGAATGTAAACTAAGCTCCTACCATCTGAACAATAATCAGATGATTTGACCATTTTTGTCCTGGAGATACTTCTGGAATTTTTTATATATATAAATTTATGAAGTTTTTCTACATTTATAAATTGAAAGAGCAGACAAGAAACAGACCTGCATAATGGTGGACTCCTCTGGCTTATTGTACCCCGCAACAGGAGAGCCTGTCACTCCTGGGATTAATTACATTTCTATCTTAACCTCCAGAAGAAGCTGTAGCAAAGGTGGACAAAGTTTGCAATAAATTTAATTTTGAGGCAGCAGAGAATAGAGCTACAAAATAAAAGGGCAATCTGAAAGAAGCAGACAGAATAATGCTTTCATTATCGGAGTGTCTTAGAAAATGGAGACTGAACCTTGGAGTTTTTCATAGAAAAAATAATTTAGAAAGCTCTTTCTAATGTTTAGATCTTTGAGATGTTTATTACTAAAATGTTATCCGAATCCCTTGGTCCACATCCTGTGCCCGGAGCTAGCATACAACTGACAATTGCTGTATGACTCAAATACATTTAATGGGATATTGTACTAAGAGCTGGTGTAAAGCAGGATATGTGTCATATGAGAACTATGTAATCATTTTTATCCTGCTTTACAATTGATGTGCAGAAGGTTAAAAAACAATGTAATACTGTCAAGGCTGCATGAGACACAAGCACATCAGATATGCAGTAGTCTACCTTGACAGGGAAAACAAAGATTTCGTCCTTGATGGCAGAGCTTATATTTTCACTACTCCAAGTCTACAAGCATCACAAAGGGCCCTGGTCTAGTAAACATTCTTCAATTTAATGCTACCTGCGTTTCTAACTCATTCATTTCTGAAAACTTGAAAACTCAGGGTCACCCAGGAAAGTGAAAGATTTGTTCCTTTAAAGAAATGCACAACAACACCCCTAGCACCTGTTAAATGTACCACAGAGACTGCCATATTTGTTCCAAACATAATATCCTTTACTGTATCTCTGAAATTCAGCCAAGTGTCTTCAGTACTTTCTTGCTACTGACACCATCAAAAACCCAATTTCTGATCTATCTTGAATGTGCGAGGCTTTGAAGATTTAATTCAGTAGGGTTACCTACTCCCACGTACAAATAATCAATTTTGCTCATTTTCTGGATGAATGGAGAGGGTATCCTAACTTAGTTGTAGATTACATTTAAATAAGTGTCCTGCTTTGCAGGTGCTCAATACTTTAAAGTGTCATTTGGCTGGGTGTGTACCATCATTCCCTGATTTTACTATCTTGTATACCATTTACCCTAGCCCTGCGATGTGCATGTCAAAATCTATCCAGTTGATTAATTTAGCTGCATATGAAAAAATACCAGAACCAAATGGTTTTCCACTTATTAAATCCTGCACCTGAATGGAAATCTGATTAACTACACAATTCAGTAGCAAGAACAAGCTTAAACTTGGAAAGAAGGGATAAAACGTTAGATTGACTACTCACTGCTGTGCATGGATTTTAAAATCATTGCCATTGGATCCTCAACATCACAGATCTTGCGACTTCGACTCAACAAACCTGTATTCAGATGCCTGTGTAACTCGCATATCTAGGCCATTCTCATGCTGATCTCAATCGACCAAGGTCACACCAATGCAAATCTTTGTAATACAAATCATACTATTAGCTCTGTAGTACTGAAAATATTTAACATAATTACACTTCTATACATCCCAAAAAGCGAAATAGCTTGTTCCTGTTCCTAAATATAGTAGATTTAGTGTTCTGCAGCATGATGGTGCAATTGAGAGCTCCATCAGTAATTGCAAGTGGGTAGTCAAAAGCCTTTTTGGTTGGAGATCAGAGTTGACTCCTCTCCAGCTTCACAGACGAACTATTTATTTGACAAACAATGGGCAAAACAATTGTACCTATCTGTTCCCGCATATCGTAACCATTTTCTAGGCTATGCAATGAAACACTGAAATGTTCACACAATAATTCGCCAAACGCAGTGTGCTACCTAAATGTAGTATGCATATAATAAAAGTATTCATTTTACAATAGACAGCCTCTATACATTCTATGTCCATGTACAAAGTGCATATAAATAATAACATTACAAATTGTGTTTTCAGAAGCAAAGCAGCCCCTGCTATCACTCAGTGATATTGTAGATATACAACCCATAAAACAAAATAAGAGTAGGCAAAAAAACATCCAATAAACTGATAATAATTCTCTCCGATTCACAGGTATTCAAGTGTGTAGTTGGGTGTACTCCAAGTTAAGCAGTTGCATCTATACAACTTAGGCCTGATTTTTCTATTTACACTTGCTATGATTACTACAGTACTCTACAACTAAAATGTAGTTTACAAAATATTATTATTGTACTTACTCTGTTATCTTCTCACATCTCTGTTCGATCTGCTCAATTAGTGTCTATTAAAACAAAAATAAAAAACAGGACAGACTTAGGTTTTTTCATTTTTTTCAGTAACTGTTGTTTTTTGCAATGTATTACACTTCTTCATTTTTTTCCTTCCTATATGGTAAATGGTTTTAATCCCTGTAACCTTTTTCTGTTCCTTTGGAGCAAAAGGCAGTAAGTTCTTTGTTGAAAGCACCAATGAAAATAATTAAAATTCGCCCTTTTGGTCAGAGCAAAGCAAGTACGAAGACCACATTCAAAGACTAATTGTGAAGGTATGACTTACATATGAGTTTTACATGAGGGTTGATGTGTGTGATAACTCTAAAAAAATTGAGTTTCTCGTGACTTAAAATAAACTCATTCTAGGGAGTCATGATGTTGAAAAAGGTGACTTACAAGAAATCCAGATTTTGTCATATGTTTGGGTACGGCAGCCTGTTTTTGGCACATTCTATTGTCAACCTGGTTCTCCAAGCACCAAATGCAGAATCTCTTCTACTTGAACATGCATGCGGAAGGATACTTGGGTAGTTTTAAAATGTCAAAGCCATACATATGAATTGTAAAAACCCACACTACATTATTCAGAAGCCACAAAGACATGGACATAGTCAGCAGAATTAGTTTTGGTGGCAGGACCTTGCTTGATTTACTGGAGACCCTGGTGCCAGGGAAGTAAGTCTTCTGCATCTATTTTGACAAAAAAGATTGTCTGGTTACAGCCAATGTTATGGCCAGTCAGGAGATAGTGGCAGGTGCTCTGTGCATCTCTTAAAAAAACTATGCACCCTATTTCTCTCTGTTTAGATAAAACGTTGTTGTTTTACTCCGAATTTGGTATATAATGGAGCTCAACATTATAAAGAGTAGAAAAGACTTTATAACTAGAGTCCCCTCCACGCTAGAAGACTACATATCGTATGACAACTCCATGGTTCACTTTATCCACTGTGCAGCGAGGTCACACCCTGCATGTGCCTCAACATCCCATTAATGAATTATTCACAAGTGATAATGGGGAAAAGGGGTCTCTGGGGTAGATTTCATGATTTTCTTTGGCACAACCAGGGCAACAAGTGTACTTGTCATGCCAATTCTCTATTTTCTGGCATCACTAATCCACCAAACAATGCTAATGAAGTTGCATGTGGAGTGTGGTGTTTGGCATTCCACATCTGTATGTAGCAGCTGTCACGCAGAGGTCCACCGCGCAGTTCTACTTTTCAGTTGGCATTGTGAGGCCCATAATCACACCAATACCACAGAACTACAAATTTGAGGTTCCATGTGGAATCCCTCAGTGACTTATGAAATAGAGATGAAAGCGGTCTCCTGAACTACCAGGGTTGATCGGACATGCCGAGAATGTTTATCCTAGTTAACTAATGCACCAGGTGAATGCTGAGACTAGGTTAACAGAATTCAGCAGGTGTGCTAGCCATCTCAATCTCACCTGAGCTACTCACAATAAGAGACCAGAGCCATTTGGTGAAGTCGGAAAGATACAAGAGGACATGATAATTCAGTGAAAAATAAGACTTAGAGAAGCAAAATGTTCAGAGATATTTGCCAGTGAGCAGAAGAAAGACCAGCCGAAATGACCTCTGTGCAATGTGGGACAAGCAGCAGCTGGTATACTTAAGGTAGCAGGGTCAACATTCATGCAGTTGAACACCTATCCCTAGGAACACCATTCCATATTTTCATTGATTTGGAATGGGTGTGTTGTCCCTTAAATCAAATGTACATCTTAGTGACTGATTTGAACTCTAATTAAAATGTATGTTTTGCTCCAATCATAGCAATATAATTTTTAAGTATTAAAATGTAATTATTTAAACATATGTTCCAAGGCCCACATTCTATTGATTATGAATATGAAATAAAGTTACTTATTCATCTATCATCAGATTTAGAGAACGCTACCACTGCCACCCCTTAATGTCACCCCTGTGCCACACCAGATAGGTCACAGATAGCGCACTCTAAACCAAGAGGATGCTTTTTGTCCACCATACTTTTCATACAATTATCCTAAGATAATCAGACTTTGGAGCCATCATAGAAGAAGCCTAATCACTTTGTCTCTAAACTTCACACCTCATAAACTATCAAAATAACACAAACTAAAGTGTCACCATCTCAATACAGAAATAAGCAAACAAGACGGACAAGATTTTTTTCATTTGCGCAATTTTCCCAAAACAGCTTCTGGGCATACCTAGCGTATTCAACGGAACAGTTTATTGAATTCAAGTCGATAAATGCATCTTACAGGGTTCTTTGAGTAAATAATCATTTAAAAAATGCTGCCGCACGAATTATTATTGCATACTTACACTGACTTTGGGAGCTGCCGATCTGAATTTTACATAAAACAACGTGAAGGCATTGTCAGAATTTGGTACTGCCAGAGGATCCTGTTTGTAAAAAAAAATAACACAAAGAAGCTATTTTTTGCGAGTGTAATAACGTCTTAATATGATTAATTTTACTTGTCCATTGAACATCTATATATTAACCATTAAAACTATTTTGTATTGGCTGCCTGTTGACAAGAGAGTTACATAAAAAAACTATCAATTTGTCATAACATTCTGATTGGAAATAGCACTTTTTATGCAAAGGATATTCACTCCGGACTATCCCTTTAACAACCTTTGTTCTTTTTTGAAAGGCCTATTACCCGTTTCCAAAATCTACAAATCCGGGCCTGGTGGTCACCTCTTTTCTTTTATCGCAGCTAAACTTTGGAACACTTTACCCCTTCCCTTGTGTCTTGTGGAAGATTGTGTAACTTTTAGAACAATCTTTAAAAAGTGATTAGTTGCAATCTCAAACGCAGACTGTGCTAATCTTTGAAGGTTTCTGCTTACCACCAGGATGCCAGTGAGAGTAACAGAGCACTCTACAAAACCCAGACCAAGCACTTAATATCCGATGAGCACAAAGACATCAGTGGATCAATAAACCACAATGTAGCTCAACTTAAAAAGATTTGGGATTTTTGTAAATTGCTGAAATTAGGAGCAGAGACATGGATGTTTGCATAACAGTGAATGGCTAATGAAGGAGAATGCAAAGGCCTTTCCTATTGACAATCTGAGGTTTCCATAAGCTTTATTTAATATTGAAGTTTGCCTGTGGTCAGACAGAGGCATCACTATTGTGGCACTAGTCAGTCCTTCTGTCCTTTTCATCACATGCAAAATTCAGAATAGACAGCCAGACAACATTGTATGAGAGCGGAATAAACAGAGAACAGTGAAATCTTGTGGACAAAACAAGCAGTGCAAACGTACACAGAAATGTTTTTTTTTGTTTTTTTACAGGGACATGGCATTCTGCCCATCCATGTGCTGTTATTTCAAGGACATTTCTGAAAGGCAATTCCATGGTTTGAATACTAAAGTGTCGGCACCTACTAATGTCTAATGACCAAGATAAAAGATTGTGAATTCTATGGCATATGACTTGAAGACGAATAAACATGCATATGCTGTTAAACTAATATATTAAAACAACATCAGAAACGCAAATCTATCTTAATTCACAGCTAGGTTAGAAACCCACAGAACTGTTTTCGACCTCTTAAATTTCTAACTTCTTAGGAGGCTAATGCTAGACAATGCTACAGCTTAGGAGACATGCCAAAACAATTGAGCCTGCTCTTTGACCCACAATACAAATGCAGAGAGGTACAACAAGATAAATATAAATGACGATCATAATATCAACGTTTGAAAACCTTAATAGGAAGACATGGTTCCTAGTGAAGCTCGCCAAGATCATTTTCACAAAACTTACCCTTTTTATTAACTGGCTTGTCAGGTTATGAAGTGTGTTCACAGTGTATGTCTTCATGAGATGCATAGCTCTAGAAAGGCATTGTTTGAACTTTGTCAGGAACACTGGGTAATCCTTAAAATTAGGCTGCAAAATAATGTTGCGTAGTAAGAAAGGCATACATGAAAATAACATTACATGAAAACTAATAATGGAATTGTTAGTAACTGTTTTCAGAGATTTTGACTTTGTACATTCTTCCAATAGCCACGACCAAATAAAGACGACCTTGGAGATGGCGTGGATTCATGAATCTGAATTTACTCGAAAGATGCCAAACCAATGTGTGAAAAAAACCTCAAAATCAAAAGTATATAAAAGCACAGAAAGTCTGTTCTGTGAAGGAGAGACTTGGAAACCCCACAGAAATGGAATGATAGCGATGCCTTGGCAGGGATATTTTATGGCATTTGATTAACCTCTCCAGTTCAACTAGTTCTTCAGCACTTGTAATTGCTGCGATCAATTTACTGTCTTTAAGCTGCCTAAAAAAGCATACTGAAGATACAAAAGATTCTTTAAAAGAAAATAATCTATATTACAGTATAGTATTCATGGATATCCTGTCCCAAAAATCGGAACACAAAATTATGCAGCTGTTATTGGTGTGCCGCATGTTAGGCAGGCCTTTGGAGGAAAGGGAGATACCTTGTTTACTCCAAGTTGGTTTCTGCCTAGGACATGGTTTGTTCAATATAAAAAGAGGAAATTAAGGGGGGGTGCTTACTGGGCCAAGATGGTGGAAGTGGAACGGTTCCGTAATGAGCATCGGTTGAACTGTGCTCATGACGGAACCGTTCCGTCATGACCACGCCCGTTTCCGTTAGGGCTCAGCACCAGGCGGTAAATCGTACCGCACGCAAGGTGGTAAGGGGCTTCAACCTATGTTTAACATTAAATAAGAATGTGATGGAAGGAAGGTATAATTTAATCTCAGCTACTGATAACTGCTTGAGCGACATTGCAGTTCATCATTTTTAACGGCTGATTACACACAGCTAGTGTAGCTCGAGCCTAGCCTACTTCCCGTTTGCTGCTCTACTGATGTGATGTATTATCCATTCAAATCTTAACTAATCTTTTTTTTTTATATCTGCTAAGGGCTTAACTCTTGTTGGAGATGTTCCTTGAGCGATGAGCAACCCCATTATGCCCTACAGCGCAGCATCATTGGATGGGGACTCACCACAGAGCTTGGTACATATGGTTGTATGACGATCCATCGCGTGCAACATCCTCGCGTGCGTTCGCATCGCGGACAAAACATCGCAATGGCATTTACATCGGCCATTTTCTCATCGCACGACGTTGCGCCGCAAATGCGGCCTTGAAACAGGATCGCGTGTCACATCGGCGACATAACAACGCTAGATTTTTTGTAGTTGTACTCGAGAAGCCTTTCTCTCCCGGCTCAGCCGCCCCTCAAGAAAAGTTGATTATTTCCAACACTGATGTCACTTCCCCAGCAGTACAATGCGATAATATTAAAAAGTCTGTCCCTGCTACGGAAACTCATTTTATCTGTGCTGCATCTATTGCAATGCCAAATTTCCTGTCCCTGGCTTTGTTACCCCCACCCTGCGGAAACTAGCTCTTTGTTAATTTGTGGCCAGCCACCTACTCATCCAGCTCACGAACAGATGAATCGATATCAAAACACAATACAGCATTACAACTCTCAGTGCTGCCAGTCTAAAACTACTTACTCCAAGTCCCCCTGAATATTTAAGTCCAAAGGTGGATGCCAATTTAATGCTCACGAACTCCGCCTTTCAACATGGCGGCGCTCCACTCAGGCAAACCACCTAGCACCCAGAAGTGAACTGAAAGCATGTTCATTCTAACAATCAGGGCACCCCTCTTCAGGAGAGAAGCGCCTAGAAGTAGTGCAGGTCATGCTACTTATATTCACACATCTCATTCATTTTTTTCTTTTATCTAGAGCTTCCTTTCCATTATTAAGTTTGAACTCCAACCTTAGGTTAACACAGTTTAGGCAGCTGTTAGCAGGATACTAAACGAAAGCTGAACAGTAGTCCGGCTCAAGGCGGTGTACTCGCACAACTGCAGCATCCTTGACCACGGCTGGTCTCTTTCAGAAATGTGAAAACAGCATCCCTTGCTTCCTCGATAAAGGACAGGCAGCTGTTGGAAATGTGATGTACGCTCTGGTGATGGAAGCTGTGGATCTTGCTGGCAAAGAATATATAGAAAAATAATGGGTCAAGCAAATAGAGGAGCCACATGTGCCTACTTGTGAGGAGTTGTAAACTTGACTGAAAAAATATATATGCTCTTGCTATCAGTGGATGGTAGGAGGCTTGAACCTCGCCTGTCAGCACCAAAGTCTGTTTATGTTTCCGTCAGACCACATGTCGTTGCAGTGATTGACACTGATGTTTCGCTTTCTTAAATAAACATAGTTCGAAATATGCGCTGCTTTGCTTGTTTGTGCTAGCATATGCGCTGCGCTGCTTCCCATTGTAAGTAAATTCGATGTCATCAGCAATTGTGCTCGCATATTGTACATCATTTAAAAAACATGATTCAGAGCAACATTTGGCATGTCAGGACCAGACCGTATTTTAGGGCTGGCTTTGGCTTACCTGTCTCGCCTGTGTCATGCATCACAAACATGTAATACATAAACATACACTGACTGAAATAAACATTGTTCTTTAATAATTGTGCTCGCTTCCCATATGCGTTGCTTAAAGTTAACACTAGCAGGTGTTTAAGAAATATCATATGTTAATGTGAACATATTTAAGTATATTTTTGTTAATTCCAAAATATATCTGCTCTTGCTATCAGTGGATGGTAGGAGGCTTGAACCTCGCCTGTCAGCACCAAAGTCTGTGTATGTTTCCGTCAGACCACATGTTTCAGTGATTGACGCTGATGTTTCGCTTACTTAAATAAACATACTTCGAAATATGCGCATACTTCGAAATATGCGCTGCTTTGCTTGATTGTGCTAGCATATGCGCTGCTTCCCATTGTAAGTAAATTCGATGTCATCAGCAATTGTGCTCGCATATTGAAATGACATAAATACACATTCTTCTTTAATAATTGTGCTCGCTTTATTGAACGTGTTGAGCATGTGAGCGACTTAAATAAACATTGTTCTTTTATAAACATTTTTGTTTTATAACTGTGCAAACATATTTAAGTATGTGCTCGCATATTGAAATGCCATAAATACACCTTCTTCTTTAATAATTGTGCTCGCTTTATTGAACGTGTTGAGCATGTGTGCGACTTAAATAAACATTGTTCTTTTCTAATTGTGCTCGCAAAGTGTCAGCATATGCGCTGCTTCCAAGTAAATTCGATGTCATCGTTACCGATGTAATAGTCAATGCGATGCACTTGCATGCGTCCTGATGGCATGCGATGTGATGACGGGCACGATGTAATCGCCTCGTTGAAATGTCAGCGCGATGCGATGTATCCGATGTAAGGGGCGCTTCCCGGTACATATATGTCCTTCACATGGGGGTGGGACATCTTTAGCATCTATGCCTCCTCCCACGGTTCTTCCGAACATTTTGTAGGGCCGGTAGATGGGCTTTATTAGTCTCATAGTTTGGGCGGATAACAGTTGTTCTGCTACTCTGATATTATTTCCTGTTGCAATTGTTTCCTTGCCCTCGCCCCCAGTTATGGCTCATTGCCCAGGAACATCCATCCCCCCTCGTACTGCCCTGAGCCGCAGTCATCACTGCCTGTCCCGACACCTCTTGCTCTTGCTGGGCTAACCTCCTCTGGGGCTACATTTTGTTTCCCACAAAACCTACATTAACATCATAGTTTACAATGTGCAGGGTATTCACACACCCTTGCGCCGTTATGCCGCGTGCTCCTACCTTAAGTGTAGATCTGCTCACATAGCGCTGTTACAGGAGAAGCATTTAACACTAGCTGAGGCAGGCAGGCTTCAGAAACTGTGCAGGTGTCAAGTGTTCACCACTGATTATTCCTCCTATGCAAGGGGAGTATTGCTCTAGGTGAAACCAGGAACCCCATTTGTGATGGATGACGCTGGGGCAGACACTGAAGGCAGGTATGTGTTCATACAAGGCCGTTTAGACCGTTATCGCCTCTTGCTAGTATCCATATATGCCTTCAACACAGATCAGGTCTTGTTCCTGCATGCACTATCTACTAGTCTGTCGTGCTGGAGTGCAATCCCATGATTCATTGGGGGCAACTTCAACTATATCCTTAATACAACTCTAGACCGCTCTTCCCTCCCCTGCCTGAGACACCGGCCACGTTTAATGCCCGTGCACAGGACGATTGGCTCCAGCATTGGCAACTCCTTGATGTGTGGTTCTCTCGCAATCCTGTCACATGTGTGTACTACTTTAGCTCTTCCCTGCACAAACAACATGTTCGGTTAGATCACTTCATAGTGTTGGCCAGCTTACTCCCGGCTGTCATACAAACGGATTACCTAGAGTGTATTCACTTGGACTACAACCCTCAATTCCTACAGCTTGCATAGGAGATAGGAATCCCTGCCATCCTGCGTGGCTCCTGCAACCCGCAGTGCTGGAAGACCCACCATTTTGCGCCTCCTTAGGCACTGCAATTGCCGATTACCTTGAGTTTAATGGCGGTTCTGCGAATGACAGACTATTTCCTTCTTACACAGTGTGTGACTACAGGGGTCCCTGAGCCCTTTCTCCATGGGGCACAGATGACCCACAGTTAGGGTAAGAGAGATATGAGCTGGCCTCACATCACTTCAAAATGTAACGCGCAATGCACAAGCGCAGTTTCACACCGACAACTTGTGCATGCAAATGTGCATGCTAAGTGTTTGTCTATCATTTTCCAGCCCGTCGTTGTAAACTGTGTATTTGTTTGGCATGTTCTAGGAAAATGTGGAATGACAAAGGTCAACCCAACTAAAAAGTGGCACTAACAGGGTTGTATGCCACAATATGATCCAGTGTTTCGTCCTATATGTGGTACTGTTCCATCAACTCCTTACCTTTGCTTGAAACTCAATAAAATAGATACCAAAAAAAAGAAATTGGGTTTCGTATTGCATTCAATTTGAATAAAATTCAAATGTTTTTTATGTATCCTACTGCAAATATTCTAAGGGTAAAGAATCATGATAAACATCCGATAGCAGTGTGGTAACCCCTTCAAATTTCAAATACTAAACTGTATGGCAGTACTTAACATAAAATCAGAAATAGGTCAAGTCTATAAACTGTTAATTTCTCCACGTTAAAATATAATTAACAAATATGTCAGACAATTGAAAGTACATGGTTCAGGATTACTTACATGTGATGAAATATACATTATACAGTCATCCAGCTTTGCCAGCATTGGGATAAACCCTTCACTATTCACAGACAATGTGGGAGAATTTAGTTTCTATAAAAAAAGCAAAGTACTGTTAAAAATTAATTTAGAGATCTTGTTAAAAAAAGACTTTAATTTAGTGTGTATTATGCTTTGTCATAAAATCATACAATGCACATAAATATAAAGTTCTTAGCCTTATTAAAATACAGAACACAATGAAGGCTTCCTTTAAACATCAAGTGTTGCTTAAAAGGGAAAAGGAAGAGACTGTCAGGAAAGTAACTGATAGAATCGCAGTACTCAAATGGGCACTATACTATAGACACATTCCCGGACCTCGCCTGCAATTACCTGTCAGATGCAGCCTATCAGTGCTACCCTGTATGCATAACACAGGCCAGTATAAGGAACATGACTCTCTATTAAAACAATCCCAAAGGATATTTCTCCATAAAACACAGCATAATGCAAGGCATGGAGTATTGAAACACTACTCCAGACAAAACTAAGCTAGGCAAGAGCTATAGACCAAGCCTTCAACATCATGAAGAATGCTCCTGTGCAAACTCTGATCTCTCAACCTCCCAGAAACCCACAGAAGGGAAAAATAACCTATTTTGCTAGTATGCCCTTGTGGCATTGTGCCCACATATAAATATATCTTTGAAGGCATTCTGCGTGCATGACGGGTCGAAATGTAGACACTGTCAGGGAGAGGAAGCAGGCCCTAAGTTCTCTCCTGCTCAAATATCTCTCCAACAGCATGCTGTACTTTTTTATGTCTGGATTTATTTCACTGTTATCCACACTTCTGCCATCCCCTGTTCCCTCCAGCCCTCTCTTCATCCTTCCAAATTAAATGTCCTGCTCTCTCTTTATCTGACTGCCAATCGAATAAACCCCCAAGTCAGCTACCCACAAAGCACCACTGACCATTCCGAAGAGATATTAGCATTTTGTTGAAGACACCCACATCTACAAGGCATCTTCAATTTGCTCTCTACCGTGTCCCCTCGTTTACATTCTCTTGGCCCTCTTTTCATCGCTCTTGTCACTCCTTATCACTTTGAGGCAATGCTAGGGTGTCATAAATCACTCTGGGGGAGAAAAAGTGTGTAATACAACAATGCGTCACAGCAATCAAAAGGGTTAATAATCTTGGACATCCTAATAGCAGCTGAAGTTTATGATGAGTGTGTCAGAGTAGGCCGTATGTTGTCGTCTCTGCTGCTTATGTACCCTCCAGCAACAGAGTGGATACAACGCTGGAAATCACACTCCAGCGAGGTCTTCCTTCCTCCAGCAATGGGAAACCTGCATGTAAGAAAGGGATCCTTACGCACTTCTTCACGGCACAAGGTCAATGAGCCACAAAAACCTCTACTCCGGGGTACAAAGACTCAAGAGTCCAGTTTGAGGGGAGGGTGACCTCATGAAATACTGTCAGTTAGAGAGCAGGATTGCAACTCTTGAATAACTTGCACACATGGTTTGGGACGATTAAGACGGACACTGAAACACCTATGGACAATAATGGGTATCTGTGGTCAGACAGAAGTGAACATTTAAATCATTTTACTAAGCGTGACAACTTGCCCTTACGAGTTGTTTGTGGACTAGGGAACAAGCAAAAAAAAACACCCCTCAACTATCTCTGAACTCAATTCCATGGAGGGAGGCCTGAGACAACAGTGGCAGGACCCACCATCTTCACATTATACAAGCAAAACATCTTTGGAAGAAAAGTATGTCTGAAAACTCGGAAGAAAGAGGCGTCTTACATCACTATTAATTTCGCACTGAGGTGCTAGTATGTAAACAATATGAAATATGTGACACATTACATTTTAAACTTACAGTGTTTATAGTTTCTAATTCATTAAAATATGAAAGTTTCTGTTGAATGCTTTCAGCCAAATCAACGAGCTCGGACTGTGAAAAAAACACAAGATAAGAAAGTAGGGGTTAATGCCGAGTTATTACAGCTATACCAGTCTCAACTAAATCATGCATTGTATCAATTATAAGCTATCTTCCATATTTAGTTGCTACATTATGAACATACCACATTTCCACCCCAGTTCATTTTAAGATATATCCGTTTAGCCATCCGTCAGACCGCCACTACTGTTTCATTCTGTTGAGTTTCTGTTTGCATGTCCGCTATGCCTGACTGTATGTTGGCTGGGCCCAGCCAGTTTCAGCTACATTTAGCAAACTACAGTCTATTACAGCATTGTTAGCAATCAGCAAGCGACATTAACATGGGGAACTATGTGTTAACGAGGCAGATTGGCACAGAGTCGAGGAGGCAACTGTGCACTGACACCGAGGGATCAGGTGTGTATGTGTGTGGGTGGGGGTGGGGGCTGGCTTTAAAATCTCGCCTCCATTACATTCGTTATTGAGACCCCTTTACATTTGTCTTTGACCCACTTTAATAAATAGCCCAGTGAGTTATCACGTAGACTGTCACACCAATCAGACCGCAGAACGAACGGCCTGTTAACATTACTTTCCTAGGAAGCTCATGAGTAATGTACTGTTTTTTAATTTTTTTTTTTTTTAAAGTCATCGGTCAATAGCAGAACATGGGAAAATATAAACGGTACAGCTAATACATCAGAAATAATGCAAAATACGAATTTTAAATTACCAAACATCACTGAGCGCACTCAGCAAATAATAGTTATACTGTCCCTTTATATAAAGCGCACAATAATGTTACCTGATCCTCGCTACTTAATAGAGGTTAGGTATAAATCCGTGTTTCAACTACTTGTGAGCCGAGTTTAAACACACATCTGCGCAGCAAGCGCCGATTCCACAAAGGTGTCCAACCACTACTGACATTCTTTTTTTAAAAGGACAGTCTAACCGTATAAATCTGCCTCTGGCGCCATCTTGTGGTTTAATACACATGAGTAGACTTGAGCCGAATTCCTTACAGACTTAGTTTAAGGCTAAAATGAATGAACCCTAAGGTTTAAGTGCGTACTAGTGAAGTGTAACCGGTCAAGGAACGTTGCTATTTTTACTTGCGAATTCAACTGAGGCAAAGTAGATAAACGTTTAGGCCTGCAACGTTGTCAAAAGATAAAACAAAAATGAAATATTTGCATTATGAAAGCTGCCGGGGAAAAAGGCATTCACGTTGTCTAAAAACAGAATACGTGTTAAGTGATGAAGTAACAGTCATGCATACCAGGTACGAATTAAGGAGCGAGTCTTTATTTCTTAACTGCCTTTCTCCGTGCCAAAGGAGTCTGAACTCCATTAAACACACAACATTCGAGACCCTGTCAGCAACATCTGAGGGCAGGCAGAATACATAAAAATAACAATCCCACCCCCTCCCCGCCCATTCATTTCAACAATACCAAACAATGAGAAACAAGAAAGCTTAAACAATGCTCCAATTTAAAAAAACATATATTAAGTAAAATAATTTTTTTTTTAAAGTAACACAAAAGTACATCATCACATTGAACTGATTAAGAACATACCATGTTTCCATATTTTGAATATCACATGTAACCATTCTGAGAACATAATTAATGCTCAATACATCATAAAATCCTTGTGACACAGGATTTTTCCCGTCACTTCTCAGTGTACTTTTCTTTATAGTACTATCAACAGAATCAGACAAATTGACACCTGAAGTCTCCAGATAAGTCTTTATAAGAGTAGCCCTTGAATTTCACAAGCATGGACATATTCCAAACTTCTCCTGAATCTAAAATAACAGCATTTCTCCTTACTTTACTGATGACAAAGAGGCCCAATAAACGAAAACTATCCCTTCCTGATAAAATCATTTTTTTCACCAGTACAGCATCCCCCTACTTTCTATTGCCCAACCTGCATAGCATTTTTCCTGTCATATCTAGACATAATTCTGCTCATGATTCTTCTATCGACCAGATATTTATTCCTTAGAATTTTTAACCTCCACTCTCACCTTCGCTAGACTTAACCACGATGGACTTAGTTTGGAGTAAGGTCTTCTACCTTTCAATAAGAAAAATGGAGATTCCTTGGAAATATTATTAGGTGCATTATGATGCGCCCAACAAGTTTCCAGCAAAATCTAACTTAAAGGCGAGCCAAGCAGACCACTCTTAACATAATTGCTCACCACCATATTCATCCATTCAGCCAGTCCATTTGCTTGAGGAGAACAGAGAGCAGTTTTTAGGAGTTTAATAGAAAAATCCATTTAAGAACTCACACATTTCTTGCGATTTAAATTGCATTCCATTATCCCTGATCAAAAATTCAGGGATTCTTTGTGAGAAAACTCTTCTTTAAGGAACTCTATCGCAGTCTTATGTTCACTACAGCCACACATTTAGTCACCACCCACTTGGATGTGTAATCTACCAGCTACATGACATACCTTTCCGTATTGGGCATCAAATCAAAAGAACCAACTATATCAAGCCCCAGCTTTGTCCAAGGTTCAGAAGGAATTTCTACGGAAGCAAGTGGAGGAGAACGGGTAACCTTGCACTTCTCATTGTTGGCACACTGTCAACAATCACTGACCAACACCTGAATCGGATGGTTCATTCCAGGCCACGAATGCCACTCTCTCTAACAAGTCTTGGTCAAATTCCTGCCTAAGTGACCTCATGAGCTAAGTTAATCAACCTTCATTTTAAGCTTAGCAGTAGTACCATCCAAAATCTCTGAACACTCTCAGAAATGTCTTTAGCAACCGGCTATCCCTTTAAAATAAAATCCAACTAAATGGCCATAAACTCATCATCAACCAACAGAGAACTTCAATGATCACTGTTAGAGGTGCTCTCTTGAACTGACCCAATCTAATAATGTTTTCACTTCCACTATCATCTTAGATCATTAGCCAAGATGAACAATCAGCTGTGCTGTTTTTGGACCCCGGAATATATTCCACACTAAAATTGAATTCAGAGAGTCCTTCATTCCATCTCTTTATCCTGGGAGTAAAAACATATATGAAAAAAATCCGTAACAGCGGCCAATGATCCAATCTCACGCAACAAGGTATGCCCCACAAAAAAAAATGTAAAATGGTGAATAACACAAAAAAAAGAGCCCAAATCTCCCTTTCAACAACTGAATAATGTTCCTCAGCACCTCTCACAGCACGTGCAAGCAAAGCTATGACATTTTCCTCTCAATCACCCACTTGTGTCAACACTGCACCCAACCCACCAAGACTCGCATCAGTGGAAACAGTCTTCAAGCACGCATCAAACTGACCGAACGTAGGCATGACAGTATTATTTTCCTTGATGGCAACAAATGCCTCTTTACACTCCCTGACCCTTTAAACTTCGCTCCCTTCTCATGTAGGGATCTTATGGGCTGTGATAAACTGGCAAAATTTGGCAATGAATGTAAAGCATACTTCGGCAAAGCCCAAGAACGAGTGCACTTAGTCCTTGTTACCAGGCAAAGGTGCCTATACAATTCTCTTAGCTAAAAACAATTTTGGACTTAGTCCTCACCAGAAATAGTATGTCCCTGATAAGTGACGGAAGACACTCTGAAACTACATTTCTCCTTTTTCAGCGTAAGACGTGACTTTTTTAGCCTTTCCAGAGCCAATCACAGTGTACCATCGTGTTCTTCCTTTTCTTTATCATAAACTAAAAGATCGTGCTGGAAAAATAAAACTCTTGGCAAACCATCTAGTACTTTTGCCATTACTCTGGAAATAGGCGTCTGCCACACCAAATGCCATTCGTACAAATCTGTAACTGCTACAGCTGTGACGAAAGATGTTAAGTGCCTAAAATCTTTAAGTAAAGAAACTTGATGGCATTGAATGGGCAGGTTTTTTGGAAAATGAAACCTACTCGGATTGAAACCCCCTAGTAACATTTTCTAGGAGTGTGCAGTGAAAAACACGAGGTTTAAAAACTAACATGAGGGAAAATGACGCTGCGCAAGCGCATACTAAAGCACTGAACTAGGCCGCAAATGCTTGACTAATGAAAATAAAGAGGCTAATGCTGCTTTCGAGCACATTATTAACGTTTGCTAGGAAAAATAACACGGGTTGCGCATGGTTAGATGCAGCATTGGGAGGATGCGTAAATAAAATCATTACAAAAGGAGTAATAATAATTGTTTTATTCTCTTTAGAGGCATGGCTTAAGGAGAATGATTTTTACAAAATAATCAGAAAAAGCTAAGAGAACGTGGAGGGAAGGCAAAGGCGAGCAACTTTTGAATTTACGTGTGCCTGCCAAAAGTTAAATGTGGCGACGAAAACTATCAGCAAGTGAGGAACGTTTCCTCCAGAAGTAAACGAGTGGCACAAAAAGTAACAGATTTTGAAACATTAACAGAGAAAACGAAGCTAAAGCCTGATATTTGTATACTTGTGGGAAGATGCTGTGATGAATTTAAAAAAATAAAACATAACATTGACAGAGATGGACATGTCGAGTGTGGTGTGACAGTACACCCCCTTCCTTAACCAATCAAATGTAGAATAGCTCCTTATTTTGAAACAAGTGTGGGTTGGACATTTGGGTTTTAGGATATCATTGAGGTGCCCGGTGGGAGGGGTGTGTGGAAGGCGTTTAGGCAGATCCTTGGGAGATCGTCGCTGTCGTCAGTTTTCTGTAGAGGCCTACTTGTTTCTTTCTGTTATTGCCCGAGAGTAGATTTCCTGTTCCAACTGGGTTAGTATAGATAGAACAGTGAATTTGCATAATTATTTGCAAATGTATTTTGTCTCTGAACCATTTCTCTCTTCGCCTTTCCACTCCTTCAATGCACTGTCAATATGATGTGAATTTTGTCATTTCCTTTGCTAATAACTTACTCAGTGATATTTCATGATTTTATACTGTGCCTTGGTACTTGATGAGCATTTATTTCACATTATTTAGATAAACATTATAAATATACCCATTTAGTCAGTCTTTATTTAGAGTGACTTTATTATTTTATTACCTATAACTAACCAACTATAAAAATATGTCATTGCCACATTATTTTTTATGAGAAATGCAGGTTCTATTGGAGATTGGTAAGTTAGGAACAAACTTTGCATTACACTGAACCCAGGCTGAAGGGACTTTGTTGGGTAATGTAATTGGGCCTAGTTTATTGCAAATGTGTTGTTCCCTGATCGCTGGATCAGCATACAGAAGCCAGAGCAATCACACAGGACAATTTTCCATCCTTGATTATGGAAATAATTTCAGAAATGTTGGGCAATGGTTGACGATCCACCAAAAGCTGTTGTTAAACCCACAAAAGTCCACACACAACCTTAATTTCTTACCCCCATTTTGAGGTGCTAAAGCTACTGGGGTGAGCCATTCTGATGACAATTTCCTTGCTTACTACCCCTAGAACATAAACCTCGGGGTGGAGCACGAGAATTCCAATATGGCCGAGAAGATTCGCCCGCAATAAACAGTAAGTGAAGTACAGGTCTTCTTCGATACGGGAAATCAACCTGGCATAGCTGTGGAAATTAGAAAAATTAATGTACATAAGCGGCGTTCATTTGCCTTTTTCCATTCCCCTCCCTGTAGGCTCCATGAATACCGTGAAAAATTGACCGCATCATTCCGCCAGTAAAAGCCTGTGCCCATATGTACATGACAGCCATTTTAGGCACCATGGCCTTTTGCCCGCTCATTGGAATCCCCGGCTTCCCTCCTGCGCGTATTTGAACACCCCCCCCTCTCACATGCATAGACCATAAAACCCTCTCCCTCTGCGCGACCCTGCTCTGAAAAGCAACCCTCCTGCTTGACCCACGCAAACCCCCCCCCATTTCCTCTTGAAGAAGCATCCTTCGCCTCAGCTGACATAACCCCCCCCCAGCTGTGCCTGGCTGCCCCCGCTCTCTCATGCACGGGTCATAAGACCTCTCTCTCTGTGCGACTCTGTCCTTGGGAGTCACGCTCGCGCCTGACCAACACCTCCTTTCCTTTCATGAATACCCCTCTGTTGGTAAACTCTCCCTCTGCGCCTGATTGTCCACGCGGCATGAATACCTCTCCTTTGATGACCCCTTCCACCGAGTCCGATTGTCCACACTGGTCCGAGGCCATCGCCTAAGCCGGGAGATACAGTTTACTGCCCCTTATTGTATGGAGTCACTCCTCTTCAAAGGACCCACTATTGATCCTGGCCTCCCCACCCCCTGGGGTACGATCAGGCGCACACATCCTAAGAATCGGCGGAACACTCAGCTGCATGATTGCCCCCTCCTCTTATCAGCAGGTTAAGGGCCTCTATTGTGGATATATGTGGGGTGGGATTGACACGAGGATTACGGGGGATGTCTTTTCCTTGTTTCACAATGTCGTGATTGTATTAAGGAGTGTTTTGTAAGGTATAAAAGACGATGTCTCAGAGCACTTGTTAGAGCACCTCCCGATGACACCTTGTTTCGTGTCTGAAATGACAGGCTCTCCTCATGAGAAATAAACTCTGTTCTTGTGTCCCTACTTCCAGCGCTCGTCTCTTTGTTTGGTAACTATTCAAAATGGGAACTAAGAGGCGCCTTGCGCCAGCAGCCTGGGCATCGGTTGTCATATGGGCTGACTTTTCCACAATTGGCGTCCCAACGCGGGGCCCATCAGCGACATAAGGTCCGGTAAGAGAGGCCCAGACGATGGGGTGAACATCTAAACGATCGGAGTATACCTGCCTTGAGAGGACCCTCGTCCGGCTGCTGATTGAATGAACTTCACCGATTCCGAACGGACCTCTCTCGAGTGACCCATTGTCCTGACTGGGATCCCACAGGACTGCTGCAGTAAAATCATGGAGTAAGAGAACGATCGGGCGCTGGAAGGAGGAAGGCGAAGAACTGCCCACACGGTCCGGGTAAGGTCGCGTAAATGCGACAAATTGTGAAATGATTGTTTGATTTGGATAATACTAGTATTACTCTTTTGTTGGTTCCTCTGGAGATTCACCGTCTGCAAACGGAGAAACAACAGGCTCTCCCTTTGCAAGCAGTGAAGGATAGGTAACGCAGACTTTTGTCCCCGTTGTAATCCGTCGTGCCTATCTTCCTCCCCCACTGTTTCCCGAACTGTTGTTTGTGGATTATTGTCTGGAGATTCTCTGTCTACAAACAGGGAAGAACAAGGTCTCTCTTTGCAGGTAGCGAAAAGGTAGGTAACGCAAACCTTTAACACGTCGTACCTACTTATTCTCCCCACTGATTGTTTGATTGACCGAACATTGATTGTTCGATATTGGTTCTTTTGAGGTATTCACCGCCTGCAAACAACGGAGAATAGAAATATTCTGTCTAGTCTTTGCCCGCCGTGATGAGATAGGTAGTGCAGACTTTTGTCCCCGTTGTAATCCGTCATGCCTATCTTCTCCCCACTGATTGGTAGCCTGTTTAGCCCGGACCGCTTATTAGAGATGAATCATCCAGCTCCACTGGAGGGCACACCTAATAAGGACATGTTCATTAAGTGTGGACTAGTCGCTATAGCTTATATTAGGTTATGGCATAAAAATACAAGAAAAAGAGTCGAGCGAAATCAGTAGGCCACTGATGAGTTATCAACTTCGCTAAAAATAAAATAAGAAGCGTTAGAAATAACACGCAATAAGAAAGATAAAAATGGCGAGGGAAGACAAGCTTGACACCAAGGCAGACACGAGGTAGATTAGGCTTCACCGCCCCTCACTGCTCCAAACATGTCTATCCCACCGCCCGCCACGCCCAATAACGGTAACATGGAATAGATACAAATCAATAGATACCTACCCCCATTCCGGAAGCTCCCGAAGTGCAACAGGTCCGCGGTTACGCCCATCCGGAAGGCGAGGCCTCGATGCGTGCAGGGCAGGGCTCGGCTGGCCGCCATTGGAAGGGGAGACTGTGGGGCGAACGGCCCGAAGGTTGTTACGGTCTCCCCATTCCCTTCTTTCCTTCTGCCCTGCGGGCCACGGGGGGGATGTCTTGCCTCAGCCACCGACCCCCCCCCCCCACTCCCCCCCTCTCTATCGCCAGCTCCGGCCATCCACAAAACCGGAGCCAGAGCAGGTAGTCCCGCCAGCGGCAACCCTTGAGAGTTACAGGTAGTCCCGCCACATGACAACGCTTGAGTTGCAGGTAGTCCCGCCACATGACAGGGGGGGGGGATGTCTTGCTGCCTCCGACCCCCCCCCCATCTTCATTGCCTGGCACGGCCATACCAAAGCGCTGGAGCCGAAGAACGGCGCGGGGTCGCTGGAAGGGGGAGGCGGCGCGAACGAGCCTCCCCCACCTCCCTCCAGGTGGAGGCTTCCAGCGACACCCCAACGCTCCTGCTTGAAGAGGGTCCATATCAAAAAGCGGGTTTTCTTGCCCGGGACGGGCACACGCCCTGTGCTCCTCAACCTTGAAGATTCTAAAAGAGCCGGGGGGGCCGACCTCTCCACGAGGCGCCCCCCGCCCCCGTCCTCCGATGGAGCCACGAGACGTCGGCGCACCCCTGCCGGCGCCAGCCTCAGTTTGGAAATGACTAAAATACTGCAAAGATACAGATTTGTTCAGTTCCGGTGGAACACCAGAATGACCCGGTAGGAAAGATTGTTGCCTCCTTCCCCACTTTTGACTGATGGTCCATATTGCTAGTCTGTTACCCCATTGCGAAAAACTTTTTGAACTGCCAAAAGAGGTTCTGGTCCAACCACGAGTCAGTGGAGGCATTCTGACTATACTGGGACCTGCCTGACCTCGCCCAAAATGGCGCCGATACAAAATGATGCAGTTTTTGGACAATGAAAGTAGATAAGATGGATATTGATTATGTGCTTGGAAAAGAAAGCGATAAAAGATGGATATTGATTATGTGTTGGGACAGTGAACTGATTTAGGGTGGGTACTAATTATGTTTGGAAGCAATGAATTGGTATAAAATAGGTACTGATTGAGCATTTGGACAATGAATTGATATACGTTAGGTATTGAGTAAATAGTTGGGCAATGAGATGATATTATTGAAAGCTTGAATTCTTGACACGCATTATACTCGCCCCGTAAGAAAGTTCGATACGATTTTATTGCACTGCTGCACTTTATGAAATGAATGGCCACCGACTTTGTTCCTCTTATGCACAGTTCCAGTCTGCTCCGTAGCCGGCCCACTGGGTTGTAGGCCCGTATTTGTGCGCCAACATTTTTAATTAAAGGTATTTTGAAAAAGAAAGTATAATTGTAGCGGTTGCATTAATGAGTTTCGAATGTGTTACTACTGTCTCCAATATAAGCGAAAAATAAGCAGCTTTATTAAGGTTGAAGGGTAAAAAGGCCCAATACTTAAGCAGTTACCTTATATGCCACAGATAACAGGAAAAAGTTTTAGATGCCCTTAAGCAATACAGAGGAAATGCCACCTGACCACCACCCTTACACATGACCTAAAAGGCCACGCTCGAGTGATTCATGTAGATACGCAGACCATCGATGATTGTCTACCCAACACTACTGGACCCTCTGGGCTTAAACGCCGAGATGGTAGAGAATGCGCCCCGTGGAGATAGGTCGAGTATGTGGTAGGTAAAAACATTTTCGGATTTATGCGCGTTGATGTGTTTTGAATGCTGCCCCCACCCCCTTCTTTCTCCTCCCTTCTGCAGGTTGCGCCGGAACATCGGCTGAAGTATGGAGGAGTGATGATCGAACGACCGACGAAAGGGGAAGGAGGGGATTTGAGCATAGTACTTATGCTAGCGGATTTTGAAAGACGTAGACTTAGATATGACTGTTCCTCCTTAGAACGTAGCAACTGGGAGGACGGACTGACATAGAAACTTGACGGGTTAGTACTGTATGACGGAATTTGACTCTAACTAGCACGCTAGATAGTGCAACTATGACGTTTAACTAGATAGGGAAAGGACAAGGAAAAGTCCCGGGGTAAGGGTTACCCAGGCACCACCCGTCTGGGAAGGTAGGAATGTTGTTGATGTTCAAAATATACCACCTCCTTCTCACACTCTTATAGATATAGCCAAGCTGTCCGACTGTTCTCCCGATCAATACCCTCTGTTGCCTCAGCCTGGAGAACTTCTCACCAAAAGAAGAGAGTCAAAAGTGATTTAGGATCCAACCATGGGCAATAAATAGCCCGACCAGGTTAATTTCTGACCGGCTGACTGAGGTGTAAGTATTAGCCAACGAGAACGCTCGAAAAGATAGCAAGCGAGAGGAAAAAGGAGGAAAAAGGTAAAAAGAGCTCAGCCCGTAGATAAATAAGATATTTAAGATGCGCAGCATGCAAAAAGAGATTTTTTTCTTTGGCCAATAGCTGTTCTATGTTTTGTTGTAAATATCTTTGTATGTAATACATGTACTGTCTTCCTTCGTCTGAGTTTGTGCGTATGTACTGTATGGGTTTATGTCTCCCCTCTGTTCGCGTCTCTTTGTTACCTGACCCCTGCTGTTCTGTGTTGTGAGCGCACTAAATGACCTATTTTCGTACACGTCTCTCTTTCTCTCTCTCTCTCTCTCTCTCTCTCTCTCCCCCTCTATCTATCTCTCTCTCTCTCTCTCTCTCTCTCTACATGTCATACGTGTACCGAATGGCTCGTTTAGGTTGCGGACGACTCACTCTCTATGAGAGTCCCCCTGTTCCATCTTCCTTTTTGTGGTAAAATTGTGCCTCGCTGGCACCAGTCTGATTGGATACTTATTGAACGCGAAGGTGTTCAGCGAAATTGACAGAAACTAAAATGATTGTATCTCGCCATATTACTACCTCTCCTTTCTGCAAAATGAATGAACTCGAATTGGCTAAGAAAGAAAGGACAGGTAAGACGACTAAGGTCCCCCAATCTGGCCTTTTATAGGGGAACTATATGTCAATGGCACCCTATTTTTCAGTTCATCAGAGACAAGCGCCAACGTCTAGATTGACCCCCAATGCCCAGATTGCCCCACCCCTTTGCACCCAAGCGCGAATGCCCGAAGCGTCCCCCGCCCCACTTGACTGACCCCAACTGCTGTCCCCGATGTATAACTAATGACCATGAGTAACTGTCACCCCCGAGAAAAACCTGTTTAACACTGTCTTTCGATGATTGCACCCCCGCTCTGTTTGAAAGAGTTAGCCAGCTCTAAAGGGAAATGTTAGACTGTTAAGGCTCTGGTTAGAAAGACGAGTCTCCCTGGAGGTTCCGAAATGTTGAGTTTGATGAAATGCGCAGTTGATAGGAGTCTGATTTCTCTCCATATGTGTCATGAATAGACGATGAATAAAGTTGGCATGAACCCAGTAGGAATGCCGACATATACACTGCATGGTAATAGACTTCTGACTGTGACCAATGAACGTATCTCCCAAGTGCGTAGGATTGAAGGAGGAATTCACATGCATAAATGTCTTCTCCTGCCAGTTCTCTAAAGGTTGTTTTGTACCTATTCAAAGATATACGATCGCCGGAGGAGAAGGGTCGGACGTGACGTACAGCCTGGCTGCAGATCTTGAGACACATGTGACCTCGACCAAAGGTGGAGCTGCAGAGCAACAAGATACGGGACATGACAGCAATCTCAAACGTGGAAAATGAAAAGTTGACGGGCTGCCCTGAAGCCCTCAGTCTGCTAACCCACGTGTGCCTGAAGTCTTCGCCCCCTTTTTTGGGCCCGATTGATGGGCCTGCCTGCCCGTTATCCTTTGCTCCCTTGGTCCCTTGGAAGTGTCCGAAAAGATTTGACCCCACTCCGCCCTCTCTTCCCTCGACTATCCGACACCCCCTCTTTCCCACATGACTTTTTGACTCAGACAAGAAGAACAGCATTTAGATGGAAATGGGGTTTGCCACAGAAGGAAAAAGGAAACACAGGTGCCGAGCATAAGGCACCCTTAAAGAATTGGTTAGGGAACAGGACTGTGGTCTGACAGCAGAGGACTGACCGCACCCTGCAACGCGTAAGGATAGATCCGAGCTGGACCTATAGCTCCCCCGCCGGTGCTCAACAGCGCCAACGAAAAGATACGGACGAGAGCCTACCAGTGATGGCTCACTGCTAAAAAGACACTGTGACGAAGATATATTGGACTGAGTTCCTCCCTCAACCACTTGGTATTGTTTTCAAAATGTTTGTCGGTCACCTTTAGAGCTGTAGAAAGTCAGAAGCATTTATACTGTGTAGTATGCTGCACTCTAGGCTTGTAGTAACCCAACAAATGTAAATTTCTATGTATTGCATTCTGCCAATCACATCGACTGCTCATGTTTATATGCAATCTGCTAGTATTGACAAATCTTCATCAACCACATGTTTATATGTACACCCATCGATTAGGAAATGAACTTTCTTATGTAAAAAGCGGCGACTGTGGAAATTAGAAAAATTAATGTACATAAGCGGCGTTCATTTGCCTTTTTCCATTCCCCTCCCTGTAGGCTCCATGAATACCGTGAAACATTGACCGCATCATTCCGCCAGTAAAAGCCCGTGCCCTTATGTACATGACAGCCATTTTAGGCACCATGGCCTTTTGCCCGCTCATTGGAATCCCCGGCTTCCCTCCTGCGCGTATTTGAACACCCCCCCTCTCACATGCATAGACCATAAAACCCTCTCCCTCTGCGCGACCCTGCTCTGAAAAGCAACCCTCCTGCTTGACCCACGCAAACCCCCCCCATTTCCTCTTGAAGAAGCATCCTTCGCCTCAGCTGACATAACCCCCCCCAGCTGTGCCTGACTGCCCCCGCTCTCTCATGCACGGGTCATAAGACCTCTCTCTCTGTGCGACTCTGTCCTTGGGAGTCACGCTCGCGCCTGACCAACACCTCCTTTCCTTTCATGAATACCCCTCTGTTGGTAAACTCTCCCTCTGCGCCTGATTGTCCACGCGGCATGAATACCTCTCCTTTGATGACCCCTGCCACCGAGTCCGATTGTCCACACTGGTCCGAGGTCATCGCCTAAGCCGGGAGATACAGTTTACTGCCCCTTATTGTATGGAGTCACTCCTCTTCAAAGGACCCACTATTGATCCTGGCCTCCCTACCCCCTGGGGTACGATCAGGCGCACACATCCTAAGAATCGGCGGAACACTCAGCTGCATGATTGCCCCCTCCTCTTATCAGCAGGTTAAGGGCCTCTATTGTGGATATATGTGGGGTGGGATTGACACGAGGATTACGGGGGATGTCTTTTCCTTGTTTCACAATGTCGTGATTGTATTAAGGAGTGTTTTGTAAGGTATAAAAGACGATGTCTCAGAGCATTTGTTAGAGCACCTCCCGATGACACCTTGTTTCGTGTCTGAAATGACAGGCTCTCCTCATGAGAAATAAACTCTGTTCTTGTGTCCCTACTTCCAGCGCTCGTCTCTTTGTTTGGTAACTATTCAAAATGGGAACTAAGAGGCGCCTTGCGCCAGCAGCCTGGGCATCGGTTGTCATATGGGCTGACTTTTCCACATAGCTGTCAAGGCAGGGAGGATCGATAATGCGGATAAAAATGTCGCAGGAAAGCAAGAAGGGGTTCTCGGTTGGATAGCACGATGACAGAGCCACAACAGAGTGGAAAAGAGCATCGAGGTGAAGCCGCCAACATGGAGACCAGGAGGGGATGCCGACCAATATATGAGAGCAAGTGAGGACAGAGAGGGACGCTGACAAGTCTTGGAGAGGCAGCGCGCAGAAGCAAGAAACACCTGCAGAGACAAACGCTGAGCAGCAGGTTGCTGAGGCGTGTCTAGGGAGCCGTGGCATAAGCAAGTCTTGAGTACCACAATATGGGCACACCTTAAGAAGTGGGTGACAGGTGGGAAGCACTGGTACAATGAGATCCCTCCTTTGGAGTTTACAGAGCACCTACCCTTCTCTCCTTCACTACTCCCTAGCACTATCCATGCTAAGTTGCTGGCACGTGTGAGGAACACAGAGCGGCTTGAACCACTAAAACATGAGTGAAAAGGTGACGGTGGCACGAGTTATATAACAGACAACTCAGGAGAGTTTTCTTTTCTTTTTTCTTATGTCCTACGGTTTACATCGCCTGACCCGGACAGTGTTGGTTTGAGAAAGCCTGTCAAAGGCGGACAATACCCTCAAAATGCATCGGAGTATACTGTGTGTTTATCAAAGAGAGTGACTATAAGGCGAGAAGCCTTATACAAGTACAAATAAATTCTGTCAAAGCCTATCCTTGTGTCTAGTCATGTCAGACATACTCTTACAACCCATAAATCCATTAACCTTTTCAATTCATTCCTGAGGGTCTCACTCATCAAATTACGAACTTTCCTTATTTTTGAACACATGGCACAGTGGTCTGCTTCTAAACAATTTTGTGCTCAAAATTTTTAATAATCAAGCTCCTTCACGAACACCTAGGGAAATTCTGACAATACATCATCCACTGAATCAAAATATGACCACAATAATGCACATTCAGCTAAATTTGGATTAGGAGTTATACCCATATCTCCTTGGTGTCTCGACCTCAACAGATTGTCTCCACGCTTAGCAAAATGCACCTTGTCTACAGTTTCACTTTCCATAAGCAGAGTAACCCAGAACATCATTCTTCGTCCCGCCACACACACACAGAGCCCCACACACACACAGAGCCCCACACACACACACACAGAGCCCCACACACACACACACACAGAGCCCCACACACACACACACAGAGCCCCACACACACACACACAGAGCCCCACACACACACACACAGAGCCCCCTACACACAGAGCCCCACACACAGAGCCCCACACACAGAGCCCCACACACAGAGCCACACACACACACAGAGCCACACACACACACACAGAGCCACACACAGAGCCCCACACACACAGAGAGCCCCACACACACACAGAGCCCCACACACACACAGAGCCACACACACACACAGAGCCACACACACACACAGAGCCCCACACACACACACAGAGCCCCACACACACACACAGAGCCCCACACACACACACACAGAGCCCCACACACACACAGAGCCCCACACACACACAGAGCCCCACACACACACAGAGCCCCACACACACACAGAGCCCCACACACACACAGAGCCCCACACACAGAGCCCCACACACAGAGCCCCACACACAGAGCCCCACACACAGAGCCCCACACACAGAGCCCCACACACAGAGCCCCACACACAGAGCCCCACACACAGAGCCCCACACACAGAGCCCCACACACAGAGCCCCACACACAGAGCCCCACACACACACAGAGCCCCACACACACACAGAGCCCCACACACACACACAGAGCCCCACACACACACACAGAGCCCCCCACACACACACAGAGCCCCCCACACACACACAGAGCCCCCCCCACACACACAGAGCCCCCCCCACACACACAGAGCCCCCCACACACACACAGAGCCCGCCACACACACACAGAGCCCCCCACACACACGCAGAACCCCACACACACACGCAGAACCCCCCACACACACACAGAACCCCACACACAGAGCCCCACACACACACACACAGAGCCCCACACACACACACAGAGCCCCACACACACACACACACAGAGCCCCACACACACACACACAGAGCCCCACACACACACACAGAGCCCCACACACACACACAGAGCCCCACACACACAGAGCCCCACACACACAGAGCCCCACACACACAGAGCCCCACACACACAGAGCCCCACACATAGAGAACAGAGGCCAGAAAAAAACGCTCACAACGAAGGAAGAAGGGGCAGGAAAGCAAGCACAACGAGGGGGCAGGAGAGCAAGCATAACCAACGAGGGGGCAGGGGGGCACAAAGGCACAAAAACCGGATTACAAGCAGGGCACAGAGGCACAAAAACCGGATCACAAGCAGGGCACAGAGGCACAACAAGCAACGAGGGGGCAGGGGCAGGAGAGCAAGCACAAGCAACGAGGGGGCAGCAAGCACAAGCAACGAGGGGGCAGGGGGGCACAGAGCCACAAAAACCGGATCACAAGCAGGCCATAGAGGCACAACAAGCAACGAGGGGGCAGGAGAGCAAGCACAAGCAACGAGGGGACAGCAAGCACAAGAAACGAGGGGGCAGGGGGGCACAGAGGCACACAAACCGGATCACAAGCAGGGCACAGAGGCACAAAAACTGGATCACTTTCATTACTCACATGCCTTTTATCACTTTGAATTTTTATGATTGTTTTTTCACGAGTGTTTGCCAATTTTTAATAAAGCTGCTCCAACATAAACCAAGTTTTTCTTTTTAAGTGCTATTGGTACCTAGTTTGGGTGGTGTTGCGGTGCGGCCAAAATGGGGGTATGGGGCTTCCTCATGACAAAGCCTTAACCACATGGCTGCTGCAGGGATTTTTGCCCTGTGCTGCAGATTCTGCATTCCCATTGTTCATGACGAGCTCAGCTCGTCATCAGCACAGCTCCACTGTGCCTCATGACGAGCTGAGCTCGTCATGAGCATGGAAAGGGTTAAAACAACCTACTTGTAGCAAACGGATTGAGCATAGATAAGCATAAAAAATGCCAAAAGGCCTTTTAATTTGCAGTGTTGTAAAAAAAAATTTACTTTTATATTTTAAGGCATAAAGATAATGTGAGCGTCCTCAAGAAACCAAATGCCCCCTCTGAGCCTCGTCGGCTCGAGAAACAACACTACCAGCTGAGGGAGTGGCCCGCTGCCCACTGGGGCCGCTCTATTCTCAATATTGCCCGCAACCATGGGAGTCCCTCTCGGGGGACTCTGAAGTTAAAAATGCCCCCAAATCACGGTGGAGCGGCCCACTGCCAAATGGGGCCGCCCGAGACACCAACAGCAATGTAGGAGCAGCCCTCTGCAGAGCGGGGCTGCTTGGGTCAAGGCACCGGCGGGGTACGGGACCTCGCACCTTCCCCCCCCCCCCCCAGTCGGCTTTCACTCACCGGCTTCCTGGACCTTCAGCGCGTCTCCTTCCACCGCAGCGGGGGCAGGCACTGGCAATGTGCCTCGGGCCCCCTCCACCTCACGGACACAGCTGCTGCAGGGCACGGGGCTCTCCTCCTCACCCGGGAGCCCCTGATGCGGAACAGGCGGCTTCTCTGTGTCCCTGCTCCTTCTCCTCACGGCCGCAGGCGGGGCTCTAATGTAACACGGGAGCCCCGCGGACTTCAACTGCTCGCTCCCTTCCTCACTCCTCTGCACCGGAGCGCGGTGTTGGCTCCCTTCCACTTCCGGTTTCTCTACCCACTACTTCTGGGTCGTCGCAGGCAGCGTGGCGGCCCGGAGGGAGAAAAGTGGATTCCGGCAGCAACCCAGAGTAGGCACCCGGAAGAGGAGGGATCAGAACGGGGTAAGCACCGATATTTTAAGTAATAAAACGGGGCAAAGCACAATTTTAAAAGAAAGCGCTCCTAAGCGGTAGGGGGCACAAAAACGACAGATAAGCGGTATTAGAGAGCTGTACACAACGCAACAGATTCATATGCAGGTCGGGCAGAAATGGCTGCCGCAAAGCTCTGAAATGTTCTCGATTCGGGGGCGTGTTTTTTGCGGAGTGACGGATGACGTCACAGATAGAAAGAACGCAAAAAACACGCCCCCGAATCCGAAAAAGACGGGGCTTAAAAGGAGTGACGCCCCTCTCCTCCAATGGCTGGCCTCCGTTTAGGAAGCCAGCCAATGGAGAAGAGGGGCGGGTTCAAGCCCCCTCTAAGAAACATAACATCTTCGGCTCCGCCCACTGCTACGCAGTGCGACGGTCCTCGACCTATAAAAGTTTCTCCCTCTTTAGTCTCACCTACCCCTCTCTCTTCTTTGATACCCTCGTGTGCACCTCACCTTTCTCCTTCTAAAAACCGGAACGTTAGCTAAATTTCCAGAAATCTACCAGGGCAGCTTGTGAAAATCAGGTCTGTCCCGGCAAATCCGGGGCGCTTGGTCACCCTATTTCTAACCCTTCGATATACGGCTTATGACCCCCCGCCCCCCTCGTCTGGCATTCTCGCCCCCTCCTTCTATCATTTCTTGGCCCTTGGAACACGCTTTCTATAAATATGTCCCATTTCCATGTCAAGCGGCGCCCCCTCTGTTGCTTTCTCACCCTCTCTACTTTGCTGTCCCTTTGTCTCCTTTTCTCTCTCTGCCTCTCGCTCTCCACTCCTCAGTATACCCACCTCTCCCTTTCTCTCTGCGCCGATATTGCTTTACTGTCTCCATTGTAATATATTTTGACCATAGTAATCCTATCCACAGTTTCTAAAATCATTTACTCTCTTTTTCAATTCTCATTCTTTTGCCCTCTGTCCCTCCCTCTATCCCTTTAATGCAGTTGACCATTACCTTTGCATACATTACCATTACCTTTGCATACAGCAATGCTTCTGCACAGACCTTATTGCCTAAGAAGCTCCTCCTCCTCTACCCATGGTTGCCCCTGGAGCTCATTGTAAATATCATACCATGTATGAGGTCCTCAAACAAAACAACATAGCAACTGGCTATATGAACTACATGCAGCGGCAGCTACATCCCGGGCTCCTCCATTAGATGTCCCTGCCACACTCCAGTCAGTACAGAGAAGAAACCTGCTGAAGACCGCGCGCGCACTGCAACCGATTCAACAAACCCACTTGGAGCACACAAGAGCATCACAGAGCAGAGGTAAAGTCTGAAACGTCCCTGGAACCCATTAGCCGGAATCAGGCTCTCAGATTTAACCCCCCCAACAGTTGTTTTGCTTTTCACTTACTGCTTCGTGCCTGGCAAACATGACGCCACTTCCCCCCTGCCCCCCCCCCCCCCAGTTCATTTAATAGTGGAAGGGGTGCTCTTTATTCCAACAGGTCTATTTCTTTATTCCTGCTAACATTGGTTGCAAATGTAGAAGACTTTTGCAATGACTTAATTATTTAGTCAACATTTTCCGTAAATAAATTCCTTCTGTTGTTTCAGGCACGACAGGTACATTTTCCAATACTCTTATTATTAAATACAAGTAATTATGTTTTATTTATGTGTAGCAGGATTTATGCATATTCTAGTATGTACTAATATAGTCCGTTATCCCCCCCCATGCTCCTCTGCTTAGTGGAATTCAAACTATTAGAAATAAATAATGCTATATAGACTAATTATTTGTAAATCACTTGTGCCTTTGTAGCTACTTGTCAAAATATGTGATTCAGGTTGGGACCACATTATTATTTTTTTAATAAAAATGGCTTAATTATTTTTTCTCCCTCCAAAATATTTCTCCACTTCATTGCAAGCCAGGTGGGAAAACAATGAACCCTGATTGAAAAAATAATAATAAATCAATCTTTTCTGTTTCTAGATGTTGGCATGAATGTATTATGAAAAAGCAAAAATATTCAATACATTGCAGATTAAAATAGTAGATTATCTGTTGTTATTTTTATACTCTTATTAACGAACACTAGTTGTGCTTCACTACTGCACTTTTTCTCATGCGGAACCAAAGAAACCTCATACCACACGGATTACGTGGAGGTTCATGGCCCTGTGAAAGCCCAACTCAAGTAAAGTCAAAAAGGAGGTGCAGTCCACATACAGAAACAAGCATTGGCATAGCCAATAGGTCTCGCCTTTGGGACCTTTTAAGTCTTTAACCATGCAACAGTTGATATTGTTGCACCAAGGATATTGTGCTGAATAACTAAATACTTTTAAGGTCTCAAAAGCGAGACCTATTGGCTATGCCAATGCTTGTTACTGTTAGCACCTTTGCTCCTTAATATACCTTGTTGTACAACCTCAACACTACCACTCTTGGACTCAACTAGACTCACAGGTTCATTTGCTACACTTACATCCTTGCGCACTCATCTCTTGCACCCACTATGTGGTGTTTTCCATTCCTTCCATAATAGCTATTACCTCTTTAAGGTTCAGGTTTGTTGCAAGTAGTTGTTCTTGTACCTTTTGGCTATTGGTACCCTCACTTACTGATCCATTATCAGTGAGTCGCTAAAGTCTTTGCTCCAACACCACATTAATTTGAGAACCAAAATGTCTTTCAATAATTAAAACTGACATCTAAAATACATTCAGAGGCTCACCCTCTGCATAACCAACTGGATTCTCATATAGCTTTTAAATATGTTCCTAACCTCAACCCTCAAATTATGAAGCAAAACAGCTTTCTGATTGGGGAACTTTTTTCACCCCCAATTGCCAATAAATACGAGACTAATATTTGTTTCCATATCTTTGAAGGCAACAGGGTCTCTCCTTTCTCAGAGAGAAATTGTTGAGGTTGAGTCATACTTGTAGTTGCCATCGTATATTTTAACACCTTGCGCGCTAGCGGTTTTCCCGCTGTGCACTGACTTTTGCGGAAACCCGCGTTACATGACGAGCTCAGCTCGTCATGAGCGTACGAGAGCCGTAACTCATGACGAGCTGAGCTCGTCATGAGCGTCAAAGGGGTTAAAGCATTAGTCAACCGTAGAATTACTGCTTCCACACTGTGCAGTTAAGTGAGCTGTGCTGGACACTGAATAGCTCTTCTTTATGGTGGTTTAACTTTAGCCTTATTAGCATGTGTGAACAGACAGTTTAGGAGGAATTATAAAAGATCATGTTATCTCATCCCCAAACTTGCCCACAGCTCTCCTTATTCTGTTCAAGGTTGCCAAAATTCCCCACTAGTGTGACGCTTCACAGGAAGGTCTATGATCACGGTTGAAATCCAGCCAGATCTGATCCTGAAGACCGTGCATACAAAATCCCAAACGAAGATAGTGCCACTTTATGCTCTACTCTTTACGCAATTACATGCACATAATATGACCAGAAGGGCATTTTGATGGAAGCAACGTAGTCCTGCAGAATATGTATTCCCCAAACCAAGATGGTGCAATGTTGCGTGAACAGCTGTGCTCAACTGAGCAGGTCACAAGATACTCTTGCAGTGATATTGCAATGGCGTTCAATATGAATAGAAACGCCAAGCCCAGGTGGAAAATAAATATGTTTCTCCCATCACAGGTAGGTCATGCAACACTCCAAACTCTCTTTTCTATATATCCAGGCAGGAAGAAAAGAGCTCCAGATTATGGACTATGAAAAATATCACCCTTCCTTGCCAAAAAGTATGAAGGTTTGTTGAAAAGAATCATTGGTTACTAGCTCTCCAGAAGCTCCTTGCCAATGTTAAGTGGTGAAGTCACCCACACCAGGTAAGATTTAAGGAACAAGTCTTTATTGTAGTATTCAGTGTCACGAACCAACGACGCACTGTCTGCTCCCACAGCATAACTGCCTTTTTCCGTGCCAAGGGAACCTGAAATTTGCTCACATGCTCAACATTCCAGGCCCTGTCAGCAACATCTGAGGGCAGGCAGAACACAAATCATAACAATACTTTGTGTTTTTCAACGTTAGAAAAATATTCAAATTATCATATTGTACATGGAAACATCCTAAATTCATTTCATCCCATGCCAAATTCCCTGCCTCCTTGTAATATCAAAATTACTGGTAGATCTCCAGCCTTTCCCAAATCTTTGAAAAACTTGCTGTCAGATTCTAAGCTGAATCAGTCAATTTTAGGCTTAACGGTTAATAGGACTAAATCTAAGATTTTGAGTCTCACTACATCACAGACACTGGTGCTGGATTTGCAGAATAATGAACTTTTCTGTTGGGCAAGGAATAGTTACAACTAATAATGTGGTGCAAGTCTCTTCTGCATGACCTTATATTCCTACTGCCTTGGTTAGAGATTTTTAGGTAGTACCATTACCACGTAAGGGTTAACCACATATAACCATCACTGCGATGGCTCTAGTTTCACTGCATGGTGCAGTTTCTTCTTCTGGGAGGAGCCATAGTCCACTACTGTGGTGTTTTTGTTACCCTGGGTCGAGCCATTACTTTTCCTGGGTGGAACCAATAGATCCAGTACAGTGGTGCCTATGATTTGATTCCTGGGTGGCGTAATCTCAAATTTTTGGTTGACCTGACAGAACCCTACAGTGGGGTCCTTGCTGATCCCTGGGCTGCACTATCTCTATTTCTGAGATGGCCCCACAGACACACTATTCTGATGTCTATAATTATCCTTAAGTCGTGCCACCTCTGTTTCCAGCTGAACCACAGACAGCCACTACTGTGATGTCCATTTATTTATTCCAAGTTTCCAGCTGAGGGATCAAGGCATGGAATTCCCTTCCTCTTTCTATCAGAGGCATCACAGAGCTGTTTGCCTTTAGGAAGGCCCTGAAAACCTGGCTATTTAATTCATAGAGTGGAAAGTAACCCTGTGATCAGGCCTTAGGAGGACATCTTACATAGCGCCAGGACGCCCTTGGGCAGCAGCGCGCTTTATAAATATCACTAACATAACATACCATAACTTGGGTCCGCTGCTGTGGACCCCTTAGATCCACTACTCTGGGTTCTACAGTCATACCTAGAGGCTAACACTGGATAGACCCAGCACTGTTCCTCATCTCAACATACAAAGTTATTAGAAGAAGCAAACTCCGTATCGTGATATGATAGGTATATGCAAATGTGATTCTATCCTTTAACATTTTTCCACTACACACCATGCTTCAGGTTCAGCACAACACAATTGTTGCGCATCTTAAAATTGTATATACAACACCAAAACTCTTTCACATGGACTACTATAATAAGAAAGCTCTGCCAAACACGCATACCAAAAGGAATAGCTATTTACTCAACCATCCAAAAATTGTTTTAAGCCTCACAGGGCCTAATATAACGGGTATAAATATAGTGATATAATGAAATGCAAAGACAATGTCAGGGCTTAACAGGCACTAAACAAATCACTTTCACACCCATTGTTGCTTTTCAGCGGAGCAAAAATGACACACTTTAGAGTCAAGATGGCAGCAAGACATTTTTAGATTAAACTAAGTGAACACATGCTTCTTAGAAATCTGTTTGTATCCTACATAAAAACTGCTAGACTGTCATTGGTTTGAAAGCAAGACATTTCCAGTTGGATTATTATCTATATTCTTAGCAAAAGGTTCACAAAGCCTACTGGGATGCCAAAGAGAACAGTTTACAAGGGGAGCGGCTGTGGCATGCTAAATGAAGAACATACCTTTAACTGAAACTATTAACGAGGCACTCTAACTAGACATATGTTTTGCGAGCATTTAGAAGCATGAATAGAATTATAAGAATATCAAGTGTTCCTTCAAATATTTTCATGTAAACCATTTTCCTCAGTCAAGCCCTCATACCACAGCCAAATAGAAACATTCAAAGTTTATGAAACTGGAAGGATCCCACACTGGAGAAATAGTTTTTACTGCCCAGAAATAGTAGCTCTCCAGAAAGAATCACAACGGAAGGAGATGGTATTTGATTTCTAAGAAATAACTAGGATTGCAGATTTAAAGAAGCATTTTATTGTAATCAATGTCCTTTACTTCTAAAGAAACGAAAATACATGGCCCAATTTTCTCTTTATTGCTAGCAAATAAACCAAATAGTTGACTTTAAAAATTAGTGCTATTGGCTAGGTACTGGGGGAGGGCGGGGGGGGGGGGGGGGGGGGGGGCGGAGCTGGCTGTGGTTGAATCTTGACGCCACGCTGGCTGAATATGCAAATGTTTTGTATGCTTACTAATGCAACAATAAAACACATTTAAACATAAATATGAGTGTTCTGTGGTACTGCCTTAGAGAATAGAAGATATTCAAGGCCTATCAAAGCTTTAAGGGGAAGCTCAGTGGGAGAGTGGAGGAAAGTGTTAGATACATACCTTTTTCTTATGTCCCTAATTATGGTATTGCTGTTAAACAGGAGAGTTTCCTGGATTGTTTTGCAGTGCCTCATAAGGACAGTCAAGCTTAACACTGCCAGAAACAACAAAGACCACTCAAGTGGCAGAGATGGAGGAGAATCACGTTTTAACTACAGGTTGTGGAAGCAAGATTCCTTGTCAACTATTAACATGGTTGTTGAACACAATCATAAGTGATTTCCTGCCAAGTGGCTGGCACAACATGACCGGAAGAGTGGTCGAGTTAATTTTGAGGGCTGGTTATGAAATGGTGAACAGAGCAACGCAAAGCACAGAGCATGCATCTCATCCAAAAATAAATAAAAGGTGCCTAGGATGAATGTATAAAGGGTAAAATCACAAAAAACCTTTACAGTTTTTACACATCTTTATAAAAATGTGTAAAGTAAATTTTTTTATCACTTAACAAATTTTATCTGGAATGGGGCAGTCCGTTGTGTTGTAATCACAACTTCTAAATCCTGTATTTTAAAGAAAAAAGTGACAAACAAGACGGTACCTGTTCCTTAAGAAGTTGCTCGCAAGCTTCGTGCAATGTACCAGTTTTCGTGGACACAAAAAGGTACTGGTTTTGGAGTGACTGCAAGTGCTGGAGAGCACTGTTCACGTCATTCAAAATGGCATCACACTGCTCCTGAAACCCAGACAGGTAATCCCTCATCTCTCTAGAAAAGTAAAAAAGCAGGTTAGACAAAACTGTTCGAACTGGCCGATTCATATTATTAACTTAATTCTACCATCCGAGATTTCTTACTTCAGTATCCCTCGCATTCGTTCCCACAGTTTTCAGAATGGCCTATCAATATGAGGGACATGGAGAGGGTGAAAGCAGAGCCCACTGGTGGGCATCATTTATTCTGCACATTCCTAAAATCTGTCAAAACCACAACACTTATCAAACACAATGACATGAATATGCTCACAATAAAACATGTGGTTAAAATTGTCTCAGTATAAAAGGAAATTCATGTAATACTGTTAAATATGCATAACTCCAAAACAAATGGCAACATTTCCCATGAACAAACAAGCATTGGCTAAGCCAATAGGTCACATCTTTTTGATCTGTCTGCTTTGCCATGGATTCTTGCCGATGCTACGTAGCGTCGACAAAAAACATTATTGCAATGCAGTGCACCCTGGTGAAAACAAATTGCACAAGGAAGCTGCCAAAACAGGTGGCCATGTCATTTCATATACAGTGGCATGCACACACCTGCGGAATGATGCAGGTGTCATTCTCTTTATTTGCTCATCAAAGATGGCTGTTGCCACCTGGATCGGTAAATTTAAACAAAATTGCATTTTACTTGTGTGAGAGCACATTTTGAACTGTAAAATGGCGAGAGAGAGAGAGCGAACAGCAGGTGAGGGAGCAACTCAGACGTTTGAAGCTGGGGGAGAAAAAACCTTTCATAATAAAGAAAAGCAAGTGAGGGGTGGGGAAAGCAATGGAAAAGTATGGTGGGGGGGCTTGATTGGGCAACACACAGCGATTAAACGAAAGGTAAAGAGGCTACGTTCCAGGGAATGGGTGGTTAAAACAAGAGAAAAGGCAGTACTAAAGAGGGACTACTAAACCTATTGACCAATGAAAAGCCACCATTTACAAAGGACAGTACAGGAGCCAATTGAAAAGATGAGTGAGAGGAGCTTCACGCCCATTTCCTGAATATAGCATGACTCAAAGAGACAGGGCAAGCGCTGTCTAGGCGAGCTCTAAAAACATTTTTTTGCTGATGCAGTGCAGCACTGGACAAAAAAACCTAAATGCAGGATGACCTGCACACTATGGGGGGCTACATTATTTGGTTAGCGTGTGCCTGCATGAAGATATACGTATGCGCTTGTGTGATGATGCATGCACATGCATTTGTGATCATGTGATATATGCGTGCGCATGAGTGATGACATATGGGTGAGCATGCATAACTATGTAGAAGTGTGAATGGTCACCGCAAATGTGAGCACCTTCAAAAGGACGTGGATGCTATTCTTTTTTATTTACCCATTCAAAATGAGCCGGATCAGTAAATAAAAAAAAACAGAAACAGGAACAGCACAAAAGGATTTTTTGTAAAGCGAAAGTGTCAAGGAGCAGCAGATGAATTGAAGCAGTAGGGGTGGAATGAAAAGAAAATTACGCGGGGTGCGAAGAGGAGGGAAAAAGCAGCACACTGAGGGGTGGAAACAGACGAGGGAGAGTGGAAAATGGCAGGGGTGACAGAGGCAGACACACGTGAGAGACTGAGCAGCATAAGAGGGAGAGAGGAACAGGCAGCATGCATGGTGTAGTGCAGTTATTTGGCAGACATGAGGGAGAGAGATGGAAAACACATGTTCTTCAATATGTTTAATCAAAAAAAATAAAGTAGTTGAATAAGAAGCAAGCAAATGAGAGTGACAATAAAAGACAATCAAAGGCAAGTAATGGGTGAACCACTGTAAATTCTTGCCATAATAATAATAATAATAATAATATTTATATGGCGCATAGTTACTTCAGACAAAGTGTCTCAACACTGAGGGTATAGCTCCAGAGGTCAAAACTACAAAGAGTTGCGGAAAGCCAACCTAAATAACCAGATTAAGTTTTGACAAAACAATGGTTTGTTTTTGCCGGTCTTAAATGAAGGGGATAGGAATTCCAAAACTTGGGTGCTAAAAAGCTGAAAGAGCTGCCACTAATGAGAGCTTTCTTCACAGTGGGCCACAGGACAACAAAGCCCCTGCAGATCCGAGGCGCCTGGAGGGAGTGTAAGACTTGATGAAGGGGTGCAGGTAACGGCACCCTTGTTCATAAAAACCCTGTAGCAGTAGCACAGGGCATAAAAAAAAGGCACTTCTTCAAAGGAAGCCAATGCAATTTAGAGCATGCAGAAACCATGGGGGTTCGCCTCTGAAGATTCAACAATAGATGTGCTGAAGAGTTCTGCACTTGCTGAAGTCCCATCAAGCGAAATTGAGATTCTCATAGGTATATGACTTTACAGTAGTTCAGCATGGAGATAACCAGTATCTAGACTACTGTTTTCCTGGCATATTCAGGCAAGAGGCAAATTATGTTTTAAAGAGATTTTAGAATCACAAAACCTTTGCCTGCCAAGGCCGTGATTTGGCTGTTGAATGTAAACTTTTCATCATACCAAATGCCAAAGTCTTTGGCAGCCAGACAGTGTGTGCTGTTTGATAGGCAAGACCTAAAGAGTGACCCAGCAGTGATCTAGAACGCTTCAGATTAATCTCTCTGTTAGACCAGAAAACAAAATGGCATGATGGCGTGAGTCTTGGGTAGAAAGAAAGCAACCGATTCCAGGTAATTCAATTAGTTTCAAATGTGGCAGCTCCACTTTGCATACCCTTATAGCCCTTTTACTTTTAATTGATATGGAATTGAAATATGAAAGGGGCATTTTTCATGCTTGTTTTATTGATTTTAAAGAGGCATTATTGAAAGGAATTAATAAAAATCTATTGCGGCACAAACTCAACAGTTTGGGGATCCCAACCCCACTTTTGTCAGATACACTACTTTGTATTTTGATACATGGACAAGGGTTAGACCAACTATCCAGTAAGACCTGGAATAATAAATAACTTACTTGGAACCCCAGCATTTCACTTTATTTATGGGTGGAGCACTAGAAGCAGAACAATGCTTTCCTACTAAAATAGCTAGACCCTATTGGGAATACTTCAATAAAGACAATACCGTTTTGATTGAGCGAACAAAGGTCAGACTGCAGAGATGTTTCATGGCTCTGAGCGGATAAAATCAACAGCCTGAGAGTCAATCTCCTAAAAACTGGTATTGTCTTATTTGCTCGGAAAAGAATAGTGGCTGTTAGATAATAAGCCAATTAATAGGATTCCTTGTTACTGTTTCTGGGACTCTGGTTTGAAAGTAAAGAACATTTTAAACCCCATTTGTCTGCAATGCAGACTAAGGCAGTTGTACTGACAGTGGTACTTAAACAATCATATCTTAACTTGATGAGCCCAACAATTGACTAGATTGGTAAAAATATTACAAGTATATTTTTGTCATCATAAACCTACTGACTTGCAGAGTTCATCAGTGAAGTAGATAATATACTAGATTCGTAGCCTAGACCCAACTTCAATTAGAATTTAGGGCTGTTAGGCAGTCAGTGGCCACAAAGGCATAAGTCTCAAAGTACTGTCAGATTTGAGGTGGACGTGCTTTAGTCAAACTTTTAGAAACGCTGTGGAGTCAATAAAAATCAAGGCTAACTTAGCGGTACATAGCCTCATTAAAATTGTTTTATATTGAGGAGTCTAGCTACAACTTTATTGTTTTAGTGCTTGACTACGATTCTTTAGTGTTTTAATGATTAGTAATAATGATAACAGATTTTTGCCATAAAGGTATCTACACCGTGACATATATTTTGACCCGGCTGATTAATTGGATAAGATTGATTGCTGATATTTCATTTGCACCCACGTGACAAACTTCAATTTTACTTTCTGTATACAAGGAATCCTGCCAGAGCTTAAATTAATTTTAATTATTATCATTTGCACAACCTTGGTTTTTATTTGCTGTGGTTTTTATTAACTAATAAAAAACATCTTTAACTGAAATAGTCTATTCTATGGACATTGTACTATTATCTTTTATTTTGCTTTCTTCAAGCTGCTGAAATGTTACATGCATTTCCTTTTGTATTTAAAAGCATAGAGTATGATTTAAAAAATGTCAGCGCACTTGTAATATTAACTTATTCACACACCCTGGTGGGATAATTTGAATAGATATTACTTTTGTGCCGCCCTGGGCACACTGCTCACAATTTCTTTAAGTGTTCTTATTTTTTTTGTTCCGTGTGCCATTTTCTATACGCTTTCTCCATGACTCTTCTTTGTTTTAATTGTCTGTGTACATGAATACAGTTAGACATAGCAACCTTAGTGCGGTTTTCCACCTTACTTTTTTCCTTCCGACCTCCAGTTTTGCCAACTTCTTTTTTGCTGGCCTTGATACAAGGCCTGGGCAGTCAATTCTATGTCAGGACCGGAGGCTTCAGATTATGCTATATCTTCCTTCGCTTTATTAACATAAAGACTCCACAGCAGCTTAGGAAAAGATATATAATAGTAACAAAATGCTTTAAGACAAAGCATTGACGGAACGTTCAACAGATCAAAACAACAACTCCCAAGAGTCTCTTTGTATAATGACAGTCCATAGTCCTTCCACTCTGTCCATCACCGCTATAAATCCGGCCTTCTCTTCTTCTTCCTCCTCTTTCTTCGCTGCTCCCGCAGCCAGATAAGTGCTTTTCATGTTTTTTCCTTTCGGTGTTTGCTGATTGTATTGTGTGTACGATCGTTGGGGGACTCACTCCATGGTTTATTCCCTTGCAGAGTCCCCGGTCGCGGGAACGCTCTATCGTTCCTACGCGATCTTTCTTTCCCACTTGTGTGCGGTGTGTAAGTAAGCCGCCAGGGGGCGCCCTGACGTCTCGCCGACCCTTCGGCGCGCCTCCGCAGTTACAGGGGCCGCGCCGTGGAGTCTGCTTGCGCAGGAGCCAGCCCTCGCGTACCCCTCTGACACCTGGTGCTCCGGGTCTGTACCTCCCTGCTCCTGACGCCCCGTTGGGGTCTGTATTGCGGCTCTGACCGCGTGAAACACCTTCAGGTGAACTTTGTGCACCTCTTTGATCGAAGTGTGGCTTAGCACGCTTGAGGGGTGCGGAGACCCGGTCCCGGCGAGGAGGGTCTGCGCGCTGGGGGATTGGTGCAGCCCACCTACCACGTCAGTTGGCCCAAAAACGTGATCGCAGCCAGTTGGCCTGCCCATATCCGAGACCTATCTCGACTGCCACCCTACAGGGTGCCCCGGATTTACCCCTGTGCTTCAGGATGGAAGGGGAGTACGAGGAGGAACCCTACCCCTATCTGCAGGACGACGAATTTTACCAGACGGTGGACAATTCGATTTACCGCTGCGTGACGGAGGTGGTAGGACCTATGGAGGACCGCCTCTCCGCCCGCATCGTGGAAGAGTGCGCAAAGCTGGCATCAGCGCACGTGCCTCCGACCCTCGATCTCCCAGGGACGTCCGGCGGGTTGCCACCCGCCCGAAGAGGCCTTGTAAGGAAGGGCCGTCATCGGAGGCCCAAGGAGTGGACAGGGGCGCGTTTGAGCGTCTTCGGGACGCCTTCCTGGCGAAAGCAACGGCGGTGCCCCCTGCTCCCTTGGTGGATCCTGGTGCTTCGGGGGACGTGTCGACGGCCCCCGCTTCTCCTGTGTACGACTCTCCAGACACCGATGACGACGGGGAGTCGACCTGATCTTGGCTTCCGGCGTCCTCTGCCAAGGAGATGCCACGGGATGAGTCGGGCATGCTGGACACGGACGAGATCGTCCACCCCCGCTCCGCGGCTTGGACACCGGGGGAGACAGTGGCTAAGTTTGTAGCGGGCAGGCTGCGCAAGCCCCTGGAGAAGGAGGCGAGGGGTTGCCTGCGTGGGGAGTGCCCTAGGCCGACTTTGGAAGGCAAGGTGGCCATGACCCCGGAGTTGGATGCCAAGATGGCCACCTTCCTGGCGAAATTTATGAAGGATCCCAGGAAAGGCATCGATCGGTCCTGGCGGGCCTGCCAGGATAAACTGCTGGATGCGGTTGGGCCTGCCACGAAGATCCTCGATATGGCGGAGGAGGCGAAGGCGAATGGCACCGTCATTTCTCCGGAGGTGCTTTCGAATTGGGCCCAGAGGGTGATCGTGTTCTTGGGCAACGCCAACTGCGCCCTATCTACAGAGAGGCGGCGTTCGCTCCTGATCAAATTAGACCCGAAGTTGGGAGACCTGGCCTCGTCGGAGGCGGGTGCTGTGGCCCAGGGAGGCCTCTTTGGCGAACCCTTCATCAGGGAGCTGGGCAAGTTCGTGAACACGTTCACGTCGCTGGATAAGGCCCAGTCCAGCATTAAACGGGTGTTTCACCAACGTTTCTCCGGAGGGGCCGGTTGCGGTAGGGGCCGCGCGATCGGCCGTGGCCAGCAGACCAACAATAAAGGACAAGGCTCCGGAAGAGGCCAATACCAGACCCCTGCGAACTTTAACAACTTCTACCCCACCAGAGGGCAGCGCTTCGGCGGCAGAGGGTTCAGGAAGAACTCCGGACAAGGAAATGCCCCCGGTAAGTGTCCTTTGTTTGGATCAAGTTCCAATTGAGGGGCGGCTGGCAACATTTTACGAGGAGTGGGAATTGCTCACTGCCGACGCTTGGGTCTTGCAAACTGTACGTGGGTTCCACATAGAATTTTACGACCAGCCCACACAAGCGATGCCCCCGCGCCCAATGGTCTTTTCAGAGTCCGACGCGCGGTTGATAGACGGGGAGGTCTCGGACTTGCTCCGCAAAGGGGCCATCCGTCTATCAACGCGTCACCCGCACGGGTTCCTCAGCAACGTCTTTTTGGTGGACAAGACAGATGGGGGCAAGAGACCTGTGATCAATCTCAAGGAATTCAATGGGTGGTTGGTCTATCGACATTTCAAGATGGAGGGTATACACCTCCTTCGAGACGTACTCCTCCCTCGGGATTGGATGGTGAGACTGGATCTCAAGGATGCCTACTTGGTCGTCCCCATCCATCCCCCACATCGTCGTTTCCTTCAATTCCTATGGAACGGCAATGTGTTCGAGTTCACCGCGCTGCCGTTCGGTCTGTTGTCGGCCCCATGGTGCTTCACGAAGGTTCTCCACCCGGTAGTGGAGTTTCTCAGAAGTCAAGGGGTCCGTATGTTGGTGTACTTGGACGACATCCTCCTCATGGGGCAGTGCCCGGAGGTGTTGGCGGGCCAGCTGCGGCAAGCTGTCCGTCTCCTCCAGAGACTGGGGTTCGTGATCAACGGCTCCAAGTCGGTTTTGGTTCCCACTCAGAAGATCGTCTTCTTAGGTTTCGTGGTGGACTCGGTGCAGGCGGTCTTGAGCCTGCAGGGTCGGAAGGTCGCGAAAATACAACACCTACTTCGGCAGACGATCGCGAGGGATCGCGAGGGATCGCACGTCCCTGCGCCATATCGCCAAGGTGGTAGGGCTTCTCTCGTCCTCCATCCAGGCGATTTTCCCAGGCCCACTGCATTACAGGGCTCTCCAGCGCTTGAAGGCGCAGCACCTGCGTCGTGGGATGAGTTACGATCAGTGGGTCCCCCTCACAGACGAAGTGAAGGAGGAACTGTCCTGGTGGCTGTCTCACATGGAGGCATGGAATGGTCGGGCGATCTTCGGTTCGGCCCCGGACCTGATCATAGAGTCAGACGCCAGCAGGTCGGGCTGGGGCGCCCGGTGCGGGGATTTTTCCACCGGCGGCGCCTGGTCTTCAGAAGAACAACGATTGCATATCAATTGTTTGGAGCTCCTGGCGGGCTCTTTCGCGGTCCGTTGTTGGACCAAGGATTCTGTCAAGGCCTGTGTCCTTTTGCGGATGGACAATGTTTCGGCGGTTCGTTATGTGAACCATCTAGGGGGTCCTCGTTCCTGCACTTTGGCGGATCTGGCGAAGGACTTCTGGGACTATTGCCTGTCACGTCACATTGCGGTGACAGCGGAATATCTACCGGGTCAGTCCAACCAAGTAGCGGATTGGCACTCCAGACACCTCAGGGACGCCAGCCAGTGGAAACTGGATCCAGAGGTCTTCCGGTGGTTACAAACTCTCTGGGGTCCCTTTTCAGTGGACCTGTTTGCGTCCCGTCTCGACCACCAGCTGCCGCGTTTTTTCAGCTGGAGGCCGGACCCTCTGGCGGAGGCCACGGACGCCTTTCTGCAGGATTGGAGTCGGGAACAGCCGTTTGCGTTTCCCCCGTTCTCCATGATAATGCGAGCGGCGGCCCAAATACGCCGCCAGGGAGCGGAGTTGGTGTTGGTTACACCGCTCTGGAGGTCTCAAGTGTGGTTTCCGGTTCTTCTGGAACTTTCTTGGGATTTTCCAATCCTACTCCCCCTGTTTCCTCTGCTCCTGACAAATCCGGATCAGGAACCGCATCCTCTCATCACGCAGAGCTCTCTCCGCCTCGTGGCGTGGAGGCTCTCAGGAGACGCTGGTCGCTCCCAGGCATTTCGGGGTCTGCTGAACACTTGCTCTCCAAAGCATGGGCCGATAGTACGACGAAGCGCTACAGATCCGCTTGGCTTAAGTGGATGCGTTGGTGTCTACGAAGGGATTTGGATCCCTTGGTCGCAGGCCTCGTTCCCGTGCTGAATTTCCTGGCTCACCTAGCCGACAAGGGCTTGGCCTATAAAACGATCAATGCTATTCGATCGGCGATTTCGGCAGGCCATGACAACATCGATGGCCACCCAGTAGGGGAACATCCTTTTGTTTGCCGGCTTCTGCGGGCTATTCGCCTCGCGTTGCCTCCTGAACCCAGGTACTCCGTCCTTTGGGACGTCAATTTGGTTCTGAACTTGTTCTTGTCCTGGCCGGCAAATTCCTATCTGTCTCTTAAGGAACTGTCGGCGAAGTTGGCCATGTTGTTATGTTTGATCTCTTGCAGACGCGTCTCTGATGTGCGCGCGCTGGATGTCTCTGCACGCATTTTTTCCCCGGATGGGGTTACTTTTACCGTGGGCCGACACACTAAAACGTCATCGCGATCCATTTCCTATCCAGCTTTTCTTGACACTCCTAAGTTGTGTATTGTGCAATGCCTCAAAGCATATGAGGATCTGACCTTGGATTTGCGCCCTCCGGGCGAGCGTCAGTTGTTGATTGCCCTGCAAAAGCCACACAAAGCTGTCTCCTCCCCCACTATTGCTCGGTGGGTGCGGTGGGTCATGCAAGAAGCGGGCATCAATACTTCTCTCTTTGGAGCACACTCCGCCAGGGGGGCCATGGCCTCTAAGGCATTCTCAGTGGGTGCTCGCTTGGAGGACCTAATGCGAGCGGCGGATTGGTCCTCGGATTCCACCTTTAAGAGGTTTTATTTTAAGCCGGTGGTGGATTTGGCCCAGTTGGTGGTAAGTAAGCTTTGAACTAGCATAATCTGAAGCCTCCGGTCCTGACATAGAATCGAAATTTGCCTAGCTTACGTAACGGTAAGTTTCAATTCTATTAAGGACACGGAGGCGAGGATTATCCCACCCAGGCTACAGTGGTGTCTCTACCCACCCGTATGGCAGTAAGTAAAGCGTTTTCCTTTACATTGTCTGTACTGTATTAGTCACTGAATGCTCCTCGCCTTATTGTTGCATTCCTGGGCCACCTCGCTGATGCTGTTTCTTTTTCGACAGGCAACGAGGGTGCTAAGCAGGATCAATGAGGTTCAGGCGTGATCTGCGCGAAGAAAGAGGAGGAAGAAGAAGAGAAGGCCGGATTTATGGCGGTGATGGACAGAGTGGAAGGACTATGGACTGTCATTATACAAAGAGACTCTTGGGAGTTGTTGTTTTGATCTGTTGAACGTTCCGTCAATGCTTTATGTCTTAAAGCATTTTGTTACTATTATATATCTTTTCCTAAGCTGCTGTGGAGTCTTTATGTTAATAAAGCGAAGGAAGATATAGCATAATCCTCGCCTCCGTGTCCTTAATAGAATTGAAACTTACCGTTACGTAAGCTAGGCAAATTTCGATTCCGTTTCGCTTGCGGAATTTGGGTAATTTCGCATTCCGCGGAGAACGCGAAATTGGCCAAAATTCTGCATTCTGCGACATCGCAAAATTTTTTTGCTTGTTCACGATCTCAAAATGCTTGTTTGCAAGATATTTCCGCCGGAGCATGCAAACAGCGATTGGGAACAGGAAAAAAGCATCACGAACAAGCAATTCCGCGTGTTTGCGAAATGTCTGGGTGTTCGCGGACATTTTTTAATAGTATCGCGGAGATTTGCGTAACGCGATTACGCCAATTACGCCCACCCCTTCTTGATACTCGGGAATAACACGAACACCCAGAAAGGAGCGGCTGTTGCTCACCCCTCTTATTTATTTTTGTAATTTTTTTAAAACCAGAAAATGTATCATCAATTCCCAAACTGGTTCAAAGAAGCATTCAACACTAAAATATAGCGCTAAACAATGTATTTGAGTAACTATGCGCTATTTCACTTAATTTTCCTGAAATTTCATATCATTATGTGAAAGCACATTTCCTACATCATTAGGATGAATCCCTCTGTCATTTTGGAGGTGTGGCATATGTTTTTTCTTTGTTTAAAGACACCCCCTTTCACTTTCCATCCATCACAATGCCATTCTCTGTTTGTGCTGAAAGACTGTGGAACATGTTCGTGTATGACGGGGTACCAGAATCAGGATGCAAAAAGATCATTTTAACAGCAGCAAGGAACTAAAGGGTGGGGAGTCTAGGGTACTGAAAGACATGCATGTATTTTGGTCAAGGGACCCATGATTGCATAGCTGCTCAGCCACCAGAAAGTTAGGGTGTAGCAGTCACTGGACATTTGTGGATCCGATGGCAAAGACAAATGTGCCACTACTGGTTGGACGTCTTCCTTTGATGGAAGCCTAAATAGTGAAAGCGTAGTTGGAGTCTTATGTTTGACTGCTTTTCTGTTATTACACTGCCTGTTAGATCTGGCATCCTTGGTGTGGTTTTCCCCCTAACTTTTTGCCTTAAGACCTCCTGTTTGAGGAATTCGTTTTTTTGCTGGCATTAGGATTCTGCGCACTTTACCACTGCTAACCAGTCCTAAACTGCTTGTACTCTCGCCTTAAAAAAATTGTAGAATTGGCTTATACCTAGTTAGCACATTTAATTTACTTGTATGTCCCTAGTAAAGTGGCACATTATGTGGCTAGGGACCATAAATTAAATGCTATAGGGGGCCTGCAGCAGTGATTGTGCCATTCACTTAAGTAGCACTTTACACTAAGAACAAGCCTGCCATTGCAGCCTGTGAGTGCAGTTTGAAATTGCCATTTTTAATTGACAAAATAAATCTTTTGCATGGCCCAAACCTTCCCTTTTAATACATCTAAGTCCTGGTAATGAACTCTTAAATTCGTTTTTTACTACTGCAGGGCCTACCTCTCGCATTGGATGACATTGAGGTTTCCTTATTACATTTAATAAGCTGCAATATCCAAATGGGAATAGGTGGACAGTTCATGTTTGGTGTCTTTGGAATTGTAATGAAAAACCCTAACTTATGCTGAAGCTGGATTTAAAATTTTAATTTAAAAAATGGCACTTTCCTGCCTTAGCCATTTGGTGCCTGCAGCCTGTCCCTGGGTCACATGACTGGGTGCAGTTGACAGTTGGGCTTTGTGCATTCCTCCTAGACAGCCACACACAATAGGGAACTTGGGTGTCCCTGGATGGGTTATCACTGGCAGGGTGGGAGGGAGAAGCTGGGCACAGCCCCACTCACACTTGAATAGGCTGGCTTGCCTCCACAGAAAGCGCTGCATATCACCTGTAGTTAGTCTGGAGCCAGGGCACTTCAAAAGCAAACCACTAGAAGCTTCTCCCCACTTCAAAGGCACAAGAGCATATAAATACTGGACTGCAGACACCAACTCTTCAGTACACTTCTAGACCTGTAGATACTCTGCCAGGAAGGACTGCTGTGCTTCTCAAAGGACTGCCACTCTACTGAACTGCTGCCCTGTTGTGCTGATCTGCTGCCTGCTTTCCATTTGCCTGGGTGAGAAGGACTGTAAATGCATCTCTGGCATCCAGAACTCTACAGTGACTCCAAGGGCTAGTTGGCTGGCCTGCTGATCTGAAGCCTCAGGGACATAATAGGCTTCCAACAAATCTGCACCTGCCCTCTGTGAGACTACCCTGCCAAATGGTGCCACCCGAGTTTTGGATGGACCCTTGGAAGTGGGCTTAAGGTGCTCAGTCAGCCTGTGTGGATCCAGCGGAACCGACAACTCTTCTGCAGTGCGGTACAACCCCAAGCAGAACCAACACATAGCTGAATACGTGGATGATCCAGATCCACACCGACCCCAAGACCACCCTCAGAGGAACCCTCATCTACAGACCCGGGCCCACGTACACACTTCAGCGATACCATCGCCGACTTCATCAGCCCGCATGCCATAGCCACATCAGAATACATCCTCCTAGGGGACCTGAATTTTCACCTAAAGAACAATAACGACAACACCAACACCACCCTGCTCGACAAACTCGCCAACCTCGGACTCAAGCAACTGGTGAACACCCCCACCCACTATGCAGGACACGCGCTCGACCCCATCTTCTCCACCAGCAACCACGTCTCCTTCAGCCACTCCACCGGCCTACACTGGACCGACCACAGCTGCATCCATTTCACCTTCAAGAAGACTACCTCCCACCACCGCCTGCAACAGATCCCCCGCAGAAGCTGGAGCAAAGTCACCACAGACCAGCTAACCACATCACTGAGCCAGAATCCACCAACCGACACCTCTGACACCAATGACGCAGCCCGCAACCTCGCACAGTGGATCACCAACTGCGCCGACGCCCTTGCTCCACTAAAGAACCCACCAGGCAAGACCGGCAACAGGAAAACCACATGGTTCACAGACACCCTCAAAGAATCAAAGAAATCCTGCCGAACTCTCGAGAAAACCTGGCGCCAAGAGCAAACAACAGAAAACATGACTGCTCTCAAGAACGCCACTCGCAAACACCACCAGCTGATCCGCACCACCAAAAGGACATCGCTCAAAGAGCGACTGGACAACAACACTCACAACAGCAAGGAACTCTTCAGCATCGTAAGAGAACTCTCTAATCCCAACGCCAGCAACAATGACATCACACCATCGCAAGACCTCTGCAACTCCCTCGCCACGTTCTTCTACCGCAAGATCGCCGAAATACACAACAACTTCGGCACCCAGACTCTGCCTCCACTCACCAAACCAACGCCCCCCACCAGCACCCTCAGCGCCTGAAGCCCCATCAGCACTGAAGACAACTCCCAAGTCATGAACACCATCCTCTCCGGCTCCCCCTCTGACCCATGCCCTCACCACATCTTCAACAAAGCCGGCGCCATCATTGCATCCAACCTCCGGAACGTCCTAAACAACTCCTCCACGTTCGCCACCTTCTCAGAGAGCTGGAAACACGCAGAGATCAACGCCCTTCTGAAGAAACCCACAGCAGACCCAAAAGACCTCAAGAACTTCCGCCCCATCTCTCTCCTTCCCTTCCCGGCAAAAGTCATTGAAAAGACCGTCAATAAACAGGTGACTACATTCCTCGAGGCCAACAACTCCCTCGACCCATCCCAGTCCGGATTTCGAGCCAACCACAGCCCAGAGACCGCCCTCATCGCAGCCATCAACGACATCAGGACCCTGCTTGACAACGGGGAAACAACCGCTCTCATCCTCCTAGACCTCTCAGCCGCCTTTGATACCGTCTGCCACCGCACCCTAATAACCCGCCTCCACGACACGGGGATCCAAGGAAAAGCCCTGGACTGGATCACCTCGTTCCTCTCCGACAGAACACAGAGTCCGCCTCCCTCCCTTCTGCTACGCGGCCACCAAGATCATCTGCAGAGTACCCCAAGGCTCCTCGCTCAGCCCAACCCTCTTCAATATATACATGAGCCTCCTCGCCGCCATCGCAGGCAAACACAACATCATCTCCTATGCCAACGACACCCAGCTGATACTCTCCCTCACCAAGGACACAGCCACCGCCAAACCCAACCTCCAGGAAGGAATGAAAGACGTCGCGGAATGGATGAAGCTCAGTCGTCTGAAACTGAACTCAGACAAGACAGAGGTCCTCATCCTCGGACATTCCCCATCCACCTGGGACGACTCCTGGTGGCCCACAAGCATTGGGCACCGCACCGACACCCACGGACCACGCACGCAACCTAGGATTCATCCTGGACTCCTCACTCTCAATGACCAAACAAGTCAACGCCATCTCATCCTTATGCTTCAACACCCTGCGCATGCTCTGAAAAATCTTCTGGTGGATCCCCACCGAAACCAGAAAAACAGTCACTCAGGCCTTCGTCACCAGCCGACTGGACTACGGGAATGCCCTATACGCAGGAACCATAGCAAAACTTCAGAAACGACTTCAGCGCATACACAACGTCTCCGCACGACTCATCCTCGACATCCCTCGCCACAGCCATATATCTGCCCACCTGAGAATCCTGCACTGGCTCCCCGTTAGCAAAAGGATCACATTCAGACTCCTCAACCACGCACAAAAAGCACTCCACGACATAGGTCCCGAATACCTTAACAAACGCCTCTCCTTCTACACTCTGACCCGCCAGCTCCGCTCCGCCAGCCACGCCCCCGTCCCACGAATTTGCAGAACCTCCACCGGAGGAAGATCGTTCTCCTACCTGGCCGCCAAGACATGGAACTCCCTCCCTTCCCACCTGCGAATGACCCAGGACCACCTCACCTTCAGGAAGCACCTCAAGACCTGGCTATTCGAGCAGTAGCAGCACCTCCCCTCCTTTCAGCACCTTGAGACCCTCACGGGTGAATAGCGCGCTCTATAAATGGACTGATTGATTGATTGATTGATTGATGAGAACTATCACAAAGGTCCGTATCGCAGCCCGTCGCCTCATGGAAAACACCGCTGGGTGATGCATCCTCGGCATAGGCCCTCACATCCCTAGTCAACAGCAGCCTCAATGACAATGCCAGACAACCTCGCAGCTCCTCGGAATCAATACAGTGCTTCAAGCTGCACAACACATCCTCGACGACCCAGGACTTCACACCGCAGCCTCACTGAATCTCCAAACTGACGCATCGCTTCGGCTGCATGACGCATCTTTGAAATAGACCCATGCAACACTCCACAAACCAGGATTTAAGGTACTTTGTTCATCTGGCTTAACTGGGTCCTTGTAAGCTGGCTTGCACTCCATCACGATCAGCCTGAATTTGTGACTTTGTCCCAGTCCAGCGCAACAAGATATCCACAGTTGGTGCTTTGTGCTTTTTGGTACTATTTTCACTAACATCTTTAAAGTTGTGTTTCTAACGTACAACTGATTAGATTTCTGCCATTTTGGTTTATTTTATTAAAAATTACAATTTTTCTAACTTGGTGTGGGATTCTTTTGTGTGGAGTTTCACTTCATTACTGTTTGAAGTGTTGTACAACTACTTTCCACATTGTCTCTAAGTTAAGCCTGACTGCTCTGTTCAAGCTATCAAAGGGTTGAGCACAGGTTAATTTAAGGTTTGCTTGTGCCTCACCCACAGAGAGACTGTGGTTGCTGTTTGAACAGCTCTCACACTCCATTCAAACAACAATACAAATTCTTACAAATACCTTTCCAGAACACAAGATTTCTGTCAGACCTCAAGAAGTTTTGTTTACAAGTTAAAACCTGAATACCACTAGCTGTTATACAACTAATATGGGTACCACGCCTAGTATTTTCAGAACAAAGATCCCTCCTGGTGAACGTTGAACTTTACAAATGAAATAATATAGAAAAAAGACTTTCTATGTTAAAGTGTCAGGTTCCATGCCACACATACCTGAACTTTGAGCCTTCATCTTGGTCCATTTGTGACTGCAGTTCGGCAAACCAGGAGAAGAACTAAAACAACAAAGTTCCATTTGCTAATTTCAGAAACTGCACATTTGGACTTATACAATTTACAAAATTAGTACAAATAAAGACCTGAACAACCTAAAAATAAAAATGTATACTTGTAACATTAGTTCCCTATAATGGGCACATTTATTAAACTGATAAATCATTTTATACATTTGGGATACCGCAGCACTTTAAGATAGAGAAATATACAGTTGTGGAGGAAAGCTGCACTAGTTATAAGCTAGATGAGGCCGATGAGCAAATTTCAGTGTGTCCGTCTGTAGTTCACAGCCTTCGAATGTTAAAAAAAAATTATAATTCTTAGAAGCCTTGGTCTTCCACTTGTGATAGTTCTATGAGCCAGTAAGCATCTGGGAGCTACCCAGCATGCACGGGTAGCATTGCAGATAAGCAATACAAACTTTTGTGTAGGTCATGGCTATTGCTCAATTAAATGGTGAGTATATTTTTGTTAGTACTATGCCCTTTGAAAAAATATTAACTAATGTTTACTTTGAGGGAAGCCCATCACACACCCACGTGCCGGAATGCATAAACATTAAAATATATACAACTTAATGACGTGCAAATAAAAATTAAATTCTGTCAAAATCAAGGATCAATAAAATATTTCTACCACATGATCATCTTATAGTTGCCCACTTGATCTGTATCTTAAATGACAAGTACAATTATTTCATAGTGTCTTATGGCCAGCTTTCGGCAAATTGGAACAATCCATTTACTCCTAATAAGTCTTACATACAAGCAGTGGCAAAGGCAATAGGTCTCACCTATGCAAAAGATACTGGCTTTGCCAGTTTGTTTTAGTCATATTGTCCACCAGCCGTGGAGTAGGGCAGTGTTGCATAGAGTGGAGTGGTGTGGATTGTCCTGGAGGAGATTAGAACGGAGCGTAGTAGAGCTGACGTGCATATAGTGGAGGGGAGTAGAGTGTAGTAGAGCGTAAGGGCATACTGTGAAGGGGTGTAGTATAGCATACGAGCATATAGAGGAAGGGTGTAGAGTAGAGTGTAGTAGGGCGGAAGAGCATATAGTGGAGGGGATAGAGTAGAGTAGTAGTGCGGAAGGGCAACTAGTGGAGGGGTGTACAGTGTCATACAGTGGAATGGCGCAGAGGGGAGTAGAGCATCGTAGAGTAGAGTGGCATACAGTGAAGCAGACAGTAGTAGAGACGTTAAGTGGCATAGAGCATCATGGAGGGAGTAGTGTGTCAGAGTGAAGGGCACAGAGTGGAGTAGAGTGTTGTGGCGAGGTATTGAGTGTTGCAGAGTAGATTGGTACAGAGGGGAGAAATATGGCATGAAGTGGCATAGAGGAGTTGAGTAGATTGTCACAAAGTGGAGTGGCATAGTAAGAAGTAAGGTATTGTGGAGTGTCATAAGGAAGTAGAGTGGAGTAGCGTAGTAGAGTGGAGAAGAGGAAGTGGCGTGGAGTGGCACAGAGTGTGGCGTAGCAGAGTGTGGCATGGCAGAGTATCATGGTGGGGCGGAGCATGGGGTGACACAGAAAGGAGTAAAGTGTCTTAGAGTGGAGGGTCATAATTAACCCTGGGCTAAACACTACCCTATGCTCGCGGAGTGTGCGTAGTTTGCGCAATTAAACACTAGGTGAATTGCACGTAGTACAGTGCAAACACACGTAGCGTAGGGGGCATTTTTTGCTAGCTTGGGGTCCTCAACGTCAAGTTGGCGACCGCGAGCGAGGAAAATCACCATTGCGGCAAGACTTTTTCCTTGTTTGAGATCAGCAACATCAAGTTGCCGCTCGCGAGAATGGAAAATAAACCTCCCAGCAAGATTCTCAACGCGGGGAGGTCAGGTTTCTCATTGCGAGTGGTCGCATATGCTCGCGACCGCTCACAATAAGAAACTACAATAAGAAACTACCAGTCCACGTTGAGAAAGCTGCCGCTCGAGTACAAATCTACTCAAGTGGCAGAAAACAACCGCTTGCACTGTGCAAGATGCCGTTTGAAATGATTGCACAGTGCAGACAAGCATCCGGCACTGTACAATCAGTGCAAAGAGCATGTTCCCTACCGCACTACGCAGTTCACGTAGCGTGCGAAGTGCACTTTGCGTAGCACTGCTACGCGAACTACGCCCATGGTTAGTCGTAATGAAGTACAGTGGAGTAGTGTGTCAGAGTGGAGGTAGGTGCACGGAGAGATGGAGTGGGGTAGAGTGGCATAGTGTGGAGTAGAGGTATAGAGTATTGTAGAGTGGAAAGACAGTGGAATAGTGTGGAGTGGCATAATGTGGAGGGGTGTCATGGAGGGGCGCAGAGTGGACTTGCATAGATTTTAGGGGCATAGTGTGCAGGGGCATAGTGTACAGGAGTTCAGAGGCATAGAGTGTGTAGAAGGGCATAGCGTAGGCGAAGGTAGCAGTAGAAGAGTGGGAGATGGGAACTTGTTTGGGTTTTTTGTTATTGATGTATTGATGATGTGTTGATGTACCTAGAACTAGGGAGGGTGAGTGATAATAGTCCGGATTTCTCCTGCAGGCGTCACATGGGCACAGTTATAAGTGGCTACGAGGGGCAGAATGTCTTTATTTTGTAGTTGTCTGACTAACCTATTGGGTCGAGAGTAGTGGTCATGGTTTTGTTTGCAGCTCCAGCTGGGTTGAAGATTCCTTGTAGTGGCCGGGCTAATACTAGTGTGGCATTTGGGGGTTGGGGTGTCCCAAATTGGAGGGGATATGCATGAGATTATGGATGTAGGCCCTAATCAGAGGTAATTCTGCTTTTATGGTATCAAGAGCAGACTGAGAGTAATGGCTCCTAGTGGGCTCCTGAGAAGTGTGGCTCAATGATTAGAGCGGCAGACCCTGATGCAGAGGTCTAGCCCGGGACCAGGGTCTTGGGCTCAAAATTCCACGGACCTGATAATTATCGCCTCAGTGCCTATTCCAATCATGGAGTCCCACTCTGCAACTCTGGGCAATAGCTTGCTTAATCTCCACAACGGCCCCCACAACGCTAAGGATGCCTGGCCTCCACCTTGGGGGTGCCCAGGAGTGGACGCCTCACAGGGAAAGCCAGGATGGGTTCCACAGCGGTATTCGTACAGGCGCCTTGAGACCCTTGCGGGTGAGTAGTGCGCAATACAAGTATCGATTTACAATTTATTTTTATTTTACAATCCGGGCAGTTGTCTGAGTCAAAGAAGTAGGGGGACACTCTTAGGTGGGATCCACCAATGGAGTCTTAATAGCGGCTGGATGACAGGAAGTGGAGTACATACTGTACTAGTTGATGAGAGTTGCTGCAGGGTTCATTATATGGGAAGAAGGGAGTGTTGATGTTGTAAGGCAATGGCAGCATTAGCAATTAAGGGAGGGGAGTGATGGACAGCAGTTGTACCTGGGAGTGAGTTGGTGTCCGACTGAGGAGAGAGGTATAAAGAGGAGTGTTAGGGTTGAGGGTGTCGCATAGAGAGGAGTCAATGGGGATTTGCGACAGGAAAGGTGGGTTGGTCTCATTTTTTCTTATAGAGTTTTATGTTTGAGATTTTTAATGGCATTTTTGGATTAGTTAAGAGGGTATTTATTTAAAATGAGTTGTTTCCAGCATGGGACAGGAGGGCGTTCATCATGTTATCTTAGGATGATTCCATGATGGAAGTCAGGGAGAGTAAGACGGAGCAGGATGAGAAACCTCTTCCAAGATGGCTGCTCTTTTTGAAGTAGGAGTGGAGGCTACTACAGTAGAAGCTATGAACTCCATTTTTTGTTTTGATTACCAGAAAGATGTAGACAGTCCTTTGTCTGTTTCCTTATTTTATATACCAAGAGGTTTGGATAGTCCTCAGTAAGCACCGCTATTGCTGATGAGGTGGGGTGGCGATGGTCAGCTAAGAACCAGGACATTTACACACAAAAAAAACAAGTGATCCCAAGCCTGGAGCATAGTTTGAGGATTGACCTTCCAGTGGCCATCTTACAAAACACAAAGCTAATGACAAGCAATAGGCAGAATGCACTCCCAGGGAAGCTTTCAGAAGGTCCGCCAGAGATCATTAGCAAACTGGACAGGTATGCAGTTTGGTAGGCTTTGACCTAAAAAACTGCTTTTAGACACCCGTTTTGTGCTGGACCTTGCAAGTTGGCCAAACATCAGATTCTACAGGTAAGGCCCTCCATGCATTACACAAACTACTGGTTTGTAGGAAAGCAATCCTAAATTTTAGGTATGTTATCTATTTTATAGATCGCAACAAAAAGCCCAAAGGGTGTTATGGGGCTAAAACAAAAATTCACCACAAAGACACAGCTGGAAGCAGAGCCCAGGTAGACTAAAAGGTATTGTCACAACAGAGATACTTCTTATCAAAAAAGGCATAATCCGAACTACTAGACGCAGAAGAGTTACGTTTAAGAACTTTCCTGAAATGAAATGAAGATGGGATTTTCTGCAGTTTAACAAGAAGCTCACTCCACAGTTCTGCCTCCTATATGGCTCCAAGTGACCTGTGGTAGAAACAGCAGATGTGTGTCGTAGGAGCGCAGCAGACAAGAGGGCGTGTACCTCTTCAATTTATAGCCAGATAAACTGATCTTATTCCATGAGCTGCTTTGTATACAAGGCAGGGTGATTTAAACTTCATTCACTTTTCAACTGCAAGCCTGTGCAGGTTTTTTTAAGGCCTATGTAGAGGATGACCAATGAGGAAGGCCCAGAATCATCTTGGTTGCCACATTCTGAATGCCCTGCTATTTCCATAGTATTGCTTTATCCTCTCCTCAAATAGAGGGAGCTGCAGTAATCCAGGCGACTGAGAATAGTCGCCTAGACCACCGCCTCATGGACCTGCTTGGGAAAGAAGTGTTAGATCCTCTTCAAAACCTTAAGAGGGAAAGCCTTCTCCTACATTGCAGCCAAGACCTGGAACAAACGCCCAGTGCACATCGGAGGCTCCCCAACCCTGCGAACCTTCAGGAAGGACCTCAAGACCGGACTCTTCGACTGACCCGGCGGTGCATCTAATCTGGAGCTCCCCCCTCCCCTAGCGCCTTGAGACCCTCATGGGTGAGTAGTGCGCTTTACAAATCCCCGATTTATTGATTGAAGTAAAAATAACAATTTGAAACCAAGTGATTGACATGAGCCTTAAACATGAAGGTGTTCAAGATTAAGGGCTACATTTTTTACACCCTTTACTGAAGCAGATACAAGTTGTCGCATCAGGTGCCTCAGTTCTATTGAGGAAGGATTTTAACAGCAGCATGTTTTTACTATTAAGGAACTTCTCTACCAAACTGCGTCTTCTAGTCTTTTGGTACCAGTACCAGAACAAATAACCAATATCTTGATTTTACCTGTGCCAATGAGTCTTTAGAGATGGATTGTGGTGTTTCCCAGATCGCTTGCAGGTTTAGTAGATAGCACCAAGACTTTACATATCTGAATCATGGTAGTTTAAGCTCACAATTTATTACTTTCAATTCAATAAATGATTTCCTGTGAGGCTATAGCTGATTATTAACTAAAGCCTCACCCAATAGGACAGTAGTTGTAAATTTGCAATGCACACTATATTATTCAACCCTAGGTCCAAATATAATGGAATTTCAGAGAACACTTTGTGGAACATTAAGCACCGCTCTCACAATCCAGTTTTCAACTATAATTAAGCTGGTTACTTTGCAGGTGCCCCATACCGCTGCACCATACACTGCAGCTTCCAGGCCTTAGGCTCGATATATTTCTACTAGGAATACGGTAGATAAGACGATGATTTTTGTAATTTAGTACAGACGAAGCTCTATATTGTAGGTCATATAACTCTTTGTAATCCGCGGTGCCCAGTGATCACTATAAAACTAGTAAAAATATAAACATCTGATTACCGATGGAAGCCATTTTTGAAAAATAGATTTATAAATCTTGCTATATCAATAATCACATCTCTATATACCTTCTGAATAATAAAATAGCCACAGACGGACACACACAATCATGCTTTGTATAAACACTTGTAAAATACATTTTTGTTGCTCTTTAATTAAAACAGCAATACAATAGCATATTAAATTTTGCCTTCAACCCGTAAATACACATCCCATTTGTCAATTGGATTAGAATCATAAGACCTTGGATTTACCAGGCAGGATTTACACCAATGCGTAGTGATCAAACGTATTTCTGAATATACAAAGCCTACTAAGCTATAGCAAGATTAATTTTAGCTATAAGGCAGTTTCGAGTAAAACACCTCTTCCTTGGGGAACTGCGCCCACGCCCTCTTTAGATTATCTACAGGTCTGCTGAACACATTACATAACCTGTTTTTTTTAGCTCACTCAATCTATCAAAAATACTACCATTTTCAAACACAATTAGATTACATTCCAACTGCTATTTATGTAGCAATACCCTCTCTTGATATATGCATTATTAATATTTGGTGGAAGGTTAAAAAACGTATGTTAGCCTCTCTTATGGAAGGACCATTTAACTTGAATCATATTTCAGCTACCTATGATCAGAACGCTAAAAAATCCTTAAAGCAAAATCGGTACACCAGCAAAGTGCTCTAACAAAACAAAGTTGGAGTAAATTGGACCTTTGCTTGCCTCATGAACATATATAGTGTCCAGCTGGACAGTCACTGATACTTCTTCATTCAGACAGCCCAAACTGTACTACTATCTTCTTTGCTAGAGAGTAAGTAGGTCCCTTAGGCCTCCCAGAGTCAGTAACACCATAAGAACTGCTCGGATAACCAACTTCATGCTCAGAAGGATTCATTTTTAAGTTAATATCTCCTGCTAACAAGATCACAAAATCTGGATATATATTTCTTAAACCGTCCAAATCTTAACTTGGAGAGATGTGCCTCATATTTCTCCTGAGCAGGTTGTCCATAATATATTTATAAACACAATGGTCAACTTACTATAATAACATTTAATCTTACAGTTTAGTAATATATATTCACTTTCATAGCAATTAGATCAGCAGACTTAACATATAAATTTGAAATAAGAGGTAATAACTCATCTTCTCCACTTTAACCCACCCATCTACCTCAATCCCTCATTCTACTCTATAATTCATGCCTTGCTCATCCACATACTTAATTTGGAATGGTACCAGACTGTCATCAAATCTCAACACAATGTCCTTAGACAAGTCATGCTCAATTTCATAATGTCCATATAACAGAGATACAATTCTAATTAAATAATCTTCTTTGGCTAATATTGTATTGGTACCCCAAGATACTAATATTAATTTATTGAAGTTTGTATGGTGTAAAAAGCTTGAGACTTTCGTCTCCACAACCTTACTGCTGACTGTAGGAATTAAATATTGCAGGAAAAGAAATCCTACCATAACAAAATGGATCTATATAGCCAAAAAGTGAAACCTCCATAGTCACAATAGACACCTCACCACACAAAAAGACCAGAATTGCTTTATGACAAATCCTCTACAAGAACTCCAACTGAGGTTGAATCTTAAACTGATCATTATAAAGTGTTGTTTTGTCTCTTTCGTATCGCTTTCCTTCTACTTCACTTCTCTTTGCCCATTGAGATACCCAGCAATAATGCTTCAGTTATAATTATGATGTAAACACACTTTCACTCATGTTTTTATAGCATTGTACTGAATATGCGATCATGTCTTTTCTGAGAAAAAAACTCAATAACACGTTTGAAAAGAAAAAAACATTGAGAAGCAATCCTCTACTTAGAGGATTTAGTTTTTGTTGTTTTTCTGACTTTCTTTTAATCAATATAGATGTAATGATTCCATTGAGAAGCAAGGGCCAGGCCCACCTGCTCGCTTCTCTCTGTAGAACTGTCCACTCCAATACCATTAATACTTTAAATATTCATTACCTTTCTGCTTCTTTTCAAAGGTCCCAAAACCCAAGGCTAAATGTATCTAGAAAACCGAAACCTTTGGGGGATCCTCTAAGTATTTCTCACTTTTCATTAGTTTCCACGCTCAAGCTTTTCGACGGTTTACGCATACACTGACACTGGGAAGTTTTCCCATTCAATCTAATATACTCCAAGTCCAATTTTAATGCAATTGCCCCTCTTAATAGTACTTCTATGGGTTTTAAATACATTTCAATGTTATACAATTGTACTTTTAAGGTTCCTTCTTTGAATATTGCTAGCCATTAAAGAGGCTTAATCTTCCACTTTTTATCTGTAAAATAGATGAATTTCCTCATATTACTATAATCACCAACACCCAGCAGCCTGCCACATAATCTGTCTTGTTCCCTGATCAAAATAGCCTTGTGTAATACATATAGGTCCACTGTCATCTCCCCATGACCGAGTTTGATCCTTCATGGTCTTCTCAGTAACATAGGTAGAGTTAGTCGAAATTGGTTTAAATAACTCCTGTATTATGGTAACATGCACCGTCTTTACACCTTCTAAAACCTTGGTTTTGTTGTTGATGAAGATTAATGCTCCTGTATCCTGTAGAATGTTCAGCATTAAAGCAATGCTACAAAACACAGATACTCCAGGAGGGTAAGATGTACAAAAGGAGGTAAAGGTCTCAGGTTCATCTGAGTCAACATGCTATTGCCCACTATCTGGCATTTCATGTCAAGGACATGAACAATGTCCCTTAACTCCAATGTGGAATTATTTTCTCCAAAAAAAACCTTCTTTTAGGAATAAATTAGACTTTGGTGTGAGCCAGGGACATTTACTAGGTAGGAACAGAGAGTTCTCAAACTTCACCATTTACAATTCTTTCATATATGCATTAACTAGAAGTTTTTCCATATGGCCTTTCGGGCACACTTTAGCAAAATGGTTTACTGGTCAATTTTTAAAATGCGTAATTAAAAAAATTCTTAACTGATGCTGCAATGGGTAGGTGCTAAGTGAACCCACCCACTGGCAGCATTATATATGATGTATCCTTTGTATTTGAATGCTTAAGGCTATGGACAATAAGTGCAACACGTTCCCAGGAAAATCTTCTGAAACATATAAAAGCAAAGGAACCCAAGATAGCTGGCTGAGGGCTAAAAACAAGGCCGTAGCACTGACAGCAAAAGTCTTTCAAGAATAGGTCATTACTTCACAGTCTGAAGAAAGGGGAAAAACAGACTGTATATCCTCCCTGCCCACCAATAAAGTCTGAAATGGTGAAAGGAAGTGGATCACAGTCCCATAAATATCTAAAGGTTTTAGTATATAACACCTTTGGACACCTATTTTTGGTTGTGAAGCTTATGAAACTGAAGCATGGAATACCCCTACTGATTAAACCTACTAAGAAGAATGCATAAATAATTTTAGGTCCCACAGGCCAAAAATGTATGGGCCGGATTTAAATTTTGGCAGACGGGTTACTCTGACACAACGGTGACCGATATCCCGTCAGCCGAACTATAAATCCCCAAAGGATATTATGAGATTTATATTTAAAATCTAAATCAGGCCCTTAATCTCCAAAGCATTTCAACGAAGTCAAGGGAAGGCGGCAGAGTTTCACCAGTAGAAATCTTTTTCAAGCGTCATCAAGTAAAGACATCATCCCAATCATTTAATGAGAAGAAAAGAAGAAATATTTACTCAAACAATCCAGTCATGTAGATGTTGTTCATTTCAGCAGGTTGCAAGCCATAAATATGTATACTCTTTACATCTGTGGATGGGTGCTAATTACCTGATTCTAGACTGTGAAAAGATGGAAATCTTGCAGCCCACTTAACCTCATGGGCGCTATTGTAATTACGGCCGTAGGCTGAGATTTTTAAAAACCCATGTTACATGACGAGCTGGGCTCGTCATCAGCGTGCGAGGAGGCTACACCATGACGAGCCCAGCTCGTCATGAGCGTGGAAGGGGTTAAACCATCAATGTTTTGGGAATTAACTTTTTGGCTTTCTACCCTGGGTTCTAAATAAGATAAGATTCTTCGCTATCAACCCAAATTTCTTCAGTTTCTAAATCATGCTTCTACCAGTTGCATACATAAAAAATTTGTTTCTACCTTTTTCTTACAAGATGCAAATTCTTAATGCATTTGAATATAGGCACCTTTGGACTACTGTAATTCAGTTTACCTTGATCTTTCAGCTCACTAGATTCAAAAATTGCACCTTGTCCAAAATTATGCTGCAAGACTGGCAATTTGTCTGCAACAGAGGGAATGTATCTCCCCAGTTCTTCTCTCACGGCACTGGCTAACAGGAGGATGTGGATTTTTTCAAAGCTGTGTGCTTGCGGTATAAGGCAATGCAGAAGGCCTTATTGGTCCCTTATATACCCAAGATTTAAATTTACTCACTAGGGTGTGCCCTACAATACCCTAAAAAAAATCCATGGTGGCTTCAGAATTGTGCAGCGGGTTTGCTCCTAAATCTCCCGTATCGACAACCAGCCAAACCTGCTTTGAACACTACACTGGCTGCCAATTTTGGAGAGAATCAAATACAAAGTACTCTGTATTACCTATAAGTCTTTTCCAGGAAAGGGACCGGTAATCAATCAATCTATGATCATCCCTTACCACCCTAACAGAAGCCTCCACTCGGCGAACATGTTGCTCGCCACGGTGCCAAAAATAAAGAGAGCAAGAAGCAGCGGCCGCTAATTTTCCTATAATGCAGCGAGGCTGTGGAATTTTCTCCCCTCCCCTCCCACATACGTCACAAACCCATTCATCCGTCTTTTCGGGAACTAGTTAAAACCTGGCTTTTCAAAGTCACTACTCACTAAAGGTGTTGTCTTGGTCCACGTCTGCAAACAGTGCTGGGATGCCTCAGGGTAGCTATGTGCTCTATAACTGTTTCTTTCATTCAAAGTACTACTTGAAGACTATGGGAGTAGGGTGTTTTCAATTGGAGCTGCAGATTTACAGGGTTACTGAAGACATAGTCATTCCCTGTTTAACCTTAATTTTAGCTCCCTCTTTTATTTTACTTTGTGTAAATCAGCCCTGTTGAGTAACTTGGGGTTTGCTAGCACTCACATAACCTACCTAGAGTACAAGTTGCACTTTATAAAAAAGTAATAAACTCAAAAATAATGTTTCAGCAACCTTGTCTGTCAATCAGTTAATGCGATTAAATGGCTGCTTTGTAAATCATAAACTGTGAGAAAACCAATGTGCTGATGTGCTACTGGTTTCATTTCAAATCCACAGTTCTTAGGTAATCAACTTTCTAATCGCATATTCAGAGGAGATATATAGACATGAAAAGGAGAGCCAGACTCTGAAGGCACTTTAAAGCGAAATAAATGGTAGTAATGCAATATAGAAATGCTAATAACACACATATTATGGCCCAAATAGCCCGCTACGGAGGGCTATACCGAATGTTACAGGCCCTAAACCCCAATTATAGGCCCAAGCCCAACGAGGAAGAGGGCCTTCAACATCTGGTTTAGTTTCAGGTAGAAGGGTTTTAAATTAGAAAATTCCCCCCACCGAGAGTAGAATGTTCTAAATTTAAAAGGGAGAAACTTAAGGACAGACATTGCAATGTTGGAGTAGAAGGCTTAAACCAGCCATTATAAGCCTGGAGCTACTCTATTGTCTTCAATTGAGCGCTCAACACTCCAATGTACTAATAAGTGAAGGATATAAATATTCTATGCTGGACAACATGTCCAACTTCCTTCAAAACAGACTGTCAGTTTTCACAGTCACCACATACGGTCTTACATGGTATTGTAAATCTTAAACCCCAGGTGGGAGACGTTCATGACATGGGTAGACAATACTCCATTCTTCCAAAAGAAATTGGCCTAGAGAATGAACCTGTGCATGATGCAACTCTGAATCAAAAAAAACATCTTTACTTTTCCCAATGTTATATTGTCTGAATTAAAAAGCATGTATATGAGGATAAAAGCATGCATTATTCCAGTCACATACAAATGTGTGGACAGACTCCTGTGATTATGCAGCAGTTTATGTTTTTATTTCGTTTATCGAACTCAATTATCAGGTGTGAGCATGGTACTTTATATGTTTTGAAAATGTTAAGTATCACAAATCTTGATGCAGGGCTTTGGCTGAAAAATATAGGTTACTAGAACTTGTACAAGGCTTGTTGACAACATTCTTGAAAGGGATAATTGTTGACAGGCGGAACAATGACAACTGGCACAAGAAAAACTATACTATGGGCCTCACTCTCAAACGTCGATGCTCGAGGAACACAGATCAAAAAAGTGGGCTATGCTGTGCATTTCTACAGTAAATCAAATGTAAAACAAAAATAAATGTTGGGGTACAAAGGATTTTAGGTACTTACTTGCTGTGCAGTTTCAATTCGTTCATGCTGCATGCCCAATGTGGTGAAGCCCTTCATTAAAATTTCCTCAGTGGATTCTGGTACTGCTGCAGAGAGTGAAACTGTGAGTGACCTCGAGGTTAAATTACACAAGTCTTCAATGGGTAGCTATTAAAAAAAACAACAAAAAAACACACCATTAGGCTCTTGAAAATATATTTGTTATGCTAAAACCATGTACATACTGTTTGATATTCAGCATTTTAAATACAAGTAGCTTCTACCAACTTCATTAGAATATACACAAATATGTGGTTTGATGCTTCTGTTGCTAAAATATGTTAATAACTTAGAGGTCATAGGGAATCTGCAGGGCAAACCCACTTTTCTGAGGCCTACACATTGCAATCTGTTTTCATCTTAAAGATGTACAAAGTGATTAATCTTCTCTGTATACCACAAGTTTGATATCAGGTGTTTAGAAGCATTTGTTCAAGCATTCCAATTCATAACTTATCATTATCTCACATTGGCAATAAGTCTCCGAGATAGACCTACACGAGGTTAAAAGCGCTATTAAGACCATGGCCAGGAACAAGAAGCCGGGTACAGAAGGGTTCCCCATAGAATTCTATGCTACATACATAAACCTCCTGAGACCCCGTTTTGTAGCTTTATATAATCAGGCAAAGCAGGAGGGAAAACTCCCAGGAACAACTAGTGAGGAGTTGATTGTTCCATTGTTGAAGCGAGGGAAGCAGGCGTGTGACAAAACAGCATATCGCCCATTATCGATGCTCAACCTTGATTACAAAATCCTGAGTAGGATACTGGCCACTCGACTATTATCATATATGAACATGACTCATACACTGTGACCCTGATGGATTTATTCTGACACGTAATACGGCAATGAACGTGCAGAGGGTGCTACGAGTGCTGGGGGTGGACTCTTATTATAAAGAGGAGGTGACTTTCCCAACAGTTGACATAGAAAAGGCTTTTGATAGTCTTGAATGGCAGTATTTATTTAGCGTAATGCGGGCCTTTGGGTTAGGACAGGAGTTTGGAGCGTGGACTGCCCTAGTGTATAGAGACTCCACAGCTCGGGTCCGGACAGGAAAGCTTATCTGAGGCAGATATGAGTGGAATGAGGAACGAGACGGGTGCCCGCTATCGCCTTTACTGTTTGCGATGGCTATGGAGGCATTAGCGGCTAAGGCTAGAACTAGGAATTGGTATTAGGGTCTCAATGTAGAGGGCCTTGTCCACCACATAGCCCTATATGCGGACGACCTGATTTTGTTTCTAAGCTCCACAGGACGGACCTTGAGGAAGCCAAGTACCAGCTGTTGACCTTAGAGCGAGTAGCAGGTCTCAAGGTAAATTGGAATCAGTCATGTTTGTTTACAATTAAGCAGGGGCGGGAGAAACCGCCGACAGTGGAAGGAATTGAGTGGGAGGGACGATGTATCTCGTATCTCAGAGTGCAAGTATACCACTACAGGACAGATCTTTTAGAGGAAAATGTGGAAAAGGTCATACGGGGAACGAAAGCTAGTTTAGACTTCTGGGGTACCCTTCCCTTGTCGCTGACAGGTAGAGCCTCCCTGTTAAAGACGGTGAATCTCCTGAGGCTACTGTATGTGTTTGGGGTCTTGCCGGTGTGGATCCCAGCGGAGAGGTTTTGCCAGCTCAAAACAATGGTGAAGGAGTTCTTGTGGGGGAGTGGACAGAGACGAGTGGCTCCGAAGACTTTGATGCGGCCCAAAGCGGAAGGGGGATTAGCGATACCGGATTTTGATTATTATTATATTGCAGCCCAACTGCAATGGCTGACAGGATGGATGGCTAGCCAACTCCGGGGAACGGTACAGCAGGGTGAGGGGTGTCCAGATCCAGACCTCCTATCTAGAATATTGTTGCGGCTGCCGGTTCCAGACAGGGATATGCTGGCAGATCTCCGAGTGGTACGTAAGTTTTGGATCCGTAGCTTGCAGAGGGCTAAATTAAGGCGCCCTTATGCGCCGGAGATATCCCTGAAGTATTGCATGGCATTACCGCACGGGCCAGATTGGAGGAAGCTAGAGACATGGCAAGAGGCTGGAGTGCACACCATGGGGCAGTTATATGAGAGTAGTACGCTACTACCGTTTGACGAATTTAGCTAAAACAATGAGATACCTGGGGGTGACTTCTTGCTTCACGCGGCCCGACTGCCGCAAGCATTGGGGGAGTGAATTGACTGAGCCTCCTTTAGATGAAGGGTGTCCATATGTGGTTTCGGCAGCAGGGACATTCAAGGCGGTTTCCTGTTTATATAGGAGGTTAAGCAAGGCAACTCTACTTCCGCTTCAAGTGCTCCAACAGAAATGGGAGGGGGGGTCTAGGGGAGCCCATAAAGGCCAAAGTATGGGAAGAGCTTACGGAGAGGGTTTGTAGAATCACCAGGGATGCTAGGTTCCAGCTGGTTAACTTCTATGTTTTTCATAAGGCGTACCTCACTCCAGGGCGCCGCAATAGGTATTTTAATATGACAATGGCGGTCGGCCCCAGAGGTGGAGAAATAGGCGCAGAGTTACTTCATATGTTCTGGAGCTGCTTGGAGTTAGGACATTTCTGGAGAGAGAGGACAGAACTATTAGCTGAACTCACTTAAAAGGAAGTGCACATGAACCCTGGATATTGCCTACGCAGGTTCCCACACACTGCAAAGAACAAAGTCGCCAGTAAATTTCAGGACCTGGGATTGATTTTAGCGAAGCGGGATAATACGAGTCATTGGAAGGCAAGCGGAGGTCCTAACATGGGAAGATGGAGGAGAGAGTTTGAGCGATGGGCAGGTTGTGAAGGAGCAGCTCGACTTAGAGATGCTAGACGGAATGGGAGTGAGAAGACTTTGGAAGCAGCCAGGGCCTGAGAGGCTCTGATGCTGCACCTGAAACAGCTAAATGACATTACGGATGACAATAATAGGGATGCCCGACAAGCAGACAGATTGTATACGACACTCAATGGTTCCATGGGAGAGGAGAAAGGATGTTGGGGTGTATCCTTGCAGGTGGTGCTCCGGAGGGCTGAGCTCATATGGTGACAAGACAGAAACAGCTAGAGAGTGCCCTGTAAAGGCTAACTGAACGCAGTATTCCAAGACACACCTGAGGGGAGGGGGGGGGGGGGGTAGAATAAGAGGGATTGCCGTCTGACGGGGCTGGGTGGGTTAGTTTCTATTATTGTAGTATTTGTATATGTATATGTGAGTTGTGAATTTTATCATGGATGAATCTCCTGTCATATTATTAAATGACTTTTGAACTATGCAGCAGCGAGGAGCTGCATACTTATCATCAAAGAACCTGTGCTAGTTCATATGCTCCTTCTAAGGTCTATATTGTATTGATATGGGTTTTGTACATGCTCCATAAAATTTGTTTACAAAAAACGTGTACCATTCCCCCAGGGACTTATTGGAGGGCAACCTCATGAAGGCAGTGGCCTTGTTGCTACCCCTAATAACTTTCTGGTAATCCATCCATCTAACTATGCAGGGCAAGGTGGCCTTATCAAAAATGGTGATGCTGCCCAGCCTACTTTATTACATCACAAACCTGCCTGTCCTTGGCCCCCGGCAGATGTTCCACATGCGAGATGGAATGTTGGGGGATTTACTCTGAAATAATGACAGGCGTAGAGTAACTCTGGCCAAGCTTCAACTGCCCACTGCCTCATAGGTCCTGGGGTCCCAGAATTTCTAACATTAGTACTTAGCAGCACAGCTCCAGTGGTCAGTCCATTAAATAGCGGGGATTAATTTGGCTGAGATCTTGCCAATGGAGGATGGGTAGGCATGGCACAGGGTGCTGAAGCGGTTCCTTTCTCAGACGTTGGTGCCCACCCATTCAAGTAGCCTACTTTGTGTAGCTTATGGCCATTACCTAAGGGCCTTAAGGTATACGCTGTGCACTCTGCCGTATGCACCACATATCTCATTATCGTACAGCAGAGGGATGAGAAGTCCTGTGGGTTTCCAAAGCCCTGGGGTTAGTTTCCTTGGGAGATCCCCATTGGGAGCACACTTTGGTTCAGTTTTACATACTCCTAGAGTAGACTACTCTCCTGGCGGGTCATTTCCTTCTGCAGTGACAGCTGGTTGCAGTGGTTGAACGTCTCTTGGGCCACTGAACCAAAAGTACACGCTCTGACTCTGGCACTGATCACACGGGGTCGGGAAGCAGTCTTGTCTCGTTGGTTGCGAGGGCTATTCCAGATCCAGTGGCAGATCTGTTGACTGGCCTGAAGGACCGGTGGGAACAGGATCTAGGCCACCACCAGCCGATAATACAGTAAGGTCTCCCAAAACACTTGTTTCCAGTATGTCCAATTTACTATATTAAATTGTGCTTATTTGACCTCAGCCAAGCGACATCGCATATACCCATCTCCTTCTGCGGATTGTCCCCAGTAAGGGCAGGCTGGCGCAGATATATTACACATGCTATGGGAGTGCTCCGTAGTGCATCACTTCTGGGAGGAGGTTTGTGCAATACTTCATAGAACAACAGGTCGCCCAGATGTGAGTAGACCAGAGTTATCCCTCCTTGGTCTTCATGGCCATCACCTGCTGCGAGGAGCGACGATGCACTTCATAGATCTGGCGCTCTTGCTAGCCAAACACACAATCACAATACAGTGAAAGGCCATGTCAATCCCAGGGCGGGTGTTGTAGCATGCGGCAGTACTTCAGTGTGCCAGTGTGGAAGTGGTAGTACTACACAGGGAGGAGTTGCAGAGCCTCCATCGGCATCCCATAGTTTTAGACTGGGGCAACCCATTGCACAACTTTGAGAGGGTCCCCGATTCACCACCACCCTGCATTCTAGTACCTTCCCGTCTGGGGGTAGGACAGCGTCCAATCTGTGGGGGGCAGGCACATACTCATCCACACACCAAAGACAGTACAGCACATGTTTTTGTAGTAGGCTTTATGGTACTTATTGGTTTATCATTTTTTCCACATTTCTATCCCTTATTCATGATAATGCTGTGCCATAGCAATTATATTTATAATGTTGCACGGATGGCATCGGTTCCACCTGTACTATTATGGACCCTGTTGGTATTGTTTGTCATTCGGAGCGTCAATTTGTAACTGTATGGTCTAAAAAAAACATAAGAAAGATCAGGAGATAAAAAAAACAGTCATGAAGTGATACAGATTATTTAATTTAAAAAAAGGTCACAATAAAACATGTATATCTATTGTTTAGGATAACAGCTGTATTAAAGTGTTTCATGAAGCGAAAGACAAAAGTACAACTACAGCCAAGGGCATGTCATACCTAACAGAATAGGTTTCAAACGTCATGCAGTTGAACACGGAGACCCTGACTTTTAACATTAAAAGTAAAGCACGGGTGCAGCGATTATACCAAAAGTAAAGAAATAGAAAAAAAATATCTATTTCTTTATACCAAATGTAAAGAAAAAGGAGCCCTGGTTTCGGTTTTAAGTATCACGCCCGTGTCTGGGCACGATAATTGAAACCACGGGACGGCCTATTGGTGTCTATTACGCGCACCAAGCGCGTAATCGACACCAATTGGCCTTTGGCCAATAACGTGCAGTCTTTCATTAAAAGACGCACACTAAGGCCAATGGGGTAGCTGAAAAAGAAAAACACACGCACGAGCATGTGCGATTCATAGGTCAGCTCAGATTCCCCGTTTTTACCTCACTAAATGTCTTGCCTGCGCGAGTACTGCTGCGCGGTGCACCGCTAGGCGCAACACCTAAAAACAAGGTTCAGAATCCTCTTCCGAGTCCAAGAAAAAGGAAACATATTACAGGAACAAGGAACACTTACTAAGAGGACGAAATTGGATCCACAATTTGGATGCACTCTTATTTATGGCAGCATCCAACTGATTGAGGCCAGGGTTCCCTACCACCCCACCTGTGTCCCCTTCATTTGGCAGACCAGGAGTCTGTAAGATCACGGAGACTAATGCATTTACGGGTCTTGGGTTCTAAGAAAGTACTAGCAGAGAAGCACTAAATCATCCGGCATCTTAATACAAATCTAAACACTGTATAGATCACCAACGAGAATATGGACAACCTGAACTAAGATAGAGGACCAGCACCATTGGCACAATAAAAACGTGCAGCACTGCTGGAAAACTACCTAGGAATGTGATTAAGATAAACCTGGTAAATGACTCACATTTCAAGATTACATACTTGCTAAATGATACCTGACCTGACCAATCAGTCAATTAAATCTTTATTTGGTTAAAATTTCAACCATAAAGAATACATAAATCACTCACTAATTAGTAAAAGAATAACCTCCAAAAATTCTATACAATCAGCATCAAATTTATGAAACCATAATAGAATTTAATGATAATGTTTCTTGCAACTTAAGTAGATTCATGTATGTACAATGTAATTAATCACTAATCTTTTATGTGCAATTATTGCTATCATAATGTTTTTCGAATTTAAACAGCACTTTGCAAAAAAATGATTACACAAATTCATACTGTGAGGATAATAACTGAAGATATAAAAGAACTAGCCTACATTGCCCAAAATGTATATGCGTACATAGGGGAACCAAATAATGTTTCCTTGAAACTTTATAAAAGTTACAAAATAACATGAAATGCAATAACAACTGGGTGAAAGGTGATCACAAGGCCATCCTAACGATGGCTCTAACCACTGCCCAGGATTAGAGAATCCAACCAAAGAAGCTCGACTCAGAGAAGACAGAATTCCTTGTCCTTAGACCCACCCCCTCAGCTTACGACAACACCTGGTGGCCCACCGCCCTTGGCAGCCCCCACAACCCCACGGACCTTGCCTGGAACCTCTGCATCATACTCGGCTCCTCCCTCACCATGGCCCGCCAGATCAACATAGTCGCCTCCACCTGCTTCCACACCCTTCGCAAGACTTTTAAGTGGATCCACTAGCAGACTGGACCACCGAAACGCCCTCTACGCTACACAAACTCCAGACCATTCAGAACACTGCGGCCAGACTAGTCATCGGCATCCCACGGTATGAGCACATCACCCAACACCTGCGAGACCTCCACTGGCTGGCTACCTGTCTAGAGTAGAGTTACCTTCAAGCTACTCACCCATGCTAACAAAGCTCTCCACGACACTGAACCCAAATACCTCAACGGAAGAGTCGCCTTCCACGCACCAAAAAGAAACCTCGGCTCCGCCGACCTCGCCCTACCGAAAACCTGCGCATCCGCAGAACTAGAGCAGGTGGAAGAGCCTTATCCTACATCACAGCCAAGGGCTGGAACGGGCTCCCAGTCAACATCAGAAGCTCCCCTACTCTGCACATCTTCAGGAAGGGCCTCAAGACCTGGCTTTTTGGCTAGCTTGGAGCTGCACGCCCGCCCCCAGCGCCTTAAGACGCTCACGGGTGAGTAGCGCGCTTCACAATTCCGTGATTGATTGATATAAAAAATAGGAAAGAGTGTTAAAAGATATTTATGTTGGGAATTTACATTACAATAAGTATGGTTCCCTGAAGTCTGAGGTTGACCACGGTAGATAAATACTAACAGATGGTCTCACTCATTCTAAGCTCTCTCTCATCTTTACGCAACTTATGAAATAAAGGCGTTGCAATGAATAAATAGTTCATTGCAATATGATACATATGGACTGAACATACTTTATCCAAGGTATTTTTACAGAACGATCCGGTCTCAAGTAATCTAAGATCACTATGCGATTAAACAAAGTTTCTGGTTTTGCCCAGATAGAAATTCACATCATTAGTGGTTTATGGCTTATAAAATCCTCCAAAAAAACAAACCCTAATTCTTCATGGCATACAAAGGTAGAGCTACTGGAAGGGATAGATAGCAATCTTTTTATGAAACTATTCTCTTACTCTTTGTATGTCAGACACATTTAAAGATCACTAAATAGAAGCTCATTCTATAGCTTCCGCTAGGCATTTACTTCTGTAATTGACCATCTGTTGAATTGGTTTTGCCACTAAGCTAGATATAAATCTAGATATAAATCTAAAACAAGCATTTGCAATGCAATAGGTCTGGCATTACTAAAAGTTTGAGCTATTGCTGTTGCAAACAATAATGCAACGCCAATAGCTCCAACTTTCAGTAATGCGAGACCTAGTGTATTGCAAATGCTGGTTTGCTTTTGCTGTGCACAATTCATAGCGGATGAAACCTGCATATCTACATGCGTCTAAGTGAGATCCTTGAGGGTGGTAGGTATACACGCCTGTGTACACAATGCACATGTATTTTTCAACTTTAAATTTAGTAAAACTCCTTGGGCATTTTTAAGGCGAGTGTAAGAATAGTGGTAATGAAAATACTTTTTTGCTTAAAAAAATTGTGGTCTCCCACCTGAATCGGGTCTGCTGGCATGCAATGATCACAGAGAGCCACGGTTCATCCATCTATGTATTTGTCCATCTATGTTATGGTATGGTAGAGTTCCAACCACCATTGTTAGGGTCTTGTAGAGCATTCTCTGCCTGGAAGCCCTTTTGTGCGGATCCAAGAAGTAGATCAATTGGGTTGAAGGAACCGTTGCTTGATCGTCCTTTCCTCAGCCAGAGTGTAGATATCTGTACAAGTTGGAGTCTTATAATGCTTTGTCGTGTGCGTGAGGGTACGTTATGATTTAGCTAATATTATCTGCCTGTTCCTAGGATGTATGTTGGTGTGGTGTGTGACAGTGCTGTTGACTTGGCCGTGCTGTGCAGATTATATGGCTTTGGTGCCGTGTTGTTGACTTGATGGTGGGTAGACTCGGTCTAGGTTGTGCTATTTGAGTTTGACCATGTGTAGGTGAGACTGGAAAGAAAGTCCCCGGTGTAATTGTTAGCTATAGACTACGCTTAGATAGCTGAAGGGGGTCCAAAAAAGGGTATCCTTTGTGTGTTGGTCGCGTCCTTTGAGCTTTCATTAATCTACTGAATGCAGGGCCTGCGTTGGTTTTGGGCATGGACATTGCGAGTAGTCAGAGAAAAAGTAGAATCCCGAGTTTTTATATATTAGTGGTATGTGGTATGTATGCATTTACATATGTGGTATTTATATACATAATGCCACCCAGCAAGGGTGGTGCTTCCTGAACAATTTTCACAGTCAGAGATATATAAATCCAACCCCAGTCATATGATTAGGCTCCAGGGATCAATACATTTATGTATCAGGGAATTAAAATTCGAGGTGGTATTTCAGAGGAATACTAGGCCATGGAGAGTTCCAGGGGAGTAAAAGGCAATGAGATCTCTCTCCCCTGCAGTGCCTCCACTCAGATGACTCTTGATTAATCATTTACTCACAGGGCAGACAGGATGAGGAGGGGGGTGTTGTGAGTTACAGCTGGAGTTAGTTTTGCACCCCCACTACATTTCCATAGGTCCTTGGACTTCTGGGAGGGCAAAGGTGGCAGATTTAAGGGGAAGTGCCTCCCAGGCTGCTAAGGGGCCTGCCCTGGCATTCACAAAGTTAAAGATGGCCTTGGCAGGCTACCAGAGATTAAGAACTCACCCAAGGTTGCATATATGTGGTTGTTGCAGTGGAGTCCCTATGTTCGTGGCCCAACCAGGACGTCGGCTTGCATTTGAACGCTTCGGTGGCATAGACTCCTACCTATGTGGCTGTAGGACATCAGCTTAGGTCAGTATGGGTGAAAGAGGTTATGTTATGTTATGTTGGGTAAGAGAGTGAGGCAGGGCTGAGGGGTGCAATGCAGTGTTGTGCTTCTTTGGGAATGACGCAGGGTGTAGAGCGCTGCCTGCTTGACATGTAGGATTTCAGGATCTACTGCAGCTAAGAGAGAATGATGTTATGCAACACTGGACAAGTGAATGAGGGGAGGCCAGTGTAGTGCAGGGCAGAGTAATGTTTCTATGGGGGAGGAATAATGCAGGGCGTAGACTCATGTCTGTTTGACTATAGGATTTTAGGAATTTGGGAGTCTGGGAAGAATCAATTACCAGAATGTCTACCCATTGGTCTCTGCCTGCCAGTTTTGTCAGTCTACTTGATGGTATAGCTCTACTATGCCCGTCTGAATGGCTGCCCGACTGTCTACCACCTGCCGTTCTTTTTTTCTCTTGCCACCCATACATCCATAACTTCCTCCATACCCAGTCTCTCCACATACATCCATGCATCCACCCATCCATCATCCATCCATGCATCCACCCTCCATCCATCCATCCATCTATCCATCCATCCATCCAGCTGCAGCTGCCTTTCTTTCTCTATATTCTAGAACATTCCTGATCTAATAGCTAAACTAGGTAAGATGATGGCTGGAGATTGCCGCCCTAGTTAGAATTGGATGGAAACGTGTTCCAGTGTACAGAGGACGTTATCTTTTGCATTATCCTCTGGCAGAATGACATCTCCCATGGTGATTGTGATATGCAGGCAACTGAACTGGAGGATTCTTCCCTGGTGTACAAAACCCAATACAGGATATACCCCCTCATCCATAAATTAGAGGGTCTGCCACTTCCACTCATCTCTAGCTCATGCTGTAAAGAAATAGATGTTTTTTTATATTCCTTTACTTTTGTTATAATCGCGGCACCCGAGAGTATACCACAAGTAAAAAAATCTGTTTCTTTACCTTTGATATAATCGCGGCACCGGCGCTTTACTTTTAAGGTTAAAAGTAAAGTGCTGGTGTCGCTATTATACAACAAGTAAAGAAATAGATGTTTTTTTCTATTCCTTTACTTGTGGTATAATCACGGCGCCCGGCTTTACTTATTACATTAAAAGTAAAGCGTGGGTGCCGCGATTATACCAAAAGTAAGAAATAGATGTTGTTTTCTATTTCTTAACCTTTGGTATAACCGTGCTTACATCAAAAGTAAAGAAAAAGAAGTGGCGCACGCATGTAGCCTGTGTCTAGGCACGATCATTGCTCCTCCCACGGCCTATTGGTGTCTATTACGCACTTGGTGCGCGTAATAGACACCAAGAGGCCATGGGAGGAACAATGCGCGCGCCCCGGGCGAATTGCGTGCAGTCTTTTAGAAATAAGACGCACGCAAAGGCCAATGGGGGAGCTCCAAAGGAAATGCACACGCACAAGCGTGTGCGATTCCTAGGTTAGCTCACATTCCCGGTTTTTCACATACAAAATGTCGCGCGCTGCACAGTGCACCGCTAGGCACAAGACCGAAACAGACTCAATTGAGCTCCTAAGCTGCATTATCTTAAAGCTTGAGATGTTTCCAGTTCCAGGCACAATGCAGCAGCACACCCAAATAAATAAAATTGGGAACCTTATCAATCTGAAAGGTATTAATTTTATACTCTCTAGTTTTTGTGGTCTTGCAGCCATATACAATCACAAACATCTTAGTTACATTCGTTTCCAAATTTAGATCCAGGATTTTTAAACTCCATTGGCTGATTTGGCCATAACCACAGCATCATCAGCATATATTAACACCGGAATCGGATGTGTCCTAGATGATGAAAACCACAATTAGTTGCCAGGAGACACTTATCCAGATCATTTATGGAGAGCGTAAATAAAAATGTACACCACTCTCCTACTTTTGAGGGAGATTGACGTTCTCCATTTGACCCACATCAGACACTAGCTTTAGTATTTTAATCTCTTTAAAAATTATTATCTCTACATCAATACTCATAGAAGTCATGATTGCTCAAAGTTTGGAATAGGAAACACAATCACACAGAACTTAAATCCACAAATGCCTTCTTTGCTAACAAGTGTTCATTTACCTGCAGAAAGTAATTGAGATACTGTTCTATTGTGCTCAAAACCTTGTGAATAGCTTTATTGCGTTCCCAAAGGGATTAATTTCATGGATAGAGGTCTGCAAGACGCCGCTACAGTGAGGCGCTGCTGGTTGAAGGGAAAAATCTGTCATTTATCCTCAAAGTTGCAGAGGCTCGGGCAGCCTGGTTCCAGGAACGTTGTACTGATACGGATGTGTATAGGGAAAATCTTGCTGCGGTGAGCAGAGACTGCACTAGTGGCGAGGGAGGAGACTGTGGCCCGAACTCTCGCTCTGGACCACGCTCCAAATTGCGGCCTCATGGCTCCTCACCATCAAGGCTTGCTGATGGCCCAGCTCTGCTGGATGGTGTGCTGGCTCCCCCTTCGACCTGGGGGGGGGGGGGGGATATAGCGGAGCTGGGATAGTGGGATGCGTACCCCCAGACATGCCTCTGCCGCTAAACTGCACATACCTCTGCCCACTGGACTGCCCCACCCATTTGAACTGCGGAAGCAGGAGGGCCTGGGCTGCTGCTGGCCAAACACCGCCAAAATCCAGCTCCCTCATCTGGGCTGCGGCCTGCCTGCGTAGGTCACTGTTATTTGCCAGGCGGAACAATGACTGCAGAAATTATTGGAGGCTGCATTTGTACCTGGCATCCTCAGAACCAGAGTCCTACATCCCTGGTGCCTGCCAGCTGCCTGAGCTGGGCGGGGTTGCCCTAAATAACTGGAGCGACCTAATCCATCCCCTGAGGGCCTTTGACTGCATCCCTCCATGCATATTGGATGCTCTCCAGGAACTCCGACATGCCCAGCCATTGCCCACCTGTTCCTTTATTGAGACCTAGACTCATGCTGAAGCTCGCAAGGGAGTACACAGACTAACAATATCAGGGATATAGTGTTGATCTATGTAGAGTTCACCATTGCGGTGCAGACAGCCCGGAAAGACTTCCTCCCCACCAAGTGTGTAATGCTGAAGGCAGATTTGCAGTTTGGGCTTCTCTACCCTGCCAAATTAAGCCATTGCATAAGACAATATATTTAAGGACAACAAGGGGACCCAAAGAAAGTCAACAAGGGACCTTGGTAATTAATTCATTCAGGCAACAACCTCTGCCCGGCTGGCAATTTCAATTCAATAAAGAAACGATTCAGACTGTATCCCCACGCTTGTAAGGGACCATTTTTTGCCTTAATGAATTGCATAAGACAAGCACATATATTCACCGATCCAAAAGCAGTGCTCAAGTTTTGCTGCAGATAAACAACACACACTACGGATGGTGGAGATGCCATGGGGCCCATGGAAATTCCCTTCGTGAATATGACTGCGACATGGGCCACATATAAGGCGGTCAGCCCCTGATGAATGAGGATTTGTTTACCCCTGGTGCCTGGCTGCCCACTGTGCTTCGCTTCCCATTCCCCTAGACCTTCTGTTTCCATCCCTGATCATTTGACGCTCTGAGAATCCTGTACTAATTTTCCCAGATGTTACACTAGCAAACGGTGATAGATATCACTGTTTATGAGGTTTACCTTGTAGCTGCCTGCCCCTCTCTCTCGTTTCTAGATTTCTCCCTTATACTCGAGCGACCCGTTCCGGTTACTAGACAGGATGACACCCTGGCTCACTGGGCTTCCCAGGGATGATTTACAGTGTATGTGTACCTTTATCGTTACTTTGTGGTTTTGTGGCAGGGTGGGTGTATCGGAGGGTTTGTCATTCAACTAATTAGGGTTGTTGAAGTGGGCGATGGGAGGGTGATTTCTCATTCATTACATAGGCATGTCTCCCCACATTTTTTATATGCTCTCCAATTTGCCACAATCATGGTCACTCTCATCTATGCAGCTGAAAAATCACCTTGGGTTATTAATCTGTTTGCAGATAATACTCCTGCGATACTATGTCTAGGAACCAGAGCTATATGAAATCAATACAAACTCTTGGAATGTCCGGGACATGAATGATGCCTGCAAAGCATTACAGGTATTTGCGATCCTCAGCTGCCAAAGGGTGGACATGATATAGCTTCAGAAATTACACCTCACTAAGCACACAAAATTAAATTGAACGCAGGTTGACTGGGGAGGCGCATACAGACACCTACTCTGCCTATCCAAGGGGAGTGCAGTAGTGCTCTGGAAGGAGCAGCAATGCCACACTCTCCACTCCATCTGCGATAAAGAAGGATGCTTTGTTATCTTAAATGGCATCATGAGAGAGAAGAGGGTTACCATTGTGTGACTATATGGCCCCAGCTCAGACTGCCTCGTTCCTCCATATATAATACAAAACACCAGGCTAGGTACTTCGTCTGTAATATGGGGTGGAGACTTCAATGTTGATGTAGACCTGGATGCAGATAAGCCCCTCTCTATCAAGAGATCGCACCCACAAGCAGCGAAGCAGCTTTAGACCATTACGGAAGACTATGGTCTAATGGACTTTTGGCAAGATAAGCATCCTCTTGACAGGGAGGGCACTTGTATCTCTTTATTCTACGGCACGCGGTCACATATAGACTATTGGTTGCTCACCAGGGATGCTGTAGATGAACCTGGTGAGTGGAACATTTGCACAGCACCCTGTTGGATCGCTTGCTGGTTCTACTCACAATATTGATCGCTAGGGATGGGACTTACACGTTCTACTGGAAGCTACCCCTAATGGCCTTAGTGGCACAGTCTTTAGGTTAAACACTAACAACAACATTGTAGAGATTTTCGGCCTTAATCCCTTGGGCACTGCATTAGTTCTCCTGCTGTGAGGGAGAATTAACAAGTGGGCGGGATTCAGACGGCCCCTGGTCGTCCTTAGCACACACACCGTGACATCGGACGGCCGGGGCCGTCCTGAGTACCGAAGGGGTTAATAAACACAGAGCCTTTGCCTGTCATAGTCTTGGAGGCAAACAATCCGCAAAGTAGTTCCTATGTCTGCTCACAAACAATAGTAAATCCTAATAAATCATACAAGAAATTTCTTTGATCCTTAACAAAGTTTTAATTCTCTAAAACAGTGTTTCCCAAACTGGGGTCCGTGACACATTCCCAAGGGGTCCGTAGGCAGCAGTTTTAAAAGCACAGCAAAGTTTCTTGTATAATTAGCAGCTCGCAAGCAACAATAAAAGCGTCAAGATAACACCAGTGATTAATGTACCTGCTGGAGAGAGATGAGAGTTTTGTTCAGTGGCAGCTTTGGCTTAACTAATGTAGCACAGAGGGTTAATATACCTACTGCAAAGAACTTGTAAGATGCATTTTAAAAAGCAGTATTTTATGTGCATAGGTCCGTGGTTACTGCTTTTGTCACAGAGATTCTTTTGTTACTGTGCACTTCATAAGTGACAATCGTAATCTAGCAGAGGGTCCTATAAACTGTCAAACAGCTGCTTGCAAACTGCCTGGTACTAGTTAACAACTTATGTTTTTTTCCCAGTCATTCAAATACATGTGTTATGTTGAAGTCAGTGCTAGCTAGTGTGTTATGTTCTGAATCCTAAGTTTGTGCTTTTCCAGACCAAGCACTCTTTCAAAATGCCGACCAGTATGAATGACATGTGAATACAACACCTTGTAGTTCCCTTTAACTTATGTAACATTTTCTATACACTGATTTACATGTATGGTTCATTGTCTCTACATGTGTGTGATGTAAAGTGCTCTGACATCCTACAATGGTATGAGAGATGCTATAAAACAAATGAAATACATGTGACAGAGGGGCTATGGCGAGATGAGAGGCACTGTTGGAGGGTGATAATAAGGGAATCATGGAAGAACCCCAAAAAAGATTGTCGAAACCTGGTGCATAGTAAAGCCTTCATTTACTATTTTTTAAAAGGTAATATCAATCAATCAATCAAAGCATTTATATAGCGCACTACTCACCCGGGGGGTCTCAAGGCGCTAGGGGGGGGGGGGGGGGGGGGGTCCGCTACTGTTCGAACAGCCAGGTCTTGAGCTGCTTCCTGAAATCGAGGTGGTTCTGGGTCAGGCAGTGGTGGGTCGGGAGGGAGTTCCAAGTCTTGGCGGCGAGGTAGGAGAAGGACCTTCCCCCTGTGGTGGCTCTTCGGATGCGGGGGACGGCGGCGAGGGCGAGGCTGGTTGATCGAAGCTGGCGTTTCGGAGCGTAGAAGTTGAGGCGGCTGTTGAGGTATCCTGGGCCTTGGTTGTGTAGGGCTTTGTGTGCGTGGGTGAGGAGACGGAAGGCGATTCTCTTGTTGACCGGGAGCCAGTGCAGGTCTCTCAGGTGTCCGGAGATGTGGTTGCGGCGGGGGATGTCCAGGATGAGTCGTGCTGAGGCGTTCTGGATCCGCTGGAGTCACTTCTGGATTTTGGTGGTGGTTCCGGCGTAGAGGGATTTGCCGTAGTCCAGACGGCTGGTGACGAGGGCCTGGGTGACCGTTTTCCTGGTCTCGGTGGGGATCCACCGGAAGATCTTTCGTAGCATGCGCAGGATGTTGAAGCACGACGAGGAGACGGCGTTGACTTGTCTGGTCATGGAGAGGGAGGAGTCCAGGATGAAGCCCAGGTTGCGTGCGTGATCTGTCGGTTTGGGTGCGGTGCCCAGGGCGGGGGGCCACCAGGAGTCGTCCCAGGCGGAGGGCGAGGAGCCCAGGATGAGGACTTCCATCTTGTCTGAGTTCAGTTTCAGGCGGCTGATCTTCATCCATTCGGCTACCTCTTTCATCCCCTCGTGTAGGTTGGCTCTGGCGGTGGCGGGGTCGTTGGTGAGGGAGAGGATCAGCTGGGTGTCGTCGGCATAGGAGATGATGTTGAGGTTGTGCTGGCGTGCGATTGCTGCGAGGGGGCTCATGTAGACGTTGAAGAGGGTTGGGCTGAGCGAGGAGCCTTGAGGAACGCCGCAGAGTGGCTTCTGATCTAAACGGGGGGAGGCGGACTCTCTGTGTTCTTCCAGCGAGGAAGGAGATGATCCACTCCAGTGCCTTCTCCTGGATTCGGACATTGCTGAGGCGCTGCACTAGGGTGCGGTGGCAGACAATGTCGAAGGCCGCGGAGAGGTCCAGGAGGATGAGGGCCGCTGTTTCTCCGTTGTCGAGCAGGGCTCGGATGTCATCGGTTGCTGCGATCAGGGCGGTCTCGGTGCTGTGGTTGGCCCGGAAGCCAGACTGTGAGAGGTCGAGGGATCCCTTTGTCTCGAGGAAGGCGGCCAGCTGTTTGTTGACGGTCTTCTGATGACTTTTGCAGGAAACGGGAGCAGCGAGATGGGGTGGTAGTTCTTGAGGTCGGTGGGGTTGGCTGATGGCTTCTTTAGTAGGCTGAGTTCGGCGTGCTTTCAGCTCTCCGGGAAGGTGGCGGTGTCGAAGGAGGTGTTGATGATGTCCCGTAGGTGGGGTGCGATGACGGTGTCGGCCTTGTTGAAGACGTGGTGAGGGCAGGGGTCGGTCGGGGATCCGGAGTGGATGGAGTTCATCGTGCGGACGGTGTCTTCGGTGCTGATCGGGGTCCAGGCGTGGAGGGTGGTGGTGGGGGGCGGTGGTTCGGTCGCGGCGTGCCTTGGTTGAGTGCTGAAGCTGTTGTGTATGTCCGCGACCTTGTTGTGGAAGTAGGCGGCGAGGGCGTTGCAGAGGTCTTGCGAGGGGGTGATGTCGTTGTTTCCGGCATTGGGGTTGGAGAGCTCTTTGACGATGTTGAAGAGTTCCTTGCTGTTGTGTGCGTTTTTGTCCAATCCGTCCTTGAATGCAGTTTTCTTGGTGGCGTGGATCAGTTGGTGGTGTTTCCGGGTGGCGAGCTTGAGGGCGGTCATGTTGTCTGGTGTGGAGTCTCTGCGCCAGGCTTTCTCGAGGACTCAGCAGTTCTTCTTGGAGCTCTTGAGTTAGTCGGTGAACCATGGGGCTTTCTTGCTGCCGGGTCTGCTGGGCGGGGTCTTCAGTGGGGCGAGGTCGTCTGCGCAGTCGCTGATCCACTTTGTGAGGTTGGTGGCCGCTTGGCTGGGGTTCTTTCGCTGGTGGGTGGGTTCTTGCTCAGGGAAGTCGCGAGCTGGTCGGCTGTGATCTTGTTCCAGCTTCTGCGTGCAGCCTGTTGCTGGTGGTGGTGGATCGTGGTCCTATTGAAGCTGAAGTGGACGCAGCTGTGGTCCGTCCAGTTGAGTCCAGTGGCGCGGCTGAAGGCGATGTCCTTGCTGGATGAGAAGACGGGGTCGAGTGTGTGTCCGGCGTAGTGGGTGGGGGTGGTAACCAGTTGCTTGAGTCCGAGGTTAGCGAGGTTGTCCAGAAGGGTGGTGGTGTTGCGGTCGTTGTTGTTCTCCAGGTGGAAGTTGAGGTCCCCGAGGAAGATGTAGTCAGCGGAGGGGAGGGCGTGCGGGCTGATGAAGTCGGCGATGTCTTCGCTGAATTGTGAGCGTGGTTCCGGGGGTCTGTAGATGAGGGTGCCTCTGAGGGTCGTCTTGGGGTTGATGTGGATCTGGAAGTGCAGGTGCTCGGCGGGTGTGAGATGGAGTTCCTGTGGATGATGGCGATGCCTCCTCCTGTCTGGTTGACGCGGTCCCTTCGGATGATCTTGTAGCCGTCCGGGTTGGCGATGGCGATGTCGGGCGCTGAGGAGGCGTTCATCCAGGTTTCCGTGAGGAAGGCGACGTCTGGGGCTGTCGAGCAGGTTCCAGAGCTCGACGGCGTGTCTGTGGACAGGGGGGGGTGTTGAGCAGGATGCACTTGAGGTGCTTGCTGCTGACGTTAGGCTTGGTCGGTGCTGGTGTGGTGCAGGTCCGGATGCAGGTGAACTTGCAGGAGTGGCAGCAGAAGGGTCTGTGGGTGCGTCTCGGGGTGGCTCGGTAGCAGCCCGGGATTCTGCCGGCGTTGAGTGCGTAGAGTTCGGTTGAGTCATAGGTCCGGCGGGTGGGCTGGTGTCTGCGTGGGCCAGGGGTTCTGGCACTGGGCGCGGTCCAGGCGCGGACGGGCGCAGACGGGCGCAGACGGGCGCAGACGGGCGCAGACGGGCGCAGACGGGCTTACCTTTGGCGCACAATCGGCACGCCCGCTGCGCGTCAACGCTGCGCGTTTGCCACTGCCATATGTGGAGAGTGGGGGGGCGGAGCGAGGGAGGGTCAGCTGGGAGGCGGGAGCGGGGTGGCGAATGGGAAGGACGAGCGAGGGAAGGGGGCGGGGCCGCCGGGGGGCAGCGGCGGGGAGGTGGCGGGAAACGCGGCAGGGACTGGGCACAGCAAACAGGGGGTAAACAGCGGACGAAGGGTAACACAGCGGGAAACTTTATACACACGGCGAAGAAGTAGCAAGTATGCAGAAGTACAAAATACGCAGGGGGATGACGCGGCAGGGGCCGGGCACAACAACAAGGGGGGAGCAGGGGGAGAGTCACAGAGAGCAAGGCGGCGCAAACACGGAGGTGAAATTCAGCACAACAATAGGGGAGAGCAGGAGGAGAGTCACAGAGCAAAGCAGAGGTTACACAGGGGCAAAAATGCAGCACAACAAGAGGGGAGAGCAAAGCAGAGATACACGGAGGCAAAATGCGAGGTTAGCAGGAGTACAAAATGCAAATGGGGCGGAAGTAGCTCCGGCGGTCGAGGGCCGAGTACAGCTACGAGCAGTGGCGGCACTTGGCGGGAACGGGCTCAGTCACGAGGAGTGCGCACGGTGCGTGGGGTGACCGACCCAGAGGGACGATGGTCACTCAATTCAATATATAATGAAAAATGTGTTTCCTAAATATTTTGCGGGGGAGAGCCTCCCAAAGCCCCCTTTGTAGGGGTCAGGCTCACTCCCTGCACTTAGGTGCACTGTGTGGGGACTGGTCTGAAAACATTTGCCAGGGCTGCTTTGGGTTTCCAGTCTGGCCCTGGCTGGAGCAGGAGCCTCGTACTGCGAAATAAAACCAACAATTTAAAAGTTAGTCACGGAGATGCAGCACCAACCTTCCCATTAAATATTTTCCTTTTTTTGCAAATTACTTCAATATAAAATACTAAGGGCCAGATGTATGACCCGTTTTTATATGCACAAACGGGTTTGTGGACCCGTTTGCGCATGCAAAATCTATTGGGCCATGTACATAGCCTATTTCGCGAGTCACAATTTTTTTGTGACTCGCTAGATAGGTTTTGCGACTTGCTATTTGGAAGGGGCATTCCCTTCGAAATAGCGAGTCTCAAAACCATGTACAAATGTTTTGCGACCGCAATAGGGGTCGCAAAACACTCGCAATTACTACATACTTCAAGTAGATGGCAATGCATTGGCAAATGAAAAGGGGTCCCAGGGACCACTGCCTGCCCTTAAAAAATGAAACTAAAACATTTATTTTTCTTTTTTTTTAAATGCATGGAAAACGGCCTGGATTTTTTTTTAACTGCTTTATTTAAAAGCATCCCAGCCATGGGGGTCTGCGGAGCCCAGTAGGCCAACATCCCTGGGAGGACTGGCATTCCCAATGGGCTTGCAAATTGCGAGACGCTCATTAATATTAATGAGCCTCGCACTTTGCAACCCCATTGGGGATCCCAAACAGTATTAAACACACTGTTGTACATTTCATTTAGCGACTTGCAATTTGCCACTCGCAATGTGTCGTCAATTGCGAGGCGCTAAATGAAATGGTCATTCATCTGGCCGCAAAATCCTTAGTAATTTGAGTATTTGTTGTGCACACGTGTTTTTTTCGAATTACTGTTTTAATATTTGAAATTTAAATCATACAAATTGCTTGGGGGTCCCTGGCTTCCAGTGGTGACTCAATGAGGGTCCGAGGAGTCATAAGTTTTGGAACCACTGCTCTAAAATCAATGCTTCACTTGGCAGTCAAAGATCATATTTCAATGCATTTATACATATATCAGTCCAGTGTAGCAACCTAAATAATGCTTGAACAGATGGAATTCATGTTCCAGATGTTTCTTCAGTGTCAAAAAGATGATAGTAGCCGACACGTGTTTCATTACTTACTGTAACTTGTTCAAGGCTGCAAATAATTTCAGAAATACATTAAAAAAAAATCACTGCCAAAATCCATCATATCTCCTAAATGACTCCAGAGACTAGAAAGTTGCATCATGCAAAGTAACAAAGGAAAGAAAGAAGGGTGAAGCATTAGAAACTACCACACACCAATATGCACAAGAAAAAGGAATGCCAAAGATAGAAATAACAACCCAATATGTGAGTAAGAAAAATCAACACCATCTAACAAAGTGAGTTTCAAAGAATTATTAAACCCATTACATGAAGACTTTCAATTAAATACAGATATCTACCTTCAGATCTTAAAATTTCCCGCTATTTTAAATGAGGAACAGCAAAAAATAAAACATTCCACAGGCCTGCCAAGTATCACGCAACAGGAGTGACACGAACGCATTTCAGTGTGGTGATCCGCATCACCGAACTGAAATGCAAAGTCACGCATAATATCCATACTGCCTCCTAGGGCTTCAAGCCCCCTACCAGCACTGCTAATCACGCAGCATTGGAATGGCAAACTGAAGCTGTAGTGGCAGTGCGCCATGGAGCTGATCCCAGCAGTCTTGGGAGCTGCTGTGACAACGTAACAGCCATTCTTTTCCGGACACAGCCCAAGGGCGCAGGACGTCACGTCCTGCTTCCGGCCGATGCGACGTGAGCGGGTGGCTACAGTTCCTGGGAAGCAAATTGTGGGGGGCTGCAGTGGCAATGAGCGCTGCTCCTAATTCAGGATTTTTTTACCAAAATGCAATCCTTCTGTTCTGAACAACTAAGCCAACTTCACGGACTGCGGGGGCCGCTGGAACCCAGTGCACACGTTAATGTGCATGCCCTCATTGCCCAGGCGGCGTGATTTGCTCAGAGAACCGTTGTGATCAGGAAGCAGCCGGGCCGGTATCGAACTGCCGCTCACCTGCCCTGCCTAAATAATGATGAATATCCGAACCATCATTCGGCAGCTGTAGTATGTCAGCTTTATCCAAAATAATAACCACCACCTTGCTTGAAATTACTCAAATATATTTAAAAAATGTGGACGAAGAAAAAAATGTTCTATTGTCCATACGCAGACACTGCGCTTCCTCGCAAGGTGCGACAACTCTATTAACAACAGGTAATATTAATATTACTACGTAGTGAGGAGAACACAACTTATGTTCTCTGCCTTTTAAATATATTTTAGTAATTTCACGCATCTTGAATATAATTCCTGCAGCTTTCTTATATGTTCTCTGCCTTTAAAGATATTTTAGTAATTTCATTGAATATGCCGGCGGCTTTTTTATAGACTTTGAATCTGGGATCTGGACATACTTTTCCAGGAACCTTCTAGAGAACAACTGAATTCTCATGTGGATCTGTAATATGACGTCTTGAAATTTGGATGCGTCTCTAATAAGGTGGTTATTATTATTTTGGATAAAGCGGACATACTACAGCTGCCTAATGATGGTTTGGATATTTATCATTATTTTGATTTTTATCCTCCTAAAGGATCTAATGGAATATTTCATTTTTTTGCTGTTCCTCATTTAAAATAGCGGGGGTGCAGGTCACCATGGTACGGCAGGTGGGATAGGTGATGGAGCTGCCTGAAGGTGGACACGAAGAGGCGGGCCTGTGCCTTCCCTCTGGCCCTGGCAGGCCCATGCGTCGGAGGCTGTCGTCCCGCCCTTCCCCAGACCCCCCTGGCCGGCCAAATCGCACAGCAGAAGTGAGGCCCGCAGTAGACAACCGCTGGCCTGGACTGAACCCCTGGTGCATTACAAGACACTGTTGGAAGCCATGAGGGGTGGCCAATAGTACGCCCAGGAATCCGCCAGCACAGTTTTGCGATCATGTGGCTCCTTAAAAGTGGGAGAATTAGTAGGGCCCACATTTTGCAGCTCACCACCCATACCAGAGCAGGGTAGAGGACAGGGGGCTGACGGAGGACACTGCAACATACTGCCTCAGTATTTCCGAGTCACCTGAAGGAGTGGTGGTGCACACCTTAGGCGGGGATGAATCCCTAACAGGCCTGTGTGGTAGAGAACCACTCGGATCAGCATGCAAGTGAGGTGCCCCCACCAAATATGGGGAAAACAGATGCCAAGCAATCTAAGCTCTTGTTTGAGGGCAGGCGGAAAACTCAACAAGAAGAGCCTCCTTCGAAGGCAGAAGAACAAGCCATGTAAAGAAACAAGTGCAGCATTCTGAGATGACTATCTTCGATCACTGCTGATGGAGGTCAAAACTAGTCTAAAAACTATAGACTCAAAGCTGGATCAACTGCCTGCTGGACTTGACCATGCAAAACACAGGGTAGACATGCATGACATGAAAATTGTGAAGTTGGAAGCCAGAGTCTCAGAAACTGATGATGCATTTGCGGAGGACGCACAGCTACTACTCAAATTGGAAATGATTAAAGCCAAAAACGAGGACCTGGAAAAGCATTCCAGAAATAACAACTTCCGCATAACGGGCATACCGGAATCCACAGAGGTCTATCGAATGGAGGACGACGTGGAAACACTATTACGCTAACTCTTCAAGACCGTTATATCCCTAGTCTTCATGATAGAGAGAGCACACAGGTCGCTTGGGCAGAGACCACTGCCGGGCGCCCCCGCATACCCAATAGTTGCCAGGCTGTTAAATTACCGGGACTGGGATGCCGTCCTAAGGAAACCACGCAAAATGGGCAAGGTAAAACACCAGGGCAACGTTCTGTTTCCTCGATTTCACCCTGGTGGTGCAGGTTGCAAGGCGAGAATTCCTGCCAGCCAAATGCATTCTGCAGCAGCATGAAGTGCCTAATGCGCTACTCTACCCAGCTAAGCTAAGCATCAATCGCGGGGCCAAGATGCAGTTCTTTACAGACCCCAAGGCCGCCCTCAAGTTCACAAAGAAACCGGAAAAAACATGCAGGGCTTCCAACAAACTCCTAGGACAACATGAAGATGGCCCCATGGCATACAGCAAAAGCTGCAATAAACTGTACGCGGTGCACACCTCAGAAGCGGGACACAAAATGTCAAAAGACTGAAACATCAACAGTTCCCGTGAGATGATTTTGCTTGGCACCCTGTCCCCTGAGACAAGTGGGGCCCTGGAAAAGGCTGTGTCCCCTGGGAAAATTCTCCAAGTTCTGTAAGACGGACTTACTAGGTTGGGGTAAAGGGAGGAGGGTGAGAAGACCGTCACAACCCAATTGGCGGGTTAGTGTTTGTTGGGGGTTCGATGCTAGTTCTCTTCAGAGCAATGCTTGGGGGAGGGAGAGGGAGTGCAGAGTTTGTTTACTGGGATGGGGACATTGCGACAGGATTGACAGTTTGCTAACGGGCTCGACATGGTATGCACAGTACACTCGGCACACACACACACATCCATGCACATTTCCCCCCTGCACAACGTCAGGTGTCTCACCACTCCGAAGCATGCCAATGCTGAACGCCATGTTATACGGCTAAAGTAACATGCTTGACCTAGAATGTCTGGGGCCTCAACGACCACCGGAAGTCCCAGCTAGTGCACCCTTATCTTGCTCAGCAGGGAGTGGATGTGTGCTTCCTACAGGAGATGCACCTGACAGGGAGCACTGAATTTCGGCTCCGCGCCCGATGGTGTAGTGAAACCTATTGATCCATCTACTCTAAATACGGCTGGGGTTTTGCCAATCTGCTTTGAAGGGGACTTCAGTAGCACACCACACACTCTCTCATAGATAGGGGGCGGTATGGTATCTTTGTTGGAAACCTGTTTCCACTGCCTATGACCCTGGTGGCAGTCTACGGGCCTAACCTGGATGACCTGAGATTTTTCCTGAGGGTTTGGAGGCAGGGGGCAAACTATGGCCCGACGGCGGTGGTGTGGGGTGAAGACGTCAATGTAGCATTAAACTGTCATCTGAAGCACTCAGGTGCCAGACAGCACTATCCACAGGCCGCAGACACCTTGAGGGCACTGCTCGCCTACAACGCATTGACCAATATATGGCGTCATACCCATAGGGGCACGGGGATTGGTTCTTGCCACTCCACGTACCATTGCCCATGGTCTCGCATTGATTTCTGGCTCATGACCAAGGATGTGGTCACCTGGACCGCAGCGGTGGACCAACTCCAGCGCACGCTGTCAGATTACACCGTGGTACAACTGGTGCTGGTGATGCCGCAAACCATCCCGCAGGCTTTCTCCTGGATGCTGCCTCCGCATGCTCTGCGGGATGCGGCGTTCCAGCAGGAGATCCGCACTGCTATCATAGACTACTTTGAGAATAATAAGGAATCAGTTGAGTTGCGATCCACGCTATGGGAGGCTTTTAAGGTGGTGAAGCGTGGGGATTGTATCGGGAAGCAGGTCGGGGTGTTAAAGGCGATCAGGGGAACCTTGAACAGGCTGGAGGCAGAGATCGGCAGACTGGAGCTGGCATAGCCGCTGACCCCAGCCATGTCACACTGGCAGATATTAGGAACAAGATATTGGAATACTGCAAGGGAGCGGACAGGGAGGTGCATTATTTACGAAAAAGGCACAGACACGTCCAAATGGGGAAGGAGACAGACCTAGCAGGACCCTGGAGGGTCTACTACGTTGACCGCACGCCTCTACCAATCTGGTGGAACTGATGGAGAGTAAAGAACAAATGATCACCTCCCAGGTTGCACTGCCAAAGGTTATATCCTCTTTCTATGCCAAGCTATGCACTGCGGGTCAGACTACGGACCAGCAGACCTTACTTGAACACTATACAGCTTCTCTGGATGGAGTAGGGGCAAGGAGAATTTCTGGATGCTCCAATAACACCAGAGCCGATAGCCCAGGCCATAGCTGGCTTGTCGCCGGGTTTAGACGGACTTACGCCCGCATTTTACAAAGAATACTCCAACATATTAATCTTGCATCTCATCGAGATAAACTAGCGCTGTCAATGGGGCAGTTCATCCCGTCCCTGCGTGACGCTTATATTGTCACGATACTCAAGCCGAACAAGTCACCTATGCTGTGCGGCTCCTACCTTCCCTGATAAATATAGATACTAAAATCTACGCAAAGGTCCTGGCAAACTGCCTATTGCCACTAATGCCCCAAATGATATAGCATGATCAGTAGGGTATAAAACCCGTCACATAACCTATGCACCATTTTCACGGTCATGCAACATATCCACCACTCCAATTACTTTCATTTTTCACTATACAAATTCACCACGAATACTTACAGGTTCCAGAGTAGCGTGCTACCCGCCAAAAAAGTGCTCCAACACCCCATATGGGGTAACAAGCGCTACATAAATGCAAACCTTTCTCCCTCATTTATCCCTCCCCTATCCTTCTCAATCCAAATAACTGACTAACCTATCCACCACTCAAATGACTTTCATATTTCACTATACTAATTCAACACTAATCCTTTATAGGTTCCGGAGTAGTGTGCTACTCACCGAAATAACGCTTTGACGCCTAGTCAGGGGTAGTAAGCTCTATATAAATGCAATTACAATACAATACAATATCCACGCCTCTTTGCCAGCAGTGGCTGCCCTTCTCGATGCCGCAAAAGCATTTGATACACAAGAGTGGTCATTCCTTTTTGCTCTGTTGGCTCGGCTGGGGTTTAGCCCCGGTTATATAAAAAAGATCCAAATCCTATATGCCCAGCTCACTGCCGTATACGGCTAAACAGATATGTGTGCAAGTCGATTAGGATTATATGTGGCACTAGACAGGGATGACCCCTGTTCCCCCTTATTTTTGCAATTGCCCTGGAGCCGCTCGGTGCTGGATTGCGACAGAACCACGCATAGCATGGTATTGGCTTCACCACCTGGGGGCTAGTTATGTCGATGTACGAGGACGACATTACTCAATATCCACGAGCCGTGCAAAAACCCCAAACCTTGGACGCGCAAAGTAATAAGATTTGGGGGACACGCAGGTATTCAGATTAACTAAGGAAGTTTATACTTTTCCCACTCACGGAGGACGCCGACCTATACCAAACAGAATATCCATTCAAATGGGCAACAGAACCAGATAAATATTTGGCCATCTGGCTAAGTCAGGATGTGGAGGAGCTCGGGCAGGCAAACAATGGGCGGGCTGTGGATTGGCTGTAGTCGCATATTACAATCTGGACCAAGCTACCGCTATCCCTCGCTGGTCGCATAGCGATGACAAAAATGGTTGTACTTCCGAAATGCCTAAATCTCTTTGTCAACTTCCCATTACCCTTCACAGCGCCGTTCTTGAAGAGACTAAGGTCCAATTTAATCATGCTCGCCTTGGCTGTTCGGCAGCCAAGAGTAAAATATGAACTGCTAACGTTATCCCCGGCACACAGAGGTCTAGGAGTACCGGACTTACCAGTGTACGTCCTATGTGCGCAGGTGAGTTTCCTGCACCATTGGCTACACCCCACTCCATTCCAGCCACACGTAGCAGTGGATCGAGACCGGGCATCCCCATGGCCGCTGACAACAGCTTTGTTCCAATTGTGTAAAGCACCCAAAGGTGAAAATCGACACAGTGGAAGACATGAGGGGGGCATGAGATGGACTCTACTGTCGGGCTGGACTTGCTGAACTTGCAATACTATAAGCACCATCAGCCCAGATGGCGAATAATTCTCTTTTTACCCCCTTTGCAAGGTGGGGGAGTGGCCAACAGAGCTGCTGCACTAGGAGTAAAACGATTGCAGATTTGTTCCCAGAGGGTCAGTTTCTTACATCGCTAGCCAACCCCTCCACGGAAGCGCGCACAGCGTTGGACACGCTACTAGAATACGAACTACGTGCGACCTGCCATGCGATACACAACTTCTTCCCAGACACCGACCCCCCCCCCCCCCACCCGTCACAGCACTATAATATATGTAAAGCATCACGTCTTCTAGGAAGCTTATCACAAGACTCTATAAGCTCACAATGAAGGCCTCTCAGCTGGACACCTATGGGGCAAGGGAGGGGTGGGAGTGGGTTGGGATGTGAAGTCCCTGCGGACAGGTAAAAATACTGCTGTGGGCAGACGGAACGCCTATCCCCCAACTATAGGCTACGATTGATACACTTTAAATATATACACAGAATGTACCGCACACCTTTGCAACTGCACAAGATGGGCCTGCTGGAAACCTCGAATTGCTACCCTTGCTCTGCGGCCGGTCCACGTTCCTCAACTTGGGCTGGGAGTGTCCCGGGGTTACGGGCTATTGGGTGATTGTGTGCACCGTACTAAAAAACATTATTGGAGCCCACATCACACCAGACCCTGTGACATGCCTTCTGGGCTACATAGGAAAGAGATCCGTCAAGCACCGCCGTCTCGTGGCGATGCTGCTTCTGCTTGTGAAGCGCAGAGCCGCAATATACTGGGGCTGGAAGCCAGTGCCCACCTACACTGCATGGCTGTCAGATGCTACCCACATTTACTACGACATAATGCCTGCTAGATCCAGATCTCTAGATATCTGGGAACCCTTTATTACATAACTTAGAAACAGGGCTGGTGAGGTGGCAGATGGGTCTGAACAGGCTGAATGACATCGGGTATGAGGCCAGGTGTGGTGCTGGTTTGGGGGGGGGGGGAGGGGAGGTGAGGATGGGAGAGGTTAAAGTCACACAACAGACTTGTGCTGCATGTGTATTACAGATCACAGAGAGATTGTGGGGATGAGGTGCACCGCTTGAAGGGCGAAACCATCCCTGTATTGACTGAAACACTGTTAAGGTGACATGTCGAGCCACTATTCTACAAAGTAAGCTTTCTTGTTTGCTCAATAAAGTATATATTTTTTTATTTAAACGTCACGGACAGGTTTGCGATTGAATACCCATTGTGGTGGGTCGCATGGCAATCAAATATTTGGGCATATGTATCCGCAGGGTTCTTGGCGAGATATGGCAAGAAAACTACGGTAGATCAATTCTGTGGCTAGAGAAGCTTGTTCCTCAGTGAACTAAATGGCCTCTTCTGTTGGCCAGTAGTTGAGTCATTACTAAAATGGTAGTCCTACCCAAAATCCTCTACCGGTTTGTCAATATTCCAATTCCACTGATGAGGGTCTTCTTCCTCCAGCTTAAATCCCCATTGATACGCTTGGTCTGGGCTGGAAAGCAACCTAGATTGGCATGCAAGATGCAACCGCTCGAGCGGGGTAGGCTATGTGTGCCTAATGTTGAGCATCAGCATAATTGTGCACAGGCCCAATTTGCTCACCACTGGCGATTTCCCCAGTTGCAATCGAAGCAGATGTCGCCAGACACTGTTCACTGGTGACAGCTATTTGCTTGCTCCTGAAGCAGCCTTGAGATGAAACAGATGTAGAGAAATGTACGATAGGGGTGTGAAGCTGGCTTCAGAGGAGGGCTGAACTTTCCTACCAGTACTCCAGAAGCCAGCAAATGGTGCGCAACCAATCCTTACCCCTCACAATGGACAGTCGGGTTTGTAGTCAATTTGTCCTTGTGGGACTCACTACCATGGGCAACCTATATCCAGATGGGACATTCATTGCACTGCAGGCTGTTGCAAGCAGAGTGGTGTGCACATCCCTAGATACACTTCTTTATTATCGCTTATGGAGTACTTGCAGGGAGACATACAGACTGTGCTCAGGAGTCCAGCTCCCTTCAAGCTTTGCAGTGCTGGATAGCCAATAACTTTGCACAGTAGGCATCTGTGGTATGCCAGTTCCCAAAACAACCAATGCTGGCCCTTCTAGGATTCGTCAAAAATGTCTCACTGGCCGTTCTTAGGCTTGAGGCGAAGTTGCTGCTGCGGGATAAGCCGAAAGTGACGATACATTGGGGGAGAGCGGTGTCTCTAGTAGCTTACAGTTGGCTCAGAGATGCATACTATTGACAAGAACAGTTAGACATCTACTGGACCTTGATTACAGCTCCCCCATGACCTATACATTTATGGGCTCCCTTTTGTCTGTCCGTTGCCTCCAAGAGGGAACAGCTCACAGCTGATGAGTAGAGCTTGGCCCATCGAAGGCCAGGTGGCCTCTGTCAGCATTCTGCCACCATGCAATGAAGCCACAGGTCACCAATGCCCCTATATCCTTACCTTAGGTTACAAGCTCCACTGCAAAAACTTCTTGCTGCGGCCTTACTTTTTGCACCACTGCTCAAATCTGCTGACTATAAACCTCTGTGCACTTAGAAATGCATGAACATTCCTTTTGGATCCAAATGTTCACCATGGAACAGCTGCATTGCAAAAAGGAAGCAATGTATACTAATTGACAGAAATAAAGGAGTTTTATTCTGTAGCATTTGAGTTTGATTACTGTAATGTGTTTCAATAAAGCCTATTACAAAAAATAATGGCATTTTACTCTGCCCACATTTCTACTATCTCGATCAAAACTATTCCAATTATTTTAACTGTCGAATTTAATAGAGTGACACTACAATAAAACTTGGGGTCATCTCTACTGCCCTTTTTAAATATAGGCAATACAAGTGTATTCACCAGTGACAACTGGAAGCTGATCTTATTAGTATTGTTTACAACTGCTGGTGTCCACAAATCTACATTTTGCTTATAAAAGTCCATTGGAGCTCTGTCCGGGCCAGGAGAGTTACAACTCTGGCTCTTATTTACTGTCCTTTTATTTTCTTCAAACCCCTCCTCGCCCGCTCCAAATTCAATGAAGAACAACAATTTAACACTGGCTCAAGTTAGTCATTGTTGAAAGGATGAGAAAATGTCCCCAAATGAGATGCCCATCTCTCTGCCGGTGTAAATTGTGTATGGGATTTGGCCATCTGTGTCCTTCAAGAAATTAGGATTAATGATCTTTAGGAATGCACAATTATTTTTGTTAGCACTCACTAGCTGCAAATTATCCAAGGCTTGTTCTCCAATATTGGCTTTCCTATCCTTGATAGCGGACTTATAATCCAATCTACAAGCTCTTCAATATTGCGAGACTTGCTTTTTAGGGCGACAATCAAATTCTTATGCACATGTACACTGCCAAAGCACCCTTTTACATTTTACTACTTTGCATTTTATTGGAACTGTCAAAAACTTTTAGAGCCAAGCGTAGAATATTGAAACATTTCATTATTAAAGGAGGAGATGCAGTCATCTAGGCATCATAATATGTCACCCATTATTTCACTTAACAAATGTGCCACCATAAGGTTAGGATAAACTCTCTCCCACTTGAGTAACACACCTTTATTCTTATTAGCTTCCACAGATAAAGTCCTCTTAAGGAGTGATAAAATATTTTCTTCAGATTAAATTAAATCTGTTTATCGAATCTGTTCACTAAACCCATTTTCCTCTACCATAAAACGTGTAACCGGACGTCAACTATCACTAGATGGGTGTAAGAAATAAATAGTACTACCTAGACCTCTACCAGTGTAAATTGGTGCTCTAACGGAGGAACTCATTAAAAAAAAAAAATCAAAACGGAAGAACATCTCATATTTCTTTAAAATACCACTCAATGCATTCATTGTCTTGCGGAGCATGCCTTCGCGATTTGGGGATTATTTCCCACAGGCAGGGCCAGCAGATACCTGAAAAAGATAGACGTTGACAACCCATGTCCATAAAATTGAGGCATTCCCCTTTTCAATCTCATACCAGGCAGTCTAATGATTTTCAGATTTTGTGTATGGCTACCAAATCTTGGTTACTAAATGCATTGTTGTAAGAGTCTCGGACCGTAACCAAAACTGGGTCTGGGCTCACGGGCAATAAGGACAAGCCTCACTATAAACTGAAAAACCAAAAACGAGCACCAATATTGCCACTTATTTTTTAGGGGGGTTATTAGTACCCACTCGGTCTACTGATTTCAACAGTTCACCTCAGGACGCTTTTTTATCCAGAATAAATCGTTTTTAATTTTCAAAATTTCAGCAAGAACATATTTCAAAAAGATTTCGTAAAATTCAAGAACATTGCCTATACCACTCAAATCTCTCTCATACAAGGACACAGTCATTCATTCCAACATACAACCTATACAACATACATAGAAAAAACATACAACAACATCATACATCAGTTGATACAAATTTGCAATTCAAAATTCAAATTATACAGCAAAGGAACAATTTTTAGAATTTAGAATGATTTCCTTTTTAGAATCATAATACTGTAGGAAGAAGGTCTACGCGTTTCGATGACCCTTTATTTAAGGGAAATCTCGTCAGGACCACGTAGCTGCGAATGCAAAGAAAAGGAATGAGTCACTCTGCTAGAAGACCCACCCTCTGTCACTTAAATTATTGTAAGGGGAATCTAATCCTACCTCAAAGGTGCTCGTTATTCTTAAAGGTCGAGATCTGAAAACCAAAGAGACAAAATGCAAACTATACTTAATACTAGCTGCTATCAAGTTGCCACAAATCAAAAAACATGATTCAAATGTACTCACAGGCTTCGCATTCAGACCAGCCTATTTATCAGAGGAGATGGAATCTGTTTGATGAAAAAAACGTATTGTCAAAAACGTGGGGAGGCTTAAATCGAATTACATGAATTAATGGGGACAGCAGTTTGCGGCGGAATTCTTACTTTTAACACAGTGGTGTCCGCAATCCAAAGGTTTGAATTGTGAGCAGGCAAGCTGGAGTCACGCCTGTCAAGTAGTAAAGAACCAGAGTGAATTGACCGTGCGGTAAAGTTTAACATAACGCGCCTCTTAGCAACATTCGGTGCTGTGTTTACCTTGTGCCCGATTGATGCAGCACGAATAAGGAACACCGCCGGCCGTCTCCGTCTCTTGCTTCGAGAGACTGTTGTTAGTCGCGCTGGCTTGGTGTTTAGATGTATGGGCGTCTCTCTACTTCCTGGTTCCCGGGGATTGTGGGATACGTAGTTCTGTGGCATGCATAGGTGCCCGAGTGAGCACGTACTTTGCGCAAAATTCTTCATTGTGGTAGAGTGTATACTATCACTCAGTCTACAAAAGGAAAAATAATCACTATATCGATAGGAGAAACATAGGAGAAACAGCCGTTTTCCTTACTTTTATTTTCCATTTTTGTAAAATAGGGTGTCAGCACTTGTTAAAGGGAGATATCACCGAAAGTGCTTTGTTGTGGAAAGGAGCATATTTTTATAGTCGGTACATTTCTGACATTTCATTGAGGCCATCGATGGCGGTATTAAATTTGACAATTAATAAGGCTTCATGGCGCGCCAATTTTTCTTCAATGTCACCGCCTCGTGGGTCCTTTCCAATTTTGGCTACAACTGTCCATTTCAACTCATCAACAGTGTGGTTGTTAGACACCCAGTGGTTCACCAGTGGTGCAGTAATGACATTTTTAATACGCGATTTATGTTGACTTATTCTGCATCGGATCTCTTGACTTGTTTTACCAATATACAATTTTTCGCAAGGACATTTTATGCCATATACAACGTATCGTGTTTTACAATTGGTGAATTTTTCATGTTTCCAATGGATCTGATTATGTGTGAAAAGAGAACCTTCTTCTGTACTTGAGCAGCAAGTACATGAGCCACATTTGTGGTGTCCTTGTATGGGTGGTAGGCCTAAGAGGGAGCAGACTGTTGGTTGTTTTTTCTTTATAGCTGCTCTCACCAAATGATTTGCCACACTTTGATCCTTTTTAAAGGCAAACAATGGTTTTTCTTTTAGGGATTCGTCCACATTTTCAACTAAATGCCAATTTTGGAGTATCTTTTTCTTTAGCCGATTCGAATTTGCACAAAAAGTTGAAACACATACAACTCTCTTGAGCGCAGGTTTTTCTTTCTTTTCTAAGAGAGTGCCTCTCGGTACCCACCATGCTCTTTTCATCGTTCTTTTGAGGAGTTTTTTGGGGTAGCCCCTCGCTACCAGGTTATCAGTAAGGTTGTTCGCGTGAAACATTTATTCATCCTTAAAATTACAGTTTCTTTTTATCCGAAGATATTGGCCGAAGGGCAAGTTTTCTTTCAGATTGTGTGGATGGTTACTTCGGAAATGTAATGCCTTATTGCGGTCTGTTTTCTTTTTGTATAATGTGGTCACTAGACCCTCTTCTGTTGGGTAAACCTCAACGTCAAGGAAAGCCATTTTGACTTTAGAATAATTGCGGCTGAATTTGATTTCTTGTGTTCTTGAGTTGAGCCATTCGTGGAACTGTTTAAGTTCTTCCAAGTTTCCTTTCCATGTCATAAAAATATCGCCGATGTATCGACTCCAACTAGTGATCTGTTCCAAATACGGGTTATTTTGATAGACAAATCGCTCTTCATACAATGCCATATATAAAACAGCCAGCTCCGGAGCAAATGGGCAGCCCATGGCTACTCCACTAATTTGGTAGAAAAAGTCTCCATTGAAATTAAAGTGGTTTTTCTTTAATGCAAAAGTTGCTAACTGCATTATAAAGTCTGTCGGAACCCTAGTTGGTTTCTCTCTTTTTTCCAAAAAGTGCTGTATGGCATCTAGTCCATCATTTTGGGGGATCTGGGTATATAATGAGGTCACATCCAGTGTAACTAGTAAATCTTGATTATCCTCAAATTGAATTGTAGGGAGTTTGTTGATGAAATCTGATGTATCTCGTAGAAATGATTTTACTTGAGGGAGAAAAGGTTTCAGAAAGAAATCTACAAATTTGGATATGGGTTCTAATAATGAATCACAGCCAGAGACAATTGGTCTTCCGGGTGGTGTCGTAGCATCCTTATGTATTTTGGGAAGGACGTAAAAAAGTGGAGTTCGTGGATTTTTTGGTTTCAGATATTCATACTCCTTTTTACCAATGATTCCGTCCTCAAAACCTTTCTCAAGGATGGGTTTTAGTTGATTTTGTAATTCCATTGTTGGATCTTTTAGAATTTTTCCAACTAGGGTTCCGACAGATTTTATAATGCAGTTAGCAACTTTTGCATTAAAGAAAAACTACTTTAATTTCAATGGAGACTTCTTCTACCAAATTAGTGGAGTAGCCATGGGCTACCCATTTGCTCCGGAGCTGGCTGTTTTATATATGGCATTGTATGAAGAGCGATTTGTCTATCAAAATAACCCGTATTTGGAACAGATCACTAGTTGGAGTCGATACATCGACGATATTTTTATGACATGGAAAGGAAACTTGGAAGAACTTAAACAGTTCCACGAATGGCTCAACTCAAGAACACAAGAAATCAAATTCAGCCTCAATTATTGTAAAGTCAAAATGGCTTTCCTTGACGTCGAGGTTTACCCAACAGATGAGAGAGTCTAGTGACCACATTATACAAAAAGAAAACAGACCGCAATAACGCATTACATTTCCGAAGTAACCATACACGCAATCTGAAAGAAAACTTGCCCTTCGGCCAATATCTTCGGATAAAAAGAAACTGTCATTTTAACGATGAATACATGTTTCACGCGAACAACCTTACTGATAACCTGGTAGCGATGGGCTACCCCAAAAAACTCCTCAAAAGAACGATGAAAAGAGCATGGTGGGTACCGAGAGACACTCTCTTAGAAAAGAAAGAAAAACCTGCGCTCAAGAGAGTTGTGTGTGTTTCAACTTTTTGTGCAAATTCGAATCAGCTAAAGAAAAAGATACTCCAAAATTGGCATTTAGTTGAAAATGTGGACGAATCCCTAAAAGAAAAACCATTGTTTGCTTTTAAAAAGGATCAAAGTGTGGCAAATCATTTGGTGAGAGCAGCTATAAAGAAAAAACAACCAACAGTCTGCTCCCTCTTAGGCCTACCACCCATACAAGGACACCACAAATGTGGCTCATGTACTTGCTGCTCAAGTACAGAAGAAGGTTCTCTTTTCACACATAATCAGATCCATTGGAAACATAAAAAATTCACCAATTGTAAAACACGATACGTTGTATATGGCATAAAATGTCCTTGCGAAAAATTGTATATTGGTAAAACAAGTCAAGAGATCTGATGCAGAATAAGTCAACATAAATCGCGTATTAAAAACAACGTCATTACTGCACCACTGGTGAACCACTGGATGTCTAACAACCACACTGTTGATGAGTTGAAATGGACAGTTGTAGCCAAAATTGAAAAGGACCCACGAGGCGGTGACATTGAAGAAAAATTGGCGCGCCATGAAGCCTTATTAATTGTCAAATTTAATACCGCCATCGATGGCCTCAATGAAATGTCAGAAATGTACCGACTATAAAAATATGCTCCTTTCCACAACGAAGCACTTTCGGTGATATCTCCCTTTAACAAGTGCTGACACCCTATTTTACAAAAATGGAAAATAAAAGTAAGGAAAACGACTGTTTCTCCTATCGATATAGTGATTATTTTTCCTTTTGTAGACTGAGTGATAGTATACACTCTACCACAATGAAGAATTTTGCGCAAAGTACGTGCTCACTCGGGCACCTATGCATGCCACAGAACTACGTATCCCACAATCCCCGGGAACCAGGAAGTAGAGAGACGCCCATACATCTAAACACCAAGCCAGCGCGACTAACAACAGTCTCTCGAAGCAAGAGACAGAGACGGCCGGCGGTGTTCCTTATTCGTGCTGCATCAATCGGGCACAAGGTAAACACCGCTCCGAATGTTGCTAAGAGGCGCGTTACGTTAAACTTTACCGCACGGTCAATTCACTCTGGTTCTTTACTTCTTGACAGGCGTGTCTCCAGCTTGCCTGCTCACAATTCAAACCTTTGGATTGCGGACACCACCGTGTTACAAGTAAGAATTCTGCCGCAAACTGCTGTCCCCATTAATTCATGCAATTCGATTTAAGCCCCCCCACGTTTTTGACAATACGTTTTCTTCATCAAACAGATTCCATCTCCTCTGATAAATAGGCTGGTCTGAATGTGAAGCCTGTGAGTACATTTGAATCATGTTTTTTGGTTTGTGGCAACTTGATAGCAGCTGGTATTAAGTATAGTTTGCATTATGTCTCTTTGGTTTTCAGATCTCGACCTTTAAGAATAACGAGCACCTTTGAGGTAGGATTAGATTCCCCTTACAATATTTTAAGTGACAGAGGGTGGGTCTTCTAGCAGAGTGACTCATTCCTTTTCTTTGCATTCGCAGCTACGTGGTCCTGGCGAGATTTCCCTTAAATAAAGGGTCATCGAAACGCGTAGACCTTCTTCCTACAGTAGTAGGATTCTAAAAAGGAAATCATTCTAAATTCTAAAAATTGTTCCTTTGCTGTATAATTTGAATTTTGAATTGCAAATTTGTATCAACTGATGTATAATGTTGTTGTATGTTTTTTCTATGTATGTTGTATAGGTTGTCTGTTGGAATGAATGACTGTGTCCTTGTATGAGAGAGATTCAAGTGGTATAGGCAATGTTCTTGAATTTTACGAAATCTTTTTGAAATATGTTCTTGCTGAAATTTTGAAAATTAAAAACGATTTATTCTGGATAAAAAAGCGTCCTGAGGGGTACTGTTGAAATCAGTAGACCGAGTGGGTACTAATAACCCCCCTAAATAATAAGTGGCAATATTGGTGCTCTTGTTGTAAGAGTCTGGCACTACAGTTTTGTGGCAACATCTTCCTTTTGAACATAAGCCCTGAACGTTTGGTGAATCAAGCAGGTCCACACTAACTTGTAAGGCAATAAAATAATCAAAATCAACAACCCGCCCTAGGCACGCCACAATCTGGACTTCGTCACTGGTGTGAAATAGGAAGTGTAACTGTCAATTTGATAAGCATCAACAGCCCAAGTTACTTGTAGGCAGAAAAGATTGTTGTTTAATATACTTAATCCAGTCAAGGTTATTTTAAAAAATCAACATACATTTGAACCCTGATATACTCCATGATATAAAATGAATTATGGCCTCCCTCGGCCTTCCCACCTCATCGGTTAAAATACCATTTGCTTACTCTGCTTCAGGTGTTCTTGCTGTGAAATGTGTGTTGGCTGACGGCGTGCTTTGATCCAGACTGCATATGTATGGTCTTTATACGATGCATATTTGTTATGTCAATATATCAGGTCTAATGAGTCCAATGGCATAAATCTATTATGAGTAGGCACGTTATAAAAGGTGTGGCTGCTGAGAACTGGCTCATTTCTAGATTTGAGCTCATATGGCGCATTAAAGATTTGGTATACGTTTTGGCTGCCATAAGATTGAATGCCATATTTTCACACTTCTTTATCAGCTGAGCACTGATACATAGTATGACATTAGTATGAATGAGCTGGTGATGGCATACATGAGGAAAGCACAGATTTGGGGTATTAACTGTATCAATTTAGCTACTCACAGAAGCAGTACATATCCCCTAAAGAGGAGAAGAATTAAAAATGAGCTGCAGTAATTCTAGATTTGGGAGCGGTTGGGACAAACCGAAAGGGTGAATGTCAGTAGGGAAAAGTCACAGTTATTAAATGTTTTCGTAGTAGTGGCAAAGTTCCTGTTCTGGGAGAACAGCAAATAACAGCATGCATGATGAATTCACTGGGAAATGGTTAAGGAGTTACCCATGGGTCTCAATGGTCTTCATGGCTCCAATAAAATAGGAATTATACATAGTACATGCTCAAGCAGGAGATTCCACAGATACTCTCAATTTGTGGGCCCCATCTCATTGCCAAGTATCAAGTTAAGTTATATTTTAACATAAATCTGTTATACACTTCAGTCGTATGGCAAAACAGACAGGTGAGGTTCTCATCGCTATATACATACCTTTCACATTCACATGCACAGGAATTCAAAAGTAAAGACAGAAACTTGATTTTTCACGCTGATTTGAGACCCAGTTTCAACCACATAAGTTGGAAAAACGGTGGAGAAATACCTTGCTCTTCATGGTACAGTGGAGGTTAGTCGGGATAGACTGGCAGATACTTAAAATTCACAACTAGGACTGAACACGTTCCCATGATGGCCAATCTCAATTAGCCACTTCACCATGCTTGGAATGATATCAAAGCTGACATATAATGCATAAAAACACACTGATACTTCTCTGCACTAAGGCATTTTGAGACTGTAAAACAACTGAACTGGAAGAACAAGACTATTCCACTCGTAACAATTTTTCTTTTGGGGACTAGTTCAGTTAACAAACGTTTGGCAACAAGCAGTCTAAAAACTGTGAAAAATAAATTCTGACCAAGTCAAACTTCAAACATTTCATAATAGTACTTTAAATGGTGAATGTATAAAAAGTTGGAGAAGATCCTGGGCCCAATGATAGACATCAAACTTTTGGAAGAACGGTTAGTGGATCTGCCAAGGAACACTACAAATGTATCTAACACTGAGGCTTTATAAAACATATCGGATGGCACTCTACACACACCCAACTACCTTAAGCTAACCCAATAAAATCTGACCCGTGCTGGAACAGAACAGGAGACAGACCACATTCCATTCATGTGCTGCGCTTCTGCTAAATTGTAAATATATTTGATGGTGGCTCTAAATGCGATAAAAGAGTTATTGTGATAGCACATCATGTGAAATCTATGCATGGGAGTGGAATTCCTATAGCTCAACGCAGAGGACATATTGTTTAGAGTCAAGGACAACAAGCGTGTGTTTATATTTTGTCCTTGAGACAAGTAGGCACAGCCTACTGCAGCACAAATCCTTTGGCTACCAGTTTGCAGTACTACATTATGAATCAGGGAAGGGCATTGTCTTTTGGTAAGGTAATATTTATGTCCATCTGTTAATGTTGGTTGAACTTGCCTTAATGGTTCATTAATGCAAAGGCGTAATTATTAGAAGGAGAGCGCTAAGGAAATGTTGTAAGCTCGGACTGGACTACTGACAGTGGTTCGACTATACAAATGTGTACACACATTTGCAAATTTTAATATTAGGCTACATATAATGGTCCCAAAATGCTCTTTGATTAGATGCAAATTATTTACAGAAGCTTGAAAGCAAGGTTGATAATTATTTGCTATCAAAATAAAATGCTCACCAACAACGCAAGTGATAAAAAAAAAAGTTTTGCTAAACTACACTGAAATTATAGATACCAGTTCTTTGATACATCATCTAATAATGTGTATTGATGCATGCTAGTATTTCCAAAGAACATTCACAATGGAAGATCAGTTTGGCCAGTTTCAACAAGATTATATGAAACATTATTATAAGCAAGCACTGGCAAAGACAATAGGGCTTACATTGGTAGTAAATGTAAATTGATACTTGTATAGCGCACTACTCACCCGCAAGGATCTCAAGGCGCTTGTACGAATACCGCTGTGGAACCCGTCCTGGCTTTCCCTGTGAGGCGTCCACTCCTGGGCACCCCCAGGGTGGAGGCCAGGCATCCTTAGCGTTGTGGGGGCCTTTTGGTATTGTCATTGTTTTGGTAAAACTTCATTGCTGTGGGAGCTGATGTGCCCTCATCATTATAACAAACATAGGGAAAAAAGCAAAAATATTTTTGGTCTCGAAAAGCACATAGTGCCAGAGTAGTTCCCTGAACTGAACAAAACTACTTTGTGTGCCAATATGCTCCTTGTGAAGGAGAACAATGTTGTCACTCAGTTAAGCCAGCTGACAAATAGATGAGAGAGATAGAATTTCAATAAAAACAAAAAGGTCTTGCTTAACGCAAGACCTAATCAGTGGCCCAATTCTTAAAGAAAGTCACAGGATTGCACCCATGGTGTATGTTCTTGCAATAGTACACATTTACGACTTTCATGACTTCACAAGAATTTACAGACATAGGCCAGAAAAATCATACTCCTCGACAATATTTGTGAACTGCATTTTAGCACGAGCAAATATGCACATGCAGATTTGCTCATGCGAAAATCTACTGAGCGTTTACAAGTTCACTTTTCCTCCAAACACTTTTTTCAAACCTGGAAGTTTTACTTCTGCACATGACAGGAGTACATTTCCAAACTTTCTCAGTGTGGGAAAAGATCAGAGAAGAGCTGGTGATCATAGCTAACACAATCAAGTTAGTCGGTTTGCACATACTCAAAATGGCATTCCAACCATGGAAAATTTGTTTTTCGCTACCTCCACATCCACTTTGGAGATTTGCAAAAAGGTGGCAAAATATGGGAATTACTAGTATTCAAACCCCAATATGGTATGGGCCCGAGCATAATCAGAGAGGCTATGTTCAGAGTTTTAAATAATGACTTTACTGCCATAAGTTGTCGCCACACTACATGGCACCGAAGGCACAAGTGAATGTTTTTACAGGGTAAGTAGATTTTAGAACCAAACTGTCCCATGGACAAGTAGATATGTTATTACATTCCACACCCCTGCTATGATGATTTGTATTGAAGGAAATGAGGGGCCCAAAACTTAAGCACATAACCAATCTTGTGGCCATAGAAAACGGGATCCACTCTCTAACATGTGCCGCTTCTGTACTGCAAAAAAGGGAGTGGAATTTCCCTTTGAGGATCTGATGCTTAAAAGCGGTTCCACAAAAGTTGGATAACGGGACTTGATATATAACTGATTCAACCTAATGTCATATTCCCGACTGTTAAGGGGGCAAATCCAATACATCTCTTCAATAGCAGAAGGAAATAATACAGGTCACAACCTTTCAGGGAAAAGGAGAACAGGCAAGTGTCTCTCACTTCTCTCTTCTGAGTTTTGTACTATTAGCTAGGGAGTGTTAGGAGTCCGAACAAAAAAAACACACAAGGCAACACAGAAGGAGACAGGGAATAGCTGAACAACATCAACTCAGTTTCTAAGATCACGTTCCAAGCCAAAGCACTGGAATGCTCAGACAAATTGTACCAAAAATAATAATAATAATAATGGTAAATTAGCTTCTTGATAATTTTCAATAAGAATGCAGGTTCAAATTAAGCATCCAGACTACCAATGCCTCAAATAGCCAATAATGTATTATCATCCTTGCCAAAGGATATGTATGCCTCCCAATAGTTGATATATCAGCAGTGTATGACATGGCCAATCTTTCCTTTCCAAAAAACACAATAACATATGGGATAGAAGAAGGTCGTCCTTAGATGGTCCAGCTCTGTCTTAAATGCCGTTTCTAACAAGAATAAATACCCGATTCTCTCCCTTACTCATACTCTAAGGCTATATCATATCCTTAACATTCTTTAACTTGTACACAGCATCGCTTTATACTTTTCCATTAAAACCAAACAATGTATATACCTTGGGCAATGAAAACAACGTGTGCATTTATGCAACACGATCCATTACATTTCTAGGGTCTAGGACACACTACAGAAAACCTCAAATAATTGGCACCCAAATGAGTCTGGTAAAGAAGATAAATATTGTCTTACAGGTGGCCATCAAATGGACTAAGCAATAAAGGGCAAAATACATGTAAACCTTCTTCTATGTACATTAGAGTTCTCAATTTTATATGCACACAACTCTATTGCCAGTCTCCAAGTCATAACAAACAGTCCTCATTTATACAACCAAGACAAATATTGATGGCAGAGCGATGGAGTCCTTTTGTGCTTAAAAATGTCAACCAGTTAATATTTCTAACACTTAACTCTTTTCCTACAAAATTGCTCTGTACGGTGAACCCTTTTTGCTGACACTTCTAATCTTTCATACTGCCCTTTTTACTCACACTATTTGCAAGATTACATGAACCCAGGTGGAATAGTCAGAATATATCGGGGGGAAAAATCCTTCGTGAGAAATAACATACAGCTTTTTAATAATCTCGGTATCCACAGTAATCTGATAATACGGTTTTAAAAGATTTACTAACTACTTTCACACACTTGTGTCACTCAGATATCGCGTGTTTACCTATACCCCATGTATTGCTTTTTATTTTAGAGAGTCCGAGCAGACACTGTAAAGATTTTTAGTAATCATACAATAAAATGTAATATTGAATAAAATACAGCTATTGGTGCTCAATGCACCAATATCCGATAAATGCCAGTCACTTTCCCCCTGTTAAATTCAGACAGGTTTGAAGAGCAGAAATGTAACAGAGGCTGAGAACTTTATCGCAACACTTGTTACAGTGATGCCTGCGCAGACAGGTGTGATTTCAAGGAGATATGCTGCGTTGCTAAGTTACAGGATTTGCACAGATAATACACCAAAAAGTCCTACTCCCACCAATTGGCACCGCTGAAGAAGTAGAGAAGTATCCACCCACATTACTTAATACAGTGGAAATGAACCATAGCCATCAGAGAAACAAATATTACGTTACCACGTACAAGACCTGCACCTCGACACAAGATGCAGTGGGGATGGGGGAGCAATATTCAACCTTTTAGAACATTACACACATCGCCTTCCACCCTCACTGTGGGAATACCACTGACATGCCCTCTATCGTCTATCCCATTGAGGGAGGAGGGACCACGTTTTCTCTCTTTCTTTCCTGGGTGGCCAATGCCCCTTTCCTGGGTTACACCTCTCCATGTTTCTCTCACCTCAGAGGGGACTGGTAGACTCTCAGCCGCCGACCGCAGCTCCAGTACGGAATCGCTCTGGCGCTCCGTGAGGGGCGCGCGGGGCTCAGGTCTGCGTTCCCAAAGTGACAGTCTCTCGCGTGCCTCACGCTCACCGGGGTCAGGAGGCTCCGCCATCCCCACCAGCTTCCTGGAGCCTTCACACCAACATCCTGGACCAGCGGACACGTCAAACGCCGACCCGGAAGCGATCCTGCAGATGACCACAGTGCCTGCCTCCAAAACCCGGAAGCATCCAGAAGCCTGTGCAGGCGGCGTGTCACGTGACAGTTGTTAGAGGCTGAGCTGTCAGATTTCGCCCGGCGGTGTACCTGGTGGTAGAGAAATACGTTTACAGTTGGTTAATTGCCCAGTTACGGAAATATCTAGACACCGGGCCATGATAGGGTGTACGAATAACAGAAACTATAGTGGTGTAGAGAAAAAAGTGAGAATCTATAGGATATGCTCGACAGAGCAAGATGTTAATTCTGAAGGGCCTGCCTGGAGGATTAAATAAGAAATATTGTTGTACTTGCCTGTATTTCCGTTCAAGCTCTTTTATTAGTGATTTTTTTTGTCAGTGAGTTTAGTCTTGTGGTCTCAAAAATATCCTTCCGAGCATCATCCTCCTATGGTAGAGTTGGAGCGAGTTACACGTTTTCTATTTAGGGAGGTGTGTTAGCAGTCTCAGCAGAGAGGCCAGTACTCTATTGGTCTAGGTGATATCTAACACCAAAAAACAACCCTTCCAGAAAAATTTTGAAAGACAATTTCAGGATAGTTGTGAGTACCTCTCTATCCGGTGTATGTGCTGTTTGCAATGCTGCAGCAGGTGTACAACCTCAAAGGTGGAGAATTGTAATTTCTTAACCACTCTTCTAAAATCCAGCTAGTTGCCCATGGCTCCTTTTCTGCTGATCTTGGGTCTCATAATCTGGCAGTTTATATGGAGGAACAGGTTTCTTTTTGTAAAAAGGGGATTGATAAGTATTTTGTTAGTCTTTATTATTAATATTTCGAGTTTTATATAGGGTTAGCTAAGCCCTAAGTTGTCAGAGCGCTTAACATATTATGTGATAAGGTTTACAAGCAGTACATGAGAGGATTCATAAAAGTCATAATTGAACAATACAGCATTAAGTGGTTATAAAGTCACACAAGTATAACCAGGGCACATGTCCTAAAAAAAGAAGTGGGGGGGACTAACCAGGTTAGGCAGTATGCAAGTTAAATCATAACGCGTGCCATCACAGCGCATGATGTCACTACGTGTGACATCACAGGAAGTGACATCACTGGAAGTGACATCAGATATTAAGACATCACACATATATTTATCAGGTATATCATGAGTACATATAGGCGCATTATGAGATTTAAAAAATTAGATTCGGGGTTGTGTCAAAAAAGTGGCGCAATACCGAGCAAAATCTGTGCCTCAACTAATACATTTATTTTTCTAAATACTGCCACAAAGAAATTGCCAACAAGGTAGCATGGTAGTAAATCTGTTTTGCTTAATTGGTTGCAAAGTGTACATTTTAAAATATTTGATTAAGTTAAGGCATCTGCTGTGAAGGTGCCCTTTAAATCTCAGTGAATAGTAATAATAGTGAGATAAATCTGGTGGTTAATGAACTTGGCGGAGAGATCTGTGTTTTGTAAAGTTCCAGATTTGGATTAAAGTAGTAGAACAAATAAATGTATCTACTGCAAAGCACATCATCTAACATGCAGATGACAGATTTTTATTTTATTTAGGTAGCAAAGTGGGTTACTGCTTTTAACAAAGAGCTTTTGTTACAGGCAGTTTATAAATTGTAATGCATCTAAAAGACCACAGTGAGGTAGGATGGATGTGACTCCTACACCTTGTAACCTTCACTGTCTCCTGTAAATCATCCTGTACATTGATTTACACATGTACATGATTTAATGTCAGTTTATGATGTGTATGTTACTTAAAGAGTTCTGACACTCTGCATTGGGTTGCAAAGCGCTATAAAAGAAATAAAATAGTGCTATTGGAATTGTTATTTGTGTATATACTGGGACAGGCGCATACACCTGACAATCTTACAGTGCATGCATCTATTAAATACAGGGACTGAACAAAGGCAAAAACATGCCTCTCTTAAGTACATGTGAAGAGATTAGCTGTGTGCCTTTGTTTCCCCACCAAGACCTCTACATTTAAGTGTGAGGTTCCAGGCCGCCTCCAGTCAGGCTATTCAAACAAAAGAAAGCCTGATGCCACCTTAACTTCAGCCCAGCTGGAGGTGAAAAAGCCGTCTCCCTGTATACTTCTGAGTGGCCCAACTTCTTGGCATGGGGACTGCGTCCACCCTATGAAAAGAGAGGGGGGACGCCTTGTACCTGTGTGTACCCCCGACTTGTGGCCTGAGTATAACACAAGAAGGCATTGAGGAACAGCATTGGGGACAGAATAGGAGACTGAAAGAGTTGTGTCCGTCTTGAAGGAACTAGTCAAAGAGGCAAACGTAGAACAGCTTGTAGCTACACCATGATTGATTACAAGTCTTCAGTACGGAACCCTGAATATATTGATTAATCTTCAGCATTAGAGCTTTGATAGCTTCAAGTATCTCTAGGATCTGTTCATTGATAAGGTTATCAATCTTAAGTATGAGGTTTTTATACACATTCAAAAATCTGCAAAATGGATCCATTGACATAGTTATATCAAGAAACATGGGTTTGTTAATGCATTATCGTTATTGGATTTTCCGCCACTCGTTCTGTGAAAATACTGCAATGGCAGGTTGGTATTACAAGTAGTAAGTAAGTAAGTAATACTTTATTTGATTTGTGAAAATCATAAAAGGGTGGGTCTTACCACCATGGGATAAAACTTTACATCTTTGAAACAGCATAAAAACAACATAAATCCCATGAAAAGATAATACATTAAAGTGACGCAAAGCAGTAGCAAGTTGCTCGAATGTGCAGTTACTGTGTAAAGTTGAGAAGCACAGATGGAACTGGGCACGGGGATAAATGTCTCATTGCAGCTGCCAGTCAGCAAATGGATATTCTAAACGGGGTACAGTGCTTGGGGGTTAAGTGTAACTTGATGGAAGTAACGCGTTGTTAACTCAGAGTGAAGGTTTTTTTTTTTTTTTTTTTTTTTATGCCGGAAGAGTGGAATGAAGGGTATCCATTAAGAGATTGAGGGAGAGTCTGGGCCCAGCCTTGGGGGGGCCAGTTGGCACGGGTCGTCTTTAATTGTTTCCTTGTTTCCCAGCTCTTGGGCAGCGTGGGCCAAGAATTTTATAGTTTTGCAGGAAAGTTGTATCCAAGACCCGCTAAGGCATTTTATTACAGCCGCCCTGCAGGTTCTTACTTGTGCTTCTCTTAGGAGTGGTAACAAGAGCGTCTTCCTTAGATTTTGGAGTGCCGGGCATATGCATAATAAATGCAATAATGACTCTACGCCCTTGCCACAAAGGCGACAGTTTGAAGTTGGCCAGGTACGCAGCCATTTGGGGGTGAGGTCTTTGCTCGAGAACCAACCCAGCCTCAGAAGACTTAATTTCCTCTTGTAGTGATCCCTAAAACAATCTTGCAAGTATGGCTGATGTTTCAGATGATTATATGTTGGTAACACAATCCAGGCGTGGCTTTTGCCAGCCACTGCGCCTTTGTCCATTATCAGCGATGCTTGTTTGATAGCTTTGTTAGTGATCTGTTTAAAAATGTTATAAGACACGGGTGAAAGCCAGGCTTCTTCCAGCTTTAGAGACTGAAGCGCTTGCCTAAGGGACTTATATGTTGAATTCGAGAACCCAGCCTGTTTTTCGAACTCTAGCCAACAGAGGTGGGCAAGTGAGTGGTCTTCGGCGTCCCTCATACGCCAGTAATATTTGGCCAATGCTCCTTGTCTTGCCGGGGTCTGGTTTGTTAATCCATATTCCAGACGTATTTGGGCCTGTGAAATGTGTCGCGGGATCGAAAAAAGGTGTTTAAACAGTTTAGATTGAGCAAGATTCAGCGCTGTAGAGTCCCTAGATGCCATCAGTTCCGAGCCATATGTGAGAGATGGCAAGAATTTAGCAGCTACGATCTTTAACATGTGGCCGGTTGAGCTTCCACTTAAATGTTTTTGTATGGTTTTAAAAGCGAAATGCAGTTGTTTGGCTTTTGATTTCCCCTGTTCTAAATGATGTTTGTACTTTAGTTGGTAATCAAGTATGATGCCCAAGTATTTGTATTTATCAACCTGTGTTAATATAGAAGAATTTAGCCTCCAGACATATTTAAGTTGTTTCTTTCGGGAACTGGAGAAGCATAGGATGTTCGATTTTTTGAGGTTTATTGTTAGTTGTGCTTTGGAGATGTATAACGCGAGTTTGGAAATCAAGCGTTGTAAGCCAAGCGGCGTTTGTGAGAGGAGCACAATGTCGTCTGCGTATTGTAGACTCACAATAGGTATTTGTCCCAATTTCGGTGGGTCCCCCTGAATTGTGCGTAGGTCACTTTCTAGGTCTGCGGTGTAGATGTTGAAAAGGCTGGGAGCCAACACGCAGCCTTGCTTTAGTCCATTAGAAGTTTGATATTTCTTTGTTAAGCATCGTCCATCTCCTTTTTTTATTTGTACCCAGGTGTGTGAGTATAGTTCTATGATTGCTCCCAATAGCTTTGGTGGCGCACCCCAGGCTTTCATTTTGGCCCAAAGTTTTGATCTAGGCACTTTATCAAAGGCCGCTTTTAGGTCCAAAAAACAAGTGTATAGCGTGGAGGAGTTATTGATAGCCTTTTTAGCGAGAAGGGTTAGCGCGGATACATTTGTTAGAGTACCCATTCCGGCCCTAAAGCCTGTTTGTGTCAGTGGGATTAGCCCTTTGCTGTTGACCCAAGACTCCAGTTCTACCAATAGGTTTGATGCGTAGATCTTGGCCTCTTACAAGTAATTACATTTTCTGAACTTGTTGCTCTTCTCTTAAGACCCATGTTGCCAACTTAGGGAAACTTTTTTTCCCTGAGCATGCACAGACTACACCAGAAATAGATAAGAAGAAAATCCAAGTCATTTAAACTAAGATAAATGATTATATAGACACAGGCCCATATCTTTCTAACATTTGGGTTTCGGGCTCCCATTGTTACAATTTGCCATCGTTTTAGGACTCAGGAGAAGTTTGTATTCAGCTGTGTAATTCACACAGTTTTTGGAAATTTGCGGGGCACATGTTACACGGAATTCCCATGGTTGCACCACCTTACATATTTAATGACATTTGTGGTACGATTTCTTACAGGTGCATGGGAGTGGTGTGAGTGGCTAAGATGTGAGCTGCTGTTGCTTACCCGCTTTTGTTTTTTGTGTTCTGTGTATTTGGTGCAGGGTACATTTTGTTCTCCAGTGGAGCACTAGATTTGAATTTTGCATGATTGCGTGTTGTGTTGTGTAGTTTTACTGGGGGTTTGAATAGATGTGCGGGGCAAATTGTGCGTATTTCACACACCATATCATTTTACACATTTGATGGGATCTTTGCCTTGTAGACATTTCCAGATGGATTGCTGGTGTGCTCCTGCTCTCCCCACCTCCTCAGTCCCCTACCGTTACTGCAGCCGAACATGAGGGGGTTCATAAGAGTTATAGGTGAACAATACAACATTAAGTGGCTATAAAGTCACACAAATATAACACAAGGACACATTGAGGAATGGCATCAGAGGCAGAATAGGAGACTGAAAGAGTCTTTTGTCCTTCTTGAAGGACCTAGTCAAAGAGGACAGCTTGTGCACGTGTTGAAGTAATTGTTGAGTAGAAATTTAAGGTCCTGTGGACATTGCCTGTTAAAAAACAGCAACAATACAACAGACAGACACCTTCATAGCATGCAGGAAGCACATTCTGTCAAGCGTTGAGTTAACACTCCCCTAAAAACAGCTTTATTTATTTGAGAGTGTTATAAAGCACTAGCTAGACCTGAAGGTATCGAAGCGCTTTACAACTGTAAATGTTTACATCAAAGATAACAAGTCTATACAGAGCATCTGAGTCAGAGAGTGTTGGACTTGGCCCTTCTGGCAGGTTGACCCCTGAAACTTGTTGCTTGTGATAGGTGATCTAGTGCTAAGATTATCTGGTGATTGCGCACGTGGCGCAGTGTACGTGCCGTGTTCTCTGAATGCGTGGGTGAGAATGGCCTGCTGTGGAACGGAAGCTGCACCTACCTCTTTACGGCGGTGCCCGAGCGGGGAACTCCTATCTCCCTCGCTCGGCCAGTTAACGTCCCGGTCACCCAGGACACCCTCTCTTTCTCATCCCCTGCAGGTGCCGATCCCTGGACGCGGAGACCCGGAAACCCTCACCAGCGATCCCGGAAGCGGAAACAGGACGACCTCTTTCAACCCGGAAGTACCCGCCCCTGACCCCGGAAGTGGACGGGCTGTCAGCCCGCCGGAAGATAGAAAAAGCCCCGAGGAGAGAGGAAAGGCGTTCGGAGCAACCGACTCGTGGCAGGAGGCAGCGGAGAGCGACGAACCCCCGACAGAGAGCGGCGCAGCACGGCTAGATCGGAGCGAGGAGGAGGACGAGGACGTCTGGACGGAGGACTGGTGGCGTCCTCAGGAGGAAGCTGGAGAGCGGCCGCAACTCGGACGAGAGTTGCGGCGGGGCACGTGAGTACACGTCACCCTTTCTCAGTGCCCCTGTACATAGAATTGTATATAAATAGCTGTAAATATCGTAGGAGTCACGAGCACCAAGTCACTGTATATATATTAATAACCCCTGTTTCACACACGCTGTATAGAGCCCAATCACTGCCCAGCACCTGGCACCTCTCTTCCTTCCCGTCTCTTCCTGGCCTCTTCCAAACCCCGTTACCGTCCCTCCCTCACCGTCCTCTTTCATACCCTCTCACGCCCGGGTGTAGGTGGCAGCATTCCGACTGTGTTGCACGGACTAAAGCCCTTACGCTTCTCTCCCTTTCTTTAAGCCTCCGTGGAGCCCCAGCGCCATCCCGAGGAGACGAAAGGTGAAAGCGGGAAGCAACACCTGATCCAGGAACCCCCTCATCGCACCGGGTCATCAACCAAGTCCACCATCCTTAACTGCACAGCGACTTTGTATTTCCATCCATCTGTTGAATAAAACCAGAGACATAGCTCACTATATTCGGCCTCCCCGCCTGTTATTCCGGTCCGCACGCTCCCCAAGTCCACAATTGGTGTCAGAAGTGGGATATCCCGGAGGCATGGAGGCCGCAGTCAAACAACTGGCGGAATGCCAGGAGCAACTGGGAAAGATGATGGAGCGGTTCCTCAAGACGGCGGAAGACGATCGCGGTCAGCTGCATGACGTGCTGAAGGGCCAGGGTACCGCGCAGGACCAAGCTCTCGAGAAGCTCACAACCGTTATGGGGCAACAAAGACCCGGCGCCTCCCTGCCCTCAGTCGTGTTACAGAAATACGTACCCGGAGAGGACGCCGATTATTTCTTCACGAACTTCGAGCGCCTAGCTCAGGCGGCTGCCTGGCCCGAAGACCGGTGGGGCCACTACTCAGGACCACTCTTGACGGGAGAACTGCAAGCCGCCTACCAGCAAGCCAACATCCAGGGACAAACACCTTACGCCGACATCAAGACCTGCATCCTGGAACGACTGGGGATCGATGACGAGGCCTACAGGGTTCGGCTACGACAGGCAAAAGAAGGACCTCAAGAAACCCCTAGGGCTCTAGCCTTCCGGATTCAGGATCTGGCCAATCGCTGGTTAAAACCTGCTACAGCCACCAAGGAAGACATTCTGTCCAAAATATATCTCGAGCAGTATCTGGCTTCCCTGCACCCTGCCACCCAGAAGTGGGTACGCCAACATGCGCGTTTAACGCTCGCCAGTGCTGTGGAAATAGCCAGCGCATATAGCAGAGCCCAGGAATCCCAACGGCCCAAGGAGGAACATCATACCCGTATACCTCCAGGGAACTATGCTCGGCTCCCACGACCTCCTCCAGTGGTCAGGAAACCCGAGCCTGCTCCCCTTTTGCCTTATCCTGTCTTGCCGCGCCCCCACCCACCTGGACCCCAATGTTATCATTGTGGTGGGTACGGACATATTGCTCGCGTCTGTCCTCAAAAGGAGGAGCCAATGGAGATAGGGATGGCAAGAAACTATGTGTGCCTCACCGCTGAAAACACTCCTCCTCCGTTTCGATGCCCAGTGCGGATTGAAGGACACCGAATGATGGCACTGGCCGACACTGGATGCAGGCAAAGCGTCCTAAGACCCCAAGAACTACCTCACCCTGTCGGTCCAGTCACAGGTACCGTCGCTATCAAATGTGTACATGGCGACACCAAACACTATCCGACCACTCAGGTACATGTCCAACACCCCACGGATATGGGTAGTCTACTCACGGTGGGCCTCATACCCACTCTCCCAGAACGAGCAATATTGGGGAGTGATTATAGTGGACTGCCCCATCTCCTTCAAGACACCACCGAGTCACTGAAGAAGTGGTGGGCCGATGCCCCGTTTTCCCGTGAACCCCCTCCGGAACATCCGTCGATCAAACCATCCAAGACCAAAAGACAGAAAAGGAATGAAAGGAAGGACTTTGCTGTGGCCTGTCCTGCACAAGTCGAGATTCATCCCTGGGAAACCAACAGAGAGTTCCGCGCCACCCAACAGGAAGACCCGGTGTTGCAGGAGGCTTGGGCCCGGGCTCTGGATGCGGAGGATCCCCTACATGTAGGTCCTTACTTTTTCCGGAGGAACGGACTCCTGTACAGAAAGGGAGGACCCCAACAACCTACCCAGCTGGTTATCCCCGGGTTGTTTCGTGAGAAAGTACTATTCCTAGCCCACAGCCACTTACTGGGAGGTCATTTCAGTGATGAAAAAACCGGACACACGATCCTAGACAAGTTTTATTGGCCAGGGGTACACGGAGAAATCAAACGGTATTGTCGAGAATGCCCAGTCTGCCAACGGAACAGTCGATACCGTCCCCCCCGGGTTCCTCTCCAACCCCTTCCTATCATTGATGTCCCTTTCACAAGAGTGGGCATGGATATTATAGGGCCCTTGCTTCCCTCGAGATCGGGGTGTAGATATGCTCTTGTACTGGTGGACTATGCCACCCGCTTCCCTGAGGCAGTACCCTTACGACAACCCACCACTCAAACAATAGCCAAGGCCCTCATATCCATATTCTCGAGAGTAGGTTTTCCCCGCGAGATTTTAACGGACCAGGGGACACCCTTTGTTTCCTCCCTTATGCGCCAGGTTTGTTCCCACCTAGGCATCAAACAGATACGAACAGCGGCCTACCACCCCCAGACAGATGGGTTGGTAGAGCGATACAATGCTACACTCAAAACGACCCTTAAGAAACTATTAGGCCTCGAAAGCAAAAGATGGGAGGAGATGCTTCCCCTGGCGCTGTTCGCCATCAGGTGTAAGCCTCAAAGCAGCACAGGATATTCACCGTACGAGTTGTTGTATGGGCGAGCCCCACGGACACTCCTAGATATGGCTAAAGAAGCCTGGGAGGCCGAACCAGACAGAACCCGACCCCTACCCGAATACGTGGACAATCTAAAGACCCACTTGGAACAGATAAGGGTCATTGTGAGACAGAATCTGGTAGCCGCTCAAGACACCCAAAAACGTCAATACGACAAGGGAACTAAAGCCCGGAAATTCAATCCTGGTGATCTGGTATTGTTGTTATTGCCTTCTTCCGACCACAAGTTACTAGGGCAGTGGCAGGGTCCCTTCACGGTGCTAAGAGCCGTGACTCCTGTAACATATGAAGTGGAGACAGAGCCCACCCGAGGTATCACGCAGATCTATCACGTGAACCTCTTGAAGAAGTGGGAGGGAGCCCGTCCTGTCATGTCCAATGCCATAGCCCCCCCCTTTGAAGGATGCATTGACCCTGACCTCCCAGAAGCCAACAAACAGGATCTCAGGCGAGCCTTATCCTCGGTACAAACCGTATTCTCCTCCCTTCCCGGACACTCCACCGTGGTTGAACATGCCATCAATACGGAACCGGGAAAAACCGTGAGACAAAGGCCCTACCGCATTCCCGAAGCTCGTAGAGCTATCATTAAAGAGGAGACAAATCAAATGCTGAAAATGGGCATCATAGAACCGTCCTGCAGCAGCTGGAATTCCCCGATTGTTCTAGTACCCAAGCCAGATGGATCCACCAGATTTTGTATAGACTTCAGAGAAGTAAACAAAATATCAGCCTTCGATACCTACCCCTTGCCCCGCGTAGATGAAATGGTGGAACGCATAGGCAAAGCCAGGTACATAAGCACCCTTGACCTCTGCAAGGGTTACTGGCAGATCCCACTTAAAGAGACAGACAAACCCAAAACGGCCTTTTCCACCCCTGAGGGTTTATTTCAGTTCAAGGTGATGCCCTTTGGGCTTCACGGTGCCCCGGCCACCTTCCAACGAGCCATGAACCTGGTACTACAGCCACACATGAGATACGCCGGGGCATACCTGGACGACATCGTCATTTATAGTGACAGTTGGGAGCAGCACTTAGGTCATTTACGAGCCGTAGTGACCTCTTTAGGGAACAAGGGTTTTACCATCAACCCCTCCAAGACCACCCTCGCAGCCCAGAGTGTGAAATATCTCGGATACCTGTTGGGGGAAGGACTCATACGGCCTCAGAACAACAAAATCAAGGCCATTCAGACCATACCCTTCCCACAAACCCGGAAGGAACTTCGTGCCTTCCTTGGATTACTGGGGTACTATCGGAGGTTTATCCCGAATTTCTCACAAACCGCAGCACCTTTGACCGATTTGTTAAAGAAAACCACAAAAACAGAAGAAGCGCTCAGACAACCCTCAGCAGCGGTAGTACACTCCTTTGAGCAACTGAAACAGTCCCTGGTTTCGGAGCCAGTATTAGTCAGCCCGGACTATACACGACCATTCATATTGCAGACCGATGCCTCTGATCAAGGCTTGGGAGCGGTGCTCTCCCAAAAGGACCCGACAGGGGTCGAACGGCCAATCCTATACCTCAGCAGAAAACTCTTTCCCCGAGAAGTAAATTATGCAGTGGTAGAGAAAGAGGCCCTAGCCATTAAGTGGGCAGTGGAAAGCCTTAGGTACTACCTCGAGGGGCGTGAATTCATACTATACACCGATCATGCTCCTCTGGAATGGATGGCCCGCAACCGGGGCCACAATGACCGTGTCCTTCGGTGGTTTCTCTCCCTGCAGCCCTTTAGGTTTAGAACCTTACACCGGAAAGGACTACAACAGGGCAATGCCGACTATCTGTCCCGGTATCCACCTCCCAACCCCCCTACAAGAAAGACAGCTAGGGAAAGGGGATGTGGAACGGAAGCTGCACCTACCTCTTTACGGCGGTGCCCGAGCGGGGAACTCCTATCTCCCTCGCTCGGCCAGTTAACGTCCCGGTCACCCAGGACACCCTCTCTTTCTCATCCCCTGCAGGTGCCGATCCCTGGACGCGGAGACCCGGAAACCCTCACCAGCGATCCCGGAAGCGGAAACAGGACGACCTCTTTCAACCCGGAAGTACCCGCCCCTGACCCCGGAAGTGGACGGGCTGTCAGCCCGCCGGAAGATAGAAAAAGCCCCGAGGAGAGAGGAAAGGCGTTCGGAGCAACCGACTCGTGGCAGGAGGCAGCGGAGAGCGACGAACCCCCGACAGAGAGCGGCGCAGCACGGCTAGATCGGAGCGAGGAGGAGGACGAGGACGTCTGGACGGAGGACTGGTGGCGTCCTCAGGAGGAAGCTGGAGAGCGGCCGCAACTCGGACGAGAGTTGCGGCGGGGCACGTGAGTACACGTCACCCTTTCTCAGTGCCCCTGTACATAGAATTGTATATAAATAGCTGTAAATATCGTAGGAGTCACGAGCACCAAGTCACTGTATATATATTAATAACCCCTGTTTCACGCACGCTGTATAGAGCCCAATCACTGCCCAGCACCTGGCACCTCTCTTCCTTCCCGTCTCTTCCTGGCCTCTTCCAAACCCCGTTACCGTCCCTCCCTCACCGTCCTCTTTCATACCCTCTCACGCCCGGGTGTAGGTGGCAGCATTCCGACTGTGTTGCACGGACTAAAGCCCTTACGCTTCTCTCCCTTTCTTTAAGCCTCCGTGGAGCCCCAGCGCCATCCCGAGGAGACGAAAGGTGAAAGCGGGAAGCAACACCTGATCCAGGAACCCCCTCATCGCACCGGGTCATCAACCAAGTCCACCATCCTTAACTGCACAGCGACTTTGTGTTTCCATCCATCTGTTGAATAAAACCAGAGACATAGCTCACTATATTCGGCCTCCCCGCCTGTTATTCCGGTCCGCACGTTCCCCAAGTCCACACCTGCCTCCCATAGAAATGCATTGGGAATGTATGTATCCATGGTAGTTCTTGAGGTGTTGGGAGTGCAGGCCCGAGTTTGGTATGGGTGCCTTCGTGTGATGAAATGCTACGTGATGATGTATGTTGGAGGAACGTGGCTAGCGTGTAAGTGCCACTTCTAGAAAGTGGCATAATAAGGTAACGTATGCCTGTCGTGTGATTGGCTGGAGCCGGCTGGTGAGCTTGGCTCCAGGAGTCTGGAGGGGCCTGCCCCAGGGGTGAGTGTGGGATTAGCCTGCAGATGTGAGGGGAGGGGCTGAGCTTTCCCTGAACAATGCTGGCTCCGGCCCCTGCGGTGTGACTGATGACCCTGCCCTGCCAGTGAATACAGTGAGGGGCTGAGCACATCCTGAGTGCTTCCAGACCAGCGGCGCCTGGTTCTTCCCCCACCTTGCCCCCCTACATCAAAGAGTTGTGCTGTATAAAAAGGGGCTGTGTCCTCTTACAAATTGTTCTTGTCCTTTACTTGAATCTACCAGGGGGTGTTGCTGCTTGGGCTCAGGGATGGCTTGCCTCCCTGAGTCCTGCCCAGCCCCTGGACTCCTGCTGGCCTGGCCTCTGCCAGACCCTTGCCCCTTGTCCTAGCGCCTGGAGGTGCCTTATCCTGGACCCTAACCAGACTTGGCTGCTGTGCGAGACTTTAGCGCCTGGAAACGCCGTATTGCTGGCCTAGCGCTTGAAAGCGCCACTTCCGTCACCCCCACGCTGAGAGCGCTCCACTCCTCTGTGCCCCCCTGCGCTGGAGCGCCTTTCTTGACTTATCATGCGCCCCAAGCGCGCTGGGATTCTGACTAGCGCCTGGGGGCGCTTCATCGATCTCCACCGGTGCCCACCCGGTATGTCCTGAGATCGCCGCCGCAGCCCGAGCCCTCCAGGGAGGCGCTGCGGCCGCCTCCCATCCGAGGCCGCGCTGCCATTGGCGGCCCCGAAGAAGCCGGCGGCCCTGTCATTGGCCGCCGGCCACATTCTTGAAAGTACCTCACTCCCCGGGCCGCGCCCCTATTGACTGCCGGCCCGAGGAGACTGACAGCCTGCCCCCGGATGGCGGGGAGAAAGAAGGAAGAAGCGGCGGGAGCCGCCTCGGGGGCTCCTGCCTCCGCCTGAGGAGAAGATGTCGTCCTGCCCCCACCCCGGGGCCCCCAGGAACGAGAGGGGGTGCCCCGAGGAGCAAGCAAGAGTCGGGACAGCGCCAGAAGCCCGGTGAGTGCTATGGGAGAGGAGGGGCGTCGGGCACATTGCCGATGCCCGCACCTCCCCTCCAACCAACGATCCCTGCTGCAAGGAGGCCCGGGAGGCCCCTTAAACTACAGGGTCCCCCGAGAGGGACTCTACCTGCCCCCCCCCCCTCTCTCTGCTCGGAGCCTGGAAGGCTCCCCTGATGTCCGGCGCCCTGCGAGGCTCCCGAGGGCCCCCCCTTTTTGCTCTTGAGTCCGGGTAGGACTCCAACGTGCCCACATCTGTCCGCCTGAGCCTGAGAGGCTCCTACGATGCCCGAGCCCCGTGAGGCTCCACAGTTGTCCTGAGCCCGAGAGGCTCCCTTACCCCCTCTGAGCCCAGCGAGGCTCCAACGTTACCTTGAGCCCGAGAGGCTCCCTTGCCCTTTGAGCCCGGAGAGGCTCCCTTGTTTCTGAGCCCGAGAGGCTCCCCCGTGTTGTTCTATTGTTCTCGAGCCCCCGAGAGGCTCCATCCTTTGACCCTCTGTTTCTTCTAGAGTCCTGAGAGGCTCCACCATAGCCCGTTGTTTCCCTGAGCCTGCGAGGTTCCTAGGTTGCTCATTCACCACAGCTGCCCAGCACTTCGTGGGCAGCTGCCACGTTTAGGTCGACTCTTGGCCTCCTGCAGCCTGTCCTAACTTTATGACTCAGGGCGTCCTAGCCCCCCAGAGGCCCCTTGGCCTAGAGAATGTTATATGTTCTTGCTTCTATCATTACTGTGAGTGATCCTATGTTGCCCTTGGAAAGTAATGTGTTATGTCATGTGCTTTGCCCTTTCTCCCTCTTAAGGTTCTAGCTAACAATGTGTGAGCTTTGCTGAATTGTCCTGTACCTCAAATATGTTGCTAATGGTTGTTATGTGTCCTAATGCCAGTTCCATCATGTGCATATTCCTAGCAGTGGCCCCATGGCCCTGCACTGTACATAGTCCCTTGTAAACCCTGCCCGTGCCTCTGGCACCTTGTAAGTGTGTGTTCCTATGTGCCCTTTTTAATACAAAGACTATTCTCATATATACCTTGTGTGGAGTTCCTTTTGTGGGAGGCCCTGGATGTTGTTGCTGGTGGGTGCGTGCGCAAATGCTTTACACATGACCTCCGAGATAGGCCTGACTGCTCGCGCCGCGTTACCTAGAGGGTGAGCAGAGGTTGTCTTGGCGTGTGACCCCCTTGCCCTGACATAGGAGTGGTGGTCTCTGACTGGCTGTGGCGCAAGCCCTGGCCGGCCGGGGGTCCCATTTCCTACATTGGCGGCTAGCGGTGGGATTTGGACTTGTGTTTGCGCAGTACCACAGAGATAACGGGCCCCACTACAAAACTCTGCACCTTAGATGGTCTCATGGAAAGGGGATTATTGTGTTTTTTAAAAAGTTGCTAGAAATGTCAGTTTCTGTAGAAATGTGTTCTTGTGCACTGTGAGTAGTGTCTCTAGCTCAGGAGGATAGTATCCCCCCTAAGTGCAGTATGTTTCTGGATTCACCAGTAGGGTGAGATCCAGTGGTGGCAGCTAAAATATATCCAATGTATGTGTTCCCTATTCCCTCCCTGGGGTAATGGTACCTGTGCCCGTGGTTCAGGTTGAGAAATCAGGGGCGGTAGAAACTGTCTGGCCAACCGGGAGGGGGTGTGTGGATGAATGTTGTGTTGTGCTCAGTGCTTGGGTGTACGTTCTCTGGGATGGGGAGCGTGCTGAATACTGGAGTGTCAGGTCTCTGAGATGGGGCGCTGGCTGAATTACCATTAAATGTAGTCTTCCTTCCCCCGCTGAATGTGTTGGATGCATCATGTGTTCCGTGCACCGCTGAATGTGTTTAATGCGTCAGGTGTCTTCTGGAATCTATGAGCCCTGCTGACGTGGTCGCGGCTCCTCTTAGTGTTGCATGAACGAATAGTTGTATCCCGGACAAGGAAGCCCTGCTGATTGGATCGCGGCTTGCCTTTGGGAAAGCTGAACTCTGAGCCCTGCTGACGTGGTCGCGGCTCATCTTGCTGAAATTAAGGTTAAGTTGTATCCCGGACAAGGAGGCCCTGCTGATTGGATCGCGGCTTGCCTTGGGGAGAGCTGAACACTGAGCCCTGCCTATGTGGTCGCGGCTCATCCTAGTTAGTACAAGAGGGAACTCCTGCCTGAAGAGGGGGAACCGGGTAAGCTGTATGGGGTACTGACCTGCAGTGGTTGCATGCCTGCTAAAGGAGGAGAGGAAGTCTTAGATTTCATTTTTTTCTTGTAGAAGTCCTGGTGTGCCAGGCATCTGGTCGTAGGGTACTGCCCGCGGTTGGGGAGCCAGTAGTCGGTGTTTCCGGATCTGGACGGCAGGGCAACTGTAGCCAGTGTCCTGGCCGGTTTGTCTTCTAGATGTACTCCTAGGGGCACAGGTGAGGCTTCTCCCAAGGAGGAGACCCTGTGTTTCCCAGAAGGGGCGGTGCGGGCCTAGCAGGGATCTTTAGGGTTCTTGGCTGAGTGTTGCGGTACTGCCCTGAGAGCAGGTAGGGCCCACCTTAAGTGGAAGGACCCTGTTCTACATGGGAGGGTGCAGAACTGGAAGGGTGTCAGAGGGATTCTGACTCCTGCGCATCCGGTGAAATTAGGTCCTAGGTGGTAGACCAGTGGAGGGAGAGAGTTCCGAGACTGGTGAGAGAAGGTGTTCTGGAGGGTGCTTCTCCTGGGAGGGCACGAAACCTCAGAAGTAGAGGTAGGGTGGGGCGAGCTTGCCCGTGACCTCTGGCCAGCCTGAGGGTGCAGACCCTAGGTGGAAAGAGCAGTTGTAGTTTGAGCTACACGGAAAAAGGGAGTGGAGGATGGCTATTGTGGGCCAGGGGTTACCACCCCCCACTTCGGATTAGCAGGGACCAGTGGTATCTGGGTGGCCTAGGGCCTGGTCCTAGTCATGGACAACTAAGGAGTACCGGTGGGGTAGCCTGGTTGGGCCTGTGTTTTTTTGTTGTTTTTTTATATATATCTGTGCGTGTCTTATGGTTCAACGTGGCGTAGAACCGGAGGGTGTCCCTACAGTGCGGGCCTCGTCCGTGTTTTGTCGCCCAAAGCAGGGAAGCCCATCACTGTGGTGATTAGTCTACCCTGCGTTTTGGCTGGGAGGGAGCCGTGTTGGACTTGGCCCCTCTGGCAGGTTGACCCCTGAAACTTGTTGCTTGTGATAGGTGATCTAGTGCTAAGATTATCTGGTGATTGCGCACATGGCGCAGTGTATGTGCCGTGTTCTCTGAATGCGTGGGTGAGAATGGCCTGCCTCCCATAGGAATGCATTGGGAATGTATGTATCCATGGTAGTTCTTGAGGTGTTGGGAGTGAAGGCCCGAGTTTGGTATGGGTGCACACGTGTGATGAAATGCTACGTGATGATGTATGTTGGAGGAATGTGGCTAGCGTGTAAGTGCCACTTCTAGAGAGTGGCATAATAAGCTAAAGTATGCCTGTCGTGTGATTGGCTGGAGCCGGCTGGTGAGCTTGGCTCCAGGAGTCTGGAGGGGCCTGCCCCAGGGTTGAGTGTGAGATTAGCCTGCAGATGTGAGGGGAGGAGCTGAGCTTTCCCTGAACAATGCTGGCTCCGGCCCCTGCGGTGTGACTGATGACCCTGCCCTGCCAGTGAATACAGTGAGGGGCTGAGCACATCCTGAGTGCTTCCAGACCAGCGGCGCCTGGTTCTCCCCCCACCTTGCCCCCCTACATCAAAGAGTTGTGCTGTATAAAAAGGGGCTGTGTCCTCTTACAAATTGTTCTTGTCCTGTACTTGAATCTACCAGGGGGTGTTGCTGCTTGGGCTCAGGGATCGCTCGCCTCCCTGAGTCCTGCCCAGCCCCTGGACTCCTGCTGGCCTGGCCTCTGCCAGACCCTTGCCCCTTGTCCTAGCGCCTGGAGGTGCCTTATCCTGGACCCTAACCAGACTTGGCTGCTGTGCGAGACTTTAGCGCCTGGAAACGCTGTATTGCTGGCCTAGCGCTTGAAAGCGCCACTTCCGTCACCCCCACGCTGAGAGCGCTCCACTCCTCTGTGCCCACCTGCCCTGGAGTGCCTTTCTTGACTTATCATGCGCCCCAAGCGCGCTGGGATTCTGACTAGCGCCTGGGGGCGCTTCATCGATCTCCACCGGTGCCCACCCAGTATGTCCTGAGATCGCCGCCGCAGCCCGAGCCCTCCAGAGAGGAGCTGCGGCCGCCTCCCATCCGAGGCCACGCTGCCATTGGCGGCCCGAAGAAGCCGGCGGCCCTGTCATTGGCCGCCGGCCACATTCTTGAAAGTACCTCACTCCCCGGGCCGCGCCCCTATTGACTGCCGGCCCGAGGAGACTGACAGCCTGCCCCCGGATGGCGGGGAGAAAGAAGGAAGAAGCGGCGGGAGCCGCCTCGGGGGCTCCTGCCTCCACCTGAGGAGAAGCTGTCGTCCTGCCCCAACCCCGGGGCCCCCATGAACGAGAGGGGGTGCCCCGAGGAGCAAGCAAGAGTCGGGACAGCGCCAGAAGCCCGGTGAGTGCTATGGGAGAGGAGGGGCGTTGGGCACATTGCCGATGCCCGCCCCTCCCCTCCAACCAACGATCCCTGCTGCAAGGAGGCCCGGGAGGCCCCTTAAACTACTGAGTCCCCCGAGAGGGGCTCTACCTGCCCCCCCCTCTCTCTGCTCGGAGCCTGTGTGGAGTTCCTTTTGTGGGAGGCCCTGGATGTTGTTGCTGGTGGGTGCGTGCGCAAATGCTTTACACATGGCCTCCGAGATAGACCTGACTGCTCGCACCGCGTTACCTAGAGGGTGAGCAGGGGTTGTCTTGATGTGTGACCCCCTTGCCCTGACATAGGAGTGGTGGTCTCTGACTGGCTGTGGCGCAAGCCCTGGCCGGCCGGGTGTCCCATTTCCTACAAGAGCTTTACAACAGTAAATGTTCACAACATAGATAACAAGTATAGTAAACATCCATGCTGCACAGTGTGAAATTAACTGCCTCCAGATGCACTGCACCAGTGGCCTGAATCTGCACAGCCGCCCGTCAATGGGCCGCGATTCAGAAAAGGGGGTGGTGATGAACAGAGTGTCTGAATTAAGCAGACCACTCTTACCCAGTCCAAAGATCAGGGCTTGATCCATCACCGTTATTTATCTCACTGCCCCATCCCAGCTCAGAACCTGGCTATATGCAAATTAGTCTGTCCCTGGCCCAGTGCATCATGGAAACAGGGCAGACCAAACTACCAAGCCAATTCTTCACCAGAAAGGAGACAAGCTACCGGGGACCGGTTTCTGGCATTTCAGCCTCTTCGGCCCGGCTTGCTTGAATCCTGATGGAGCAGTGAGAAAGGGACTCATGTCTGAGTATACCCTGCCACACTTATAGTGGCCAAAAACGATTCAGAAAAGGGGGTGGTGATGAACAGAGTGTCTGAATTAAGCAGACCACTCTTACCCAGTCCAAAGATCAGGGCTTGATCCATCACCGTTATTTATCTCACTGCCCCATCCCAGCTCAGAACCTGGCTATATGCAAATTAGTCTGTCCCTGGCCCAGTGCATCATGGGAACAGGGCAGACCAAACTACCAAGCCAATTCTTCACCAGAAAGGAGACAAGCTACCGGGGACCGGTTTCTGGCATTTCAGCCTCTTCGGCCCAGCTTGCTTGAATCCTGATGGAGCAGTGAGAAAGGGACTCATGTCTGAGTATACCCTGCCACACTTATAGTGGCCAAAAACGATTCAGAAAAGGGGGTGGTGATGAACAGAGTGTCTGAATTAAGCAGACCACTCTTACCCAGTCCAAAGATCAGGGCTTGATCCATCACCGTTATTTATCTCACTGCCCCATCCCAGCTCAGAACCTGGCTATATGCAAATTAGTCTGTCCCTGGCCCAGTGCATCATGGGAACAGGGCAGACCAAACTACCAAGCCAATTCTTCACCAGAAAGGAGACAAGCTACCGGGGACCGGTTTCTGGCATTTCAGCCTCTTCGGCCCAGCTTGCTTGAATCCTGATGGAGCAGTGAGAAAGGGACTCATGTCTGAGTATACCCTGCCACACTTATAGTGGCCAAAAACGATTCAGAAAAGGGGGTGGTGATGAACAGAGTGTCTGAATTAAGCAGACCACTCTTACCCAGTCCAAAGATCAGGGCTTGATCCATCACCGTTATTTATCTCACTGCCCCATCCCAGCTCAGAACCTGGCTATATGCAAATTAGTCTGTCCCTGGCCCAGTGCATCATGGGAACAGGGCAGACCGTCAATGGGCCGCGGCCGGATCCTTCCTGGGTTGGGAGTATTTGGCTTTTGTTCATCTGGACAAATTGCCTTCTATGTGGTACAAAGCAGTTTGAATTAAGTTCTTCGAGCTATTGCTAACCAACGGAGAGAGTCTTCGGTGCAGAGGAGATGTGGGTGCCTTTCATAACAGTACAGAAGTAATCTTGCAACTGAGTCTCCACTTTGTTGCAGAAATGTTGAGAGTGGGAAATAGTTATTTGAGTGCTTTCCAGGTTGGGGAATTCCAATAGCATTGCATTGATTTCCTTCAATAGGCAGTGGTGTTGTAGAGTCCTTCAAAGGGCATTTTGTGTTGTAGATGCGTCTTGTGTGGTGTAATTTCTGTGCCTTTTTATGTAGGATTTATACATTCTGTTGGTCATGTGTTGGGGAATTATTTCCAAAGTTTTTTTTGTTTTTCCCCTGAATCTTTGAAGTGTTAAGGTTTGTATTTTTGACTTTTTTTATGCCATCAGTCGTCCAGTGGGGGTTCTTTTCTCTTTTTTGGTCTTTTAATGTTTTTAGATAGGCTGTTTTGTGAAAGGCTATGTTCATCCATTCATATAGCTTTCTTTCCAGTATTTATTGTCTGTAGTTGTATGTTAGTAATCGGATGGGTTTCCAAGTCAACCCTGTTCAGCTTGTTCCTGAGTCTGTAGGTTGTTGCTAAATGGAACTGTTAGAACTGGGGTCACCAATTCCGACACAGTAGCATGGCGCGAGCCAGGAAGGCACCCGAAGGCAATGTGTAAAGCAGTGGTGCAGCACACACTCACACTGACTCAAGAATATGCGCTCACTGAAGAGACACCACACCAGGCTGGTTGATGAAACAAGATTCTTTATCTACTTTTAGTTCAGGCAGGTAACACTTCTTAGGTACAAGGCTAATGTAGGCAACACCTCTTAGGCATCAATTCAATAAAGATAGCAATTACGATATTCAGGAACATCATGGGCAACATTTCCTACAGGCATGGTCATCACATGCAACACATTGTAGGCATGAATGTAACATCAAAACATTTCCTATGCATGTGGATCATTCAAGTAACATTTCATAGGCATGGGGGAGGCATATAAGTAACATCCACAACATTTCCCAGGTTCACATCTACTAAAGGAAAGATTTCCTATGCAGGTGTATTGTAGGAATAACCGTCCCTGTGCATGGGTTAATTCAAGGCCTACTTCTGAGGCAGTATGAACACAACTGGGCCACACTTCCAACCCACCAAGCTCTTACTCCAGGTGGGTATATAGACTCCTTCAGGCCCAGTTCACATCATTAACCAGGGCAGTTCTGCGCTTACTTGTAGGCCCAGTTCATATCAGTTCCAAGAGGGGGTTAAATGGGCCTTCGCTGCTCGTTTCAAGTCTCCTGAGGTAAGGGGGGGGGCTGCCATTCCCATCTAATTAAGCTCCACGGCAGCCCCACTGGTAACTCTATAGTTTCCGCCCTCCCCTGGTTGTTACCTGGAGGCTTTGTTGTCTCTGGGCCCCCCAGGCTCTGCGGGCCACCGGCTGCTCCTCTGCAAACCCCTCCACCCCCCCTCCTTCCCGTCCGGGCCTCCACACTCCTTTAAACTTCGCGGAACCCCTCGCGCTGAGGCCAGGTCGAGCTCTGGGCCTTCCTGTTTTTCCCCGGCCCAGTAACCAATGCGGACGCAGCTCATTTGAGTGACTTGGATTCATTTTAATAATGTACTGTAAAAACCTATATTGATTTGGGTCTTCATTTGAGTGTTTGAATAATATGTTGCACAGATTTGGATTATAGTGTATATACATACAGTGAACATCTACAAAAAAAGTATATATACATTTGATCTTTTAAATTTTTAATATCTTCTTTTTATAAATAAAAATACTTGAACAGTACACACGCCTTGGCTACGTAATATACAGTTTTAGATTGTAAGTGTCTTTGTGGTTCCACTTGAGATGGGAGAGTTTGGAGTGAGTGAGAAACTGAATTACTAAAATCCTGATTAAACTTTCACTGAATTTTTCTGGATATTTGAAATTAAAGTTAGATTCTAGAAAAACTTGTAGTATAGAAAATCAAGGGAACCTTTGTGTTTCTTAATAATCTCTGAACCAGAGTCCAATGGGAATAATAACATGCAGAGGACCTGGGATCAATGGAAGCCCGAACCCTAGAAGTGAGGTTTCTCCCTGGGCTGGGGTTAAGCTCACAAATTGTGTAGGGCACCACAGAAAGATGTTTGTCCATCTATGCCTTTCAGAAAATAAGGCCTACTAATTAGAGCATAGGAGAAGGGCTTCATCATGTGACTATTGGGTCTGGCTTGATAGTTGGGGTGATGTTGGATACAGTATATACAGATTATATTTTACAGTTTTTATATAGCACAACTTTCAGCATTTCCATCATCCTGGTGGTGTTCAATATTAATGCCCTTATGTTGAGTCTTCTAGGGAATTAGCCCCCCCCCCCCGCCCCCCCTTGGGGATAGCACTGTGAAACAGCCTCTGCCTTTCTATTCTTAGCCTTAAGTATGTTGTGGTCTCTGTTCATTTAGTATCTTATAGACTTGACCGCTAGCTTAGAATATCATCTTAGAGAGAATCTGTAAGGTGGCTGGTCTTGCTACTTGCCATCAACCCGCTCAAGAAAATGACGATGGATACCAAAGTTGTTGTTTTTGGTCGTGTTGTGCATGCCAATATATTTAGGTTCTTTGGTGGTATTCTGACTCACCATATACTCTGGTGCATTAGGTGTGTGTTTCCAAGCCATAGAAAATAGATAGTAGTCCTCCAGTGGTTTGTTTATAAACTCTGTCTGTGCAGGCCTAACTTGTCATGTTGGATTTCCACTCCACTCTTTTCACTAGTTGGATGACAATAGCAGACCATCACTTGTAACATGCAAAGGAACAATTGTTATGGGCTACTATTCCAGGATGTGGTGGCTTGCTCATGGTAGAGGCCTCACTAATACCATAACACATTTGAGATGTTCTTTATTTCCCTGTGTCTGTTGCGCTGTTACTTATCAATCATTACGTTTGGTGTCTGGGTGCTCTTTTTGCTACTGGTGGTTGGGTTGGAGTGATCTGTGGCAAGGTGGCTGTTGAACTCAGTGTAGAGAAATGTGTTGCATTATGTGGAGTGCTTGGTGGACTTTTTGCATAGCACTTTGACATACTTATAGAAGCAGCTGGTGTATCATGATTTAATAAAGTGTTATATGGTTGGTTTGTCGGTGTTTTCAGTTAGGAATAATATGGGGAAGTCGTATGGTTTGTGAGTGATGAGAAAGAAGGGTATGTTTTGTAATCTGTTTAGTGTGCTGTGGCTCATGTACCATGACGTACTGATACTCTTTTGACTTGGTGTGTGTTCTAAGTTCATCGTGTGGAGTAGCTATAGTGGTGTGTGCATGTTATATTGTTGGTAGGTCGTGTGGAGGTGAGGTGTGCCATGTTGAAATGTGTGGAGATACATCAGTGTTAGTGTGCTGTTGTACATTTGTGTTAGGAGAGGTGTGATGAATAGTTTGTATTGGATAGTGTTTCATGGTCTGGTATTTTGGATTTCACAGTTTGTGGTGCTGAAGTAAGAGTGGCATTTATGGTGAATATTTAATGGTGTGTTTGTGATGGGAAGCTGTGTTGGAATGGTGTTGTGTCACTGGGTGATGCAGGGTGTTGATGGACAATGTGGTGTTTTGCTATGGCATGAAGTGAATACTATCCATGCATGCTATGACCACTTTGCAGCACTTACTTACTGTTTAACTGTCCTCTGTTGAACATAGTGTAATGTTACATTTACCTTTTGGAAAATGATGTGCCACCTTTAGGAAGGTGGAGTGTGATTCTGGTTAGGCTTCAATATACCAATAGTACCCACAAGGGGATGAGAGGCGCACTCTTAAAGGTTAAGAATTGTGAACACTGAGTTCATTAGGAACAGTGCACACTAGAGCAGGTTTTCCTGTTCCAGGTCTGGTTAGGCTTCACCATGCTATACTATCACAAACCCCAAAGATGGTCCTTGGATTCACACTAATAAATCATTAGCTCAGTCCTCGTAGTGTGGCAAAGAGCAATGAGGCTTTACTAGAGAAACATGTGTTAAGCATTTCAGAGTACCAACATGGACAATAAGTCATTGACCCAACTTGAAAGAAATCCGTCACCAATTTATGAAAATAAAAACGATTTTTATCTTATTTCAGACACCAAAATGAACAGAATAGCATACATATAACTAGAGTTATTGATTTTTATAGCAATATAAAATCAGTGCAAAATAATACAGTGAAACTTTATTATTGCAGTCAAAGGAAAAAGCACTAATGACAATCAGTCACTTGCAGGCCGAGTTGAGTGGAACCGTTGCAGGGAAAAGATGATGCAGCTCCCAGGATTAAGCCGCAAGTCAGTTTAATTTTACCTGGCCTATGGAGCCTGGGTGCAGAGTTGTCCTGGCTGCCCCTGGTGCTGAAGGGAACCCGTAGGACAGCTTTTCCCGCTAAAACAGTTTTGTGGAGAAGAAATATGGTTGATTGATATGAATCTTTATTCGACTATACAAGATAATCCAAAAAGATAAAAACACTTGTAAAAAAGAAGCCCATAATACATTTACCAGATCAATTCAACCAGTTGAAAAAGAAAGAAAGAAATAACATTCATAGACAATTAGAACCCATTTAAGATCACGACCCCAGCCTATCAAGTACATCGTTATTACTTGGCACACATTATTTTATTCCAGTATAGAGCAGCGTATGCAAAAACACAACACCAGGGCTGCTGCTAATGTCGGGTGAACATCGGATGGAGTTCCCTCTAGGTGCAGCACGAGTGCAGGGGCGGGTTGCCGGACTTGGGGCCATCAAGCTTGGCAGCGGTAAGTGGAGCTGATAGTTTCTTCAAGATCTGGTGGCCCTGGGGATTGCTGTAGCATCCTGTAACATCAGGGAAGACAGGACTACAGTTCCCACAATGCACTAGCCATCTGGATTTGGGTGATCCCTCTGAGGGCTCAATGCCAGCGATTCTTCGGATCTGGAGTGTTGTTTTACCTGCAGTTCGCTGGGGTCTAGTGCCACTAGTCCAGAGGAGTCTCAGGGTGCTTCAGGCTTCCACAGTGGTCCCACTGTCTGGGATAACCAAGAGATAGCCTAGGACGAGTTTCGAGTCAAACAGTTTCAGGAGCATTGCCCCATGGACAGCGTGGGGAGCAAGAAATCAATGGGCTGCTAGTCCCTGCCGCTAATACTCCCTAAGGTGATTACGTCCGGGGGGAGTTTTCTACCCAGAACCCACTATTTCTACAATTTTTAAAAATGACAGAAGTCTTCCTTAGGTGTGCAGATCAGGCAAATCACCCTAGAGGTGTGGCTAGCCTTCTGGGGGATCCCTTCTGACTACCTAATTTTCCCACCTGCCCGGGATCAAATGTGCCTGGGGCAGGGAGAGGGCTGTTTACTACTCTGTGAGATAGCCTGGGTGCATATCAGAGGCAGTGCAGTCTTTGGAGCTCCCCTCCTTGATGTACCACTTCACTAGCTAGCCTGGAAGGAAGGAAGTGTGACCTCCTTCCTGCCCAAGCCTTTGTTCCTGATTCCTGAAAGTGATCACACGGCCTTGCAGGAGGTCATAATCCTGTATGGCGGCGGCAAGTGCAGCTGTCAGCAAGAGCACATGTAAGCTGGGACAACCTCTAAGGTAGCCACCTGGGTGCATGCCACATCGCTCCTGGCATGAGATTTGTGTCAGCAGTGATGTGGCATGCATCCAGGCATGAGATTTGTGTCAAGGGGAGAAGGCACATTGTTTGATACCAAACATGACATATTTAGGTGATACCATAATGGAGCTGCCAACCTCGAGTTTACCCGTGTGCCAGCTCATGTTATCCTATGGACCGCCTATCACTTTTAGTGTCCTTTAATGGTAAAGGGCACCTGGAATTATGTGGCAAAAGAGGGGCAAATTATGTGACAGGGTTGAGTAAGTTATACGGTAAGAAAATCCCAATTATGTGGCATAATGCCGCACAGTTTTAAATACTATATTTTGTACTTCTTACACTTGTTAACCCTATCTGGGCATTGGGCGCACCTCCTTAGTACCAGTTTAACAACCAAATATAGCAAAAACCACCAACAGAAAGGTGACCAGTCAGTCTTTGCAAAAGGCCTTCCACTGTGCGGCAACACATGCTGCTGCATTTTTAGTAACGTTTTAAGCACTTGAGCCAGAAACAAAATGTGTTTTCGGTATATATCTGCAGATTGTGCAGTAGATGATTGATGATGTGGCAAATGCAGCAAATCTATAATTATGCGAAAATCGCTATGGCCACACAATTGCATAATTCCAGTGGCACTGACTACAGAGACATATAAGCTTGCACTTATGTGTCCACACCTTTAATAGATTGCACCCTGCCTCCTGGTCATTTGGAGGCCTTCCTTAGGGTTGACTGGCATGTATCAAAGATAGTGCATTGACTTTGGGGCCGCTAAAGGGCACGCCTGCAAGACTGGTGTGAGGCTCCTGCGGCTTGGGACATAAATCATCAGTAATCCTGCCCCAGTGGGCAGCATCAATCACCTAAACTACAGTGCAATGGACCGCACAACTGGTGGTGATCCCGAGAAGCACCTTATATCCACGTTTGCAGCGAATTAAGGCTGTGCTGCTACTAATTAACTAACAAGATGGCGGTCGCTCGAGAAGCGGAGTGCACTGACTACGGCGCTCGCTGCAGCAAACAGCTTGCTGCTCCTGGAGGCCTCCCTCGCTGCTGCCTCTATGCCGACTCCTGATTGCTGCTGCCACAGAAGTTGAGCAAAACGGTCGCCGCTGTCCTGGCCGAGCACCCTCGGCTCCGCAGGAGTGACGGTCACCGATAGAAGGGCAAAGCTAGGGCATGGGTAGACCACCAGACACACCAGGGAAGGCAGCATTTCTTCACCACCCCCAACAGGCAACAGTTTTCATGAAGATGACTCATGGAACACCTCCAGTGACAATGGCCCAGACTGCCTCCCTGTCTCCCTCACCTATGTCTGAACTAGGTTAAGAGCTCACAGCTGTCCCCACATGGCTTGATCTGATCTGCACACTAGCGGACTTGACTCGCAAAATTGGCTATGAAGGTTAATAGACCCACAGTAAATCAATGATAGTTTTCCATATTAGAAGGCGATACTGGGACACAGCAAATAAGTGATCGACCAGACCGATCCTTGCTCTACTTGTTATCTAAATTGGTCTATTGGGAGCACAACCAAGACTCCCCGGGTACCCTCACTTAGGTAAGGGGGTCCTGCTTCATCCTCTGGCGAGACCACAGAAGGAAACCTTTAACCCAAGAACATTTTTTCAATTGGACCGAGCTCTTCTCTTTTTATGTTCTGTGCACTGTTGTTTCCTCTCAATTCTACTCTAGCAGTGGATACCTTACTCTCTCCTCTTCTTTTTTCTTCGCTCTATGGTACCTAAGACAGTCCGCAAGATGCGTTCAAGGCAAACACCATCGGCAAAACCTCGATACATGCTACAATATGGCCGACACAGATACTCATAACTTCATATCTATTCCTTTGAGGTTTGTTGGGACAGGATGGGGTAATGTCTTCTGCAGGTTCGGGCTGCCACTGTGGGTGAGGGGAGGGAAGCAGAAATTGGCTGTTTTTCATGTTGCTATGAAATGTATGCTATGTTTTGGAGCTACTTATTGGCAGTATTCACAGACATATACATCAACCGCCCAAGCTTTATTACAGACAGCTACCTATAGATGATGCACAACCACGCCAGACAAGAATATAACTTCCTAGCATGGAACGTCAGAGGCCTGGGTAATCCCTGTAAGCGCAGGGACGTCCTGGCTTATTTATACAGGCACAATAACACATCGCTATGCTCCAGGAGACACACATGACTCCCTCACTCCCAATCACTTTTAGTTCACGCTGGGCAGCTCACAGCAGCTTTGCAGCATATTCCACCTACTTCAGGGGCTTGGCAATACTTATTACACGACACGCTAGGTCGATAAAACATCATGTGGGGTAGGCTAGCATCACAATCCATAACACTGGTCTGCTCTTACGGACCTAATAGAGAGGACCTGGAATTTTTTTAACAACCTATGGTGGAAGGTCATTAATATAGGCTCTACACACATCATATGAGAAGGAGATCTAAACATTACCAATGACCCACAGCAGGCTAGGTCACACCCGCAGTCTCACCACTACTCCAATGCCCAGTGGCATGTCAGAAATATAGTAGAAAGCAAGCGTTGTCCTCGGCTGGGGAGACGTCTCCCAATCGCACTCGAATATAAAATGTTTAATGAGTGCTTACGTGTTGCAACTTTAATGCAATACATTCTTTATTTGTATATTCTTTTTCATTGCTGCCCAATGCATTTCGGGCATTACCCTTCGTCAGGGGAATTATTTTGCGGTAAAAACACCGGAGTCACAAAGTCCTCGGCTGCTATTGGCTACACAAAGGGTGGCCTGTAGATGGAGAGGGAGCGAGCCCCTAAGTTTAAGGAATAGCTACAAGATGTACTATATTATATCACTCATTTATGCTGTTCTCCTACCACCTTCCTCCTTCCCCGAGACATATGGGACCCTCTACGATGATTCTTACTAGAGTCGTGTGGAAATGCAAGAGCAACTGATACCCAGCTCCAACCCACTGAATCGCATGGGATGAAAAGCAACTTGGGAAGCAGTGAAGTCATTGTGTTTTAACTCCGCCATAGGCGCAATGTAATGCCATAGCTAATATTGTTGGTTTAGCCAGACATTGAATATGACTTTATACTGAAGATACACATGAATGTATCATCCGAATAAGTTGATGTATGATGTTATTATACTGCCAAAAATTAATAAATAAAGTTTTTTTTAAAAAGATAGTGCATTGACTTTGCCTTACATGGTGAGGGCAAAAGCCGAGTTTAAGCAGTTTGCACTGCTCCTGCAGTCTGCAATGGCAGGCCTGATGTCAGTAGTTTATTTGGGTCACTCAGGGTGGTACAAATAGTGCTGCAAACCCTGGTGACCCCTTTACCAGACATGCTCGTGTTACTACTGGTACCATATACTGGGGACGTATAAGTGGCTAAAGTCCTTGCCAATTTGGATTACCAACTCACACATATCTGTTTTGAGGAAAGAGCACTGGCGCTGGGGCCTGATTAGCAGACTCTAATGCACTGTCAGAGTCAAAAACTAGCATCTAGTAGTCCAACTGGGGGCAAAAAGTGGGGGGCACCTGCAAAAAGGGCCTTTTTTCTTACACTATCCTCCCCCCAGCCAACAGGTCCCAGAGACTCAGCCCAAACCTGGAGAGTCTGCCCGACTTGTCAGCAAGGAAGAATGTAACAGGAACTGGCTGACCTAATGCAAGTCTTTCCCTGCCTCACATCCTCCTGTCATGGTCAGTCCCACTGGGAAGTTGACCCGCTTCAATAGTAACAGGGCTCAATCTAAACTGGACTTTAACTGCAGCTGTGTCTTTACCTTCTTCTGCTTGTGCTTTCCGTAGTGAGGTGCCCACCTCTCCTTATCCTATATTTGGTGGGGCAACACCTATCTTACCAACAGAGGCCACCCTGCAGTTGAGTAACCCCAGCATGTCCAGCAGTTTCAGGGGGCCTAACTTGCTTTTAACCATGGGGTCTGCCTCCCATGTCAAGTACAGTGCTGTCATGAAGGATAGCACCCAGTAGAGGCTACTGACAGAAGTCAGAATCCAGAACCACACCCTGAGCTCTCCACTGACAGGTGGGTGATCTACCTTCGGGGCAACTGTGTGTTTTTGAAAGCTCTGTTGCTGTGCAGAGTGGGGTCTACCACCACCTGTGGGAGACACTCTTTTCCCACTTCTCCTTCTATCAGTTCATGGGGGACACCCTGATTCTGAACAATTGCTGACTTTTCAGAACTTCTTTGGGGTCAGGAGAGACCTTACAGTGACAACTTTGTGATTCTCCCATGCAAGTGTGGAATGTCCTTGGCTTACTGAATCTCTAGTTACCCCTTTTCCCTTTCTGTGGGGAACTAAGTCTTTTATCTTTGGGGACAGGGCTCCCATGATCTTGGGGTTGGGCAGTGTCCTCCCCTTCTGGGATAAGGCCCATCTCTGGGAGGTCACTGCCTACGATACAATCTAGGAGGAGATCAGGACTGACTACCACCCTATGCCAGGTAAGAGTACCCTCTCTCTCTAGGGCACTAAGGCTACAGGTCTGACTGTGACCTCCCCTGGGACTACCCTTACTCTTCTTATCCCTCCCGCCACATACTGATCTGGGGACACTAACCTGTCAACCACTATGGTATTACTGCCCCCCTGTGTCTCTCAAGGCAGTGGTAGGGATACCATTCACCTTAATGGAGTGGAAGTGCTTACGACCACCCTCAGGGATCACCAGCATACCTTCTGGCCCCTTCTTCCATTTAAAAGCTAAGAGGACATCCTCATTTGAGGTGTTCTCCCCAATGGCTACATTGAAAAGCCCAGCGCTAACCACCCTTTTGGGACAGGATTCATCCCCTTTGTAGTGTCCTGCCTGTTGGCACTCAAAGCATAGCCTGTTAGCTGTTTTTGTAGCCCTGGATACCCCTTACTCTGCTTGCCAATATTGGTGTGGGTTTTCCTCTCTTCTTTGTATGGTTATGGGGTCCTGGAGCTTTTTGGTGGGACTAGTCCTTCTCCCCCTTCTCAGGTGATCCCCCTGGGCTTTCTTGGGTACTCTTGTCCTTAACCACTCATTAGCCTTCCTGCTCAGATCTCTAGGGCTAGAAAGCTTAGAATTTCAGATGCTGGTGTAACTTGTCTGAGGTATGATTGGATAAAATGTGTTCCTTTATAATTGAATTATACAGCCTATCATATGTTCCACCTCATTGCCTTTTAGCTAGCCTTCCAGTGCTTTGACTGAAGAGTACACAAAGTCCACCCATGTTTGGTTTTGACCTTTATGGGTGACCCTAAACTTCAATTTGTGTTCCTCTGTGGTGAGTCGAAACCCTTTTATGAGTGTCTCCGTCATACCCTGATAGTACTCAGCCACATCCTTATTAAGGGGCAGCCGCCTATCACTGCCCTTTACTGAGAATAACTCCCAAAGTAGAGAGCCCCAGTGACAGCCTATTCTCCTCATTTTGCAGGCCCTCACAAAGGCTGTAAACCACTTATAATTGTCATCACTATATTTGGGGACAATCCCTTTGGGGATTTTAGGATAAAAAGATTCCTCTTTCTTCTTTTTTGTATTGCTGTCACCATCTGTGGGCTTCAAGCCCATCTTAACCCGTCTTTCCTCAAGGGCTAATCTCCTTTCCTTGAGTTCAAACTTTTTTTTCTCCCAGGGTTCCTACCAGCTTACCATTGGGCGAGGGTCTACTAGAGTGGCTCCTGCCACTTCTCACTGGTGAAGGGGGTTGAGGGAAAGAGTGGAGAGTTTTGGTCTTTACCTTCTTCCCCATCATTATCACTTTGGGCTAGGGCTTCTTCTGAGGAATGGTCCTGCCTCTCTAATCTATCTATCTCATAGGAGCTGATGGCTTTTTAAATGTACTCCTTTTTTACTGTAACCCTATAGCTAATGCCTCTTGCTTTGCACAAAACACACATATCATTGACCCTAGGGGCTGGGAGTACTGACAAGTCTAGATCCTTACCAGCCTCCATTGTGCCTAATTTTTATACTTGGAAGTTGGGACCTTTTTAGAAATTTTGAAAAACCTTTTAAACATTTTCCTAACTCACATATGTTTTTTAAATGCACTATTGGAATAGCGGTCTACGCAGTGCCCTAGAATTCCAAAGTTAAAACATTTAGAAAAATGATTTTTGAGTCTAAAATCAATTTAGTGCATTTCTTGTGCAAACAAAGTCACTTGAGACCAAGTGGTACTGCAAAACAAAGGCTCAGGATCCCCACCCCTGTAACACCAGTGTAGCTCTTCATTATAACCCTTCCATATATTGGCAGGGACAAGAGGTTGAACAGGATCATTTTCAAGGAAGCCTTATAACAGCCCAAATTCGAAAACCTAACATTGAGCCAAGCCATAAAACCATTTAGTCAAATGTGCATTTTGTCATAAAAACCTGTATTTCACTGGTAAAGATCACAGAACCAATGTGGCCTGGAACTTCCCACCTCGAGAGACAGACGAGGTGAGGTTTATAAAGTGCCAGAAGCCCCAGACAGTGATTGCTGTGTCCAAGAAGCGAGTAATGCCTTGGCTGAGCCTCTACATGAAGTTTTCTGCGCTGTATCGCCAATGATACCATAATGGTTGCACTCTGAATTTCACTGACTCAAGGCCTCGGCATGGACTACTATGCAATGTGCTGAAGCACTATGCAGCCAAGATGGATTGCCCACGTTTTCGATTTTTTGAAGATAACGGTATAGCTTGCAGGATGTCAAGGGGGTGGCACTTTTGGTCAGACTAGGCATACCAATGGGAGAGTAGGCCATGTATACACCAATTGTCCACCACTGCTATCTACTGACAGGTTTGGGGAAGGTTTGCAAGATGTATTACCTGACTGCACCCCCTTTACCCTGGCATTAGCTGAAGTCCCCCCACTGCCATCGGGGTCACGTGAAGACTGCCAAAGCCTTATTAATAAATCTGCCCATTGGTGCTGTAGGAAATACTTTGCCAGATTAAGTTGCTCGATAACATCATTATGGCAAGACGGGTGGGCTGGTTAGACCACACACCGAAATCTGTGGGGAGTGACAGTGTGGAGCTCACCTTCAAGGACCCAAGATGTATATTCTTTGTGTTGCAGTTCATTAAGGATGTGTTGGGGAAAAACAGTCCCATAGGGCATATCCCCTAGGGTTCTTTTATCCTCCTCATATGGGCTTCTACCTCCAAGAAAGGCAAACCCAATCTAGACCCAAACAAGGCCATTTTAGTAACTCCCAGCCTATCACCCTGTTAAATCGTTTTGAAGTGTTTTCTGGTCTAACAGATATTGATTGACTGCAGGGTTTGGTCTTTCAACCAGATGATGAAGGAAGCCTGGCCAAATTAGGAGAACATCTTCAGGGTATGACATGTGAGAAGGTAAATGTATCAGAAGAAGAGGTTACACCAGTTGATGACATCGATTCGATTCAATATACTTTATTCGGTTTGTTGAAAGAACCATAAAAGCATTTACAGAATTAAAAGTATGCTTTTAAAAACCGTAACATAGTATAATGACATATTCCATGATCATGAAGGACAATGAAGATAACATATTTTTAAAAACAATAACGCAACATAGCATATCTCAAAACCATTTAAGGACTAGGACAGATCATAACGATATTGTACGTTCTCGCATTACATCTATTCCTTTATCAATTAACAGGGACAATACCTTTCCTCACATTAATTGCTTGATGACATATTTGAGGTGCCTGCCAGCTTAAATCAGGGCCCTGCACAGCAGACAGTTGTTGCCATGGAAAACTTTAAAATACTATCATGGAACATAGCAGGCATTGACTCTAAATTGGTGAATGAGGACTGGGTGGGTTTTATTAAAGGCTTTGACCTTTTCTGTTTACAAGAAACCGGATCTTTAGATAATACTTGTATTGATGGCTATCGCTCCTTTTGTGTTCCCGCTACTCAATCCTCATCAGGGAGAGCTAAGGGTGGTATTCTGGTGCTTAATGCTGTTAAATATGGACCCATAGTAGTCAAATGTATAAGTATATCACCTTGGTTCCAACTATTAATTATCTCGAGTCTTTCCAAGGTTAAACTATTATTGATAAACTGGTACCATAATATTTTTAACAAAGGGATTCGTCAAGCAATAGAGTCATTGCAAGTGGAAATCCCGAAAGCAACCATGAAATGGCACACATGTATTTTATGGGTTGAGTATTTTAATTGTACAATTTGTAAGTTTAGTTCTCAGTGTGTATGTGGGTTGGAAGACATTGAAGGGCAGCCCCTGATTCCCTTTACTCGCTCTCCTCAGGGTGAAGCGCTAAATTCTATTATTATGGACAATGATCTAAGTTTTTTTAAAATAACTATGGTGGCAAGCCTTTTTTAGATTACCCAACTTTTATTGGTGGTGGTAGGGCTAGCTCACTTGATTTCATGCTTATAGCAAAGCACTTCACCACCTTGGTCCAGGATTTTAAGGTGGGGCCAAATTGTGCAAGTGATCACTACCCTCTCATTGCTTCTTTTGATCTGCAACCGGTTAACTTTGAGGAAGATACCATTATAAGTAATCATAACCTAATAGATAGATGTTTACAGTTTAATTGTTGCCCTGCAGAAGTGGGTCGGGCGTTCAAATTATTTTGCAATGATGTAGCACAGAGGCTGGCCAGAAAGGTCACCAAAAATCAACGACTTGAGGTGTGATGGTTCAATACAGAATGCTCCAAACCTCACAAGGAATTAAAAAGTACACTACATGATAACCCCTGTGATAGTGAGCTAATCAAAGCAACAAGGAGAAAATATAAAATGGTGATTGAAAAAGAAATTAAGGAAGAGTGCGTGGGCGCACCTGGAACAAGCTGGCTCACTCAAAGATTCTGAAAAGTCTGGGAAATTATTAATCACCCATTGTTTACCGAAAAGGTGAGGAAGATGGACTCACTGATCCTAGGAGAAACATGGCACGCCCATTTTATAAAAGTTATATGAATGTGAGGAGCACTCCGTATTAATCTATTTTTCCACAGTAAAACAACTGGTGCTGCGGCTATAAGGGTGAGTCACTCCTTATTAGATAATGTGAGTTATGATGGGTATACAGGCCCATATAGTCACGCACTGTTCACTTGGTGTGATACACCTTCAATCTTTATGTGAAAACATTCCACTTAACTCTATACCGTGTTTCTACTTCATATATTAATCCAACATTCACTTTGTTATGGTATTTTATACAATTATCAGTCGATATTTTTTAGTTCATCATATCAACAAATACATCATGTACTTCTCCATTGTGTTTCAATTATATACAATATTCATTTTATGGCATTTTAACAATACAGTTTCATGATTGTGCCCAAGGATATACAAACTTACTGACAGCTTATCAGCAGCTCCTCATCAGTAAACACAGTTAAAGAACGTGCCCTTAGGCGCAGTGAAGCACCCATACAGCCTGGCCCCTGACGAAGGTACCTCAGAGTACCGAAATGCATTGGGCACAATCATGAACAGTGCGCGACTAGATGGACCTGTAAACCCATCATAACTCACACGCCCATTTTGTAGGCATTTTTAATCCCTTACATAAAGGGCTAGAGGATGAAACAGGGGAAACAGGGGAAACAGCCATTGACCTAACCTTAGCCACCGAACTAAGTCTACCTATTACAGTGGACGAAGTGAAGGTTGCGCTATCACAGAGCATTTGTCTGAAAGCTAGTGGGCCCGATGAGGTGCCCCTTAACCTCTTTAAAAATAATCTTAAGCTTTGGGCGCTTTTGCTTACGAATATCTTCAAAGCAGCCATTATTGGCCTATTGCCCTCATTATGGAATGAAGCAACAGTGGTCCTTGTCTTTAAAAAAGGAGAAAGAAGTGACCCGGCGTGCTATAGGCCCATTTCATTGATAGATGCCACGGCTAAGGTTTTGGGCAGGGTCCTCGTTGCTCGCTTGGAAGATTGTGCATCAGAAATTATGTCCAACACTCAATATGGCTTCAGGAGAGGGCAGGGTACAACTGAACATTGTCTCAATTTAGCTCTAATTATTAATAAGCACGGAAGGTCCATGAAGAGCTCTATCCATCTGGTCTTCATGGACCTATCCTGTGCTTTTGATACTGTCAATTGAGATACATTATGGGCTATGTTGGAAGGTATCGGTGTGGAAAAAGCACTGGTAACCCTACTCCTCAGGCTTCACTTCGGTACCACAGTCAAGATAAGATATGGCAGGAAAGGGGAAAAAACATACCCAATAATTTCTAAGCAGGGATTTAGGCAAGGGTGCATCCTAGGCCCATTCCTGTTTTTAATCTGTACAAATGGGTTGGAGGCTTTCTTATTAAGTAAGGAACTTGATTTTCCCTAAATTGGCTATAAACCTGTCCCGTTTCCAGATGATATGGTGTTATTAGAAATGACAGCTATGAGTTTGCAGAAATCCCTTGATGCTTTTACCGAATGTTATGACCTCGCTTAATTTAAAAGTAAATTTGATAAAATCATAAACAATGGTTTATGGACCTTAAACGACTAAAAACAAAACTTTTATTGTGCAGGGAAAGAAGGTGGAAAAGTTCAGTAATTTCTCATACTTGGGTAATCTTTTTAATATCCAGTTGAGATGGGAACCATTTTTAACCTTAAGAGCACAGCAGACAAGTAAGGCAATGGATGCACTATTTCGTTTTGCTTGTAGATTGGGGCATAAGCCTATGAAGGAACTAATTATCTTTTATAGAGCCAAATGTCTCTCTGTTGCCACATATGGAGCTGGGGTTTGGGGCTATTCTAAAAGCCAACAGCTTGTAGTAATAGAAAACAAATTTATGACAAAGCTACTGATGCTCCCGAAAATCACTCCTACCCTATTCTGCCACATGGAACTTGGCCTAGCATTTGTATAAGACCGTATAGGCAGTGCCCCTTTGCTCCTACTTTGCTCCTATGGGCCAAGATATGGACCTCTGAGAATTTACTGTTTTTTACGTGATGTTATTAAGACTGCTTAAAATCAGACCGTTTTTTCAAGATTCCATGGTTTCAATATTTAAGGAGGAAATACCATGAGATTGGTCTTGAATACTTTTTTGAAAACCCTGAAGGAATTCCCTTGCATGCTGAAGGTATTATTAAGGAGTCGTACTGCTCCAGGCACAATAGGCTTATTAGTTATCAACATGACGATATGGGAGGCCCCTGTTTGTCTCCTGCCCCTGCACAATATTATTTATCTTTTTCTATTAAGAATCAGTTTCTATTTTATCTAACTAGGTTACGTTTATGCAAAGTGAACTTTTTGCTGGCATTTTTCTCGCCAGGGAGGGTGGTCAAACAAGCTTATGACCTGATCATGTGATAATGTCTCCGTTCAAAGAACTATGCACTTTATATTATTTTGCACATTGTACAAATCAGAGAGAACTAGATTTCAGCTCCCATTACGAAGGAATGCTCGCCCTTGCTTGTATATTGATTGGTTTAATCTTTTACCGTCTTTTTCTACAGCTGAAATCTGAATTGCAGTAGCTAATTACATAAGAGGCTCTTTAGCGATCAGAAAGCATTATGAGTAAAATTTGCGTAGAGACTTTAACTTGTTATTGTGAATCTTGTATGTACTGTATTTTAATCCTTTTTAATCTGTAGTTCTTTTTATGGTTCTTTGAGCCTAAATAAAGTTATTCTTGACTTGACTTGATCAACAATGATATTGTTTTTTAAATCACTTAAGTCAGTACATAGTCTCACCTTTCCGTTGCATTGTCTCACCTTCCCGGGGATTTATGTGCTTTGAGGTAGTCATTTGGATGGTTCAACAGGTTCTATAATTTCTGTATCGACTAAACATGATAACTCTATTGTAACTTTATCCTCCGTCGTCGTAGGGACAATCCTAGCATTAAAAACGTTTAAAACACCTTTCTCTTTGAGAAAAATCCTATTCTGAAAGTGTTTTAATTCACCACTTTTTCCCCTGAGCACATTTAAGAATTTTTCCAACATTGCCTTTCAAGTGGTTTCTCCTCCATCTACCACTAAACCCTGGTTCTTGCTTCTTTAGATCTAACACAATATGGAACATAGAGCTCCTGAGGCGAAAAGCCAGGAGTTAGGTCCTTATTCTTAATACATCTCTCTCCCAGATCTAAGAGCTGTGTGGATTTTAAATTGTATCTATTTTTCATGTTTCTCGAGTAAATTTTAAATTGTACTTGCTGTGTTGGTTTAAATTGAGGGCACCCTTTCATCATCGTTTGGGCTTACCGAGGGCCGATTTAGGGCTCTGCTCGGTTCTCAGGCAGCTTCCCCGGGGGTGACGACTTCGGCCGCCATCTTGTGGTGGAAGGCTAGGTGAGCGCACTAGTGGTCGGGCGAGTGGCGGCCCGAGCGCTACAAAAGACAGCAAGACAGCAAGGTAGCAGTGCATTCTGCTTGGAACATAGAGGTCCTGGGGCGAAAAGCCGGGAGTTAGGTTCTTATTCTTAATACACCTCTCTCCCAGATCTAAGAGCTGTGGGGATTTTAAATTGTATCTATTTTTCATGTTTCCCGAGTAAATTTTAAATTGTACTTGCTGTGTTGGTTTAAACTGAGGGCACCCTTTAATCATCGTTTGGGCTTACGGAGGGCCGATTTAGGGCTCTGCTCGGTTCTCAGGCAGCTTCCCCGGGGGTGACGACTTCGGCCGCCATCTTGTGGTGGAAGGCTAGGTGAGCGCACTAGTGGTCGGGCGAGTGGCGGCCCGAGCGCTACAAAAGACAGCAAGGTAGCAGTGCATTCTGCTTGGAACATAGAGCTCCTGAGGCGAAAAGCCGGGAGTTAGGTCCTTATTCTTAATACACCTCTCTCCCAGATCTAAGAGCTGTGGGGATTTTAAATTGTATCTATTTTTCATGTTTCCCGAGTAAATTTTAAATTGTACTTGCTGTGTTGGTTTAAACTGAGGGCACCCTTTAATCATCGTTTGGGCTTACGGAGGGCCGATTTAGGGCTCTGCTCGGTTCTCAGGCAGCTTCCCCGGGGGTGACGACTTCGGCCACCATCTTGTGGTGGAAGGCTAGGTGAGCGCACTAGTGGTCGGGCGAGTGGCGGCCCGAGCACTACAAAATGAATGTTATTCCCCGTCCGCGCAGCGGGCGCACTGATGGCCCGTGTCTACCGGGCCTAGGGCCAGCTACTATGCCAATGGCCACTAAATCACGTATTGCGTATTCCAGGGAAGAACTTATGAGGCTTCAAGATAAGGGAGATTCTTTGTGCTGCCAGTTCGAGAGTCTTGATCAACTATACAGGAGGTGCAAGTTGTGTACTAACTCTATCTCTGTTAGGGATACTGGTAGGCAGGTCCATAGCAATCTTTGCATGGCGCTCCTAAACTGCAGGTCCCTACCGAAGCATGCCATCGAGATTAACCTCATGATCCAGAAGGTAATCTCGATGTGCTATTCTTAACTGAAACGTGGCTTTCATCATCTTCCGAGTTTGATATTGCTGCTGCCCTCCTGGATGGATTCCTTATTCAGTGCCAACATAGACAACTAGGGAAAGGAGGGGGACTTGCTATAGTCCATAAAGACAAATTTACCTGCAGAATCGAAGACTGTGAAATATCAGATTCAGAAGGTGTCCGTTTCTGTATTCAGATAACATCTAATAAGTCCCTCTCGGGACTTCTTATTTATCGCCCTCCGGGCTGTACAAGACAGTTCATAGGATCCTTATTAGAAACCACTCTAGCGGCAGCCGCCTCGTCTTCTAACTTCTTAATTTTAGGTGATCTGAATCTGCATTTTGATGATCCAAACGATAAAGCTGCCACAGATCTCTGTTCGGATCTTAAATCTTTTGAGCTTAAGCTTGTAAATAAAGAGGCAACACATGTTAAGGGCCATCTTTTAGACCCCATTTTTTCTAATTGTAATCATCTTAACTCTAGCCCCCCCCCCCCCCTTCCTGTACCATGGCCTGATCATTTTGTAGTTCCATTTTCCTGGAAAACCTGCACAGAGATACAACGGGCAGCACTGCCTCGTACTCTAGAAAGGGCTTGGCCCAAGTTATCTCTGGAAAAGTTCACGCTAGCACTTGAACAAACTGTCCCCAAAATTGACCCAGACCCACTGGTTGCAGATACCAGTTTTTGTAATTGGTTGAACAACTCCCTGGATGTGGTACTACCTCTTAAAACAGTTACAAAGAAAAGTAGCACTTTTTAATCTCCTTGGTACACACCAGAGCTTAGAGACCTCAGAAAAATCTGCAAAAAACTGGAACGCAGATGGAGGAAAGATTGGGCGGTCAATAATAAAGCGGCTTATCGATCTGCCCTGAGACGCTATAAAACCTGCCTGAAAAAAGCACACGTGGCCTTCTTTGAGAACAAAATCAATTTGTCTTCTAACTCCTCGAGAGAAACTTTTAAGATAGTTAAACAACTACTCAGGGTTCCTTCTCCTGTCAGCACCCTTGATTGCACAGAAGAAAGATGTAATCAACTTGCGGACTTCTTTGATTCTAAGATATCAAGAATCCTTGACAGTCTTCCGCAGAAGGTTCTGTCTCCTATGATGATATAGACCTCGCCCCCAATTTTGGCCCCTGGCTGGACTTTTTCAGTTGTATCACCATGCAGGATTTTTGCAAAGCACTATCCTCTATGAAAAGTGGCTCTCCAGCTGATCCTGCGCCCATGTATATCCTTAAGAGGATCGCAGACACGATCGCCCCATTGGCAACTGAACTTTTAAATGCCTCTTTTTCCTGCTGGGTTGTGCCACCCAGTTGGAAACAGGCCAGGGTTAAAACCCTTTTAAAAAAAACGGGACTTGATCCCTTGGACCTGGCCAATTTCCGTCCGATTTCACTGTTACCCGGCCTTGGTAAAATTGCTGAAAAAATGGTAAATCGACAGCTCTCCGGATTCCTTGAAAATAATCAGCTGTTGAGTTACTCTCAAACGGGTTTCCGTCCGGGCCAAGGCACAGACACAGCCCTTATAGTGGTGGTGGAGGAGGCAAGATGTATCTTAGATTCAGGAGGATCCACTGTTGTGATCCTCCTGGATCTGAGTGCTGCATTCGATACGGTGGACCACGAAATTCTAATCCACCGTATCGCCAGACTGGGTGTAACAGGATTGGCCCTGAAATGGCTTACATCTTTTTTGAGTAACCGTTCTTTCAGAATCTGGGAAGCTGGTGTACTGTCCAAATCTACCCCCCTCCAGTGTGGTGTCCCTCAGGGCTCTTCTCTGAGCCCTACCTTATTTAACATATATAGGGCCCCACTGGAGGAGGTAGTGGCTCCCTTTGGGATCAATCCAGTCACTTACGCGGACGACACCCAACTAGTCGTCTCGCTTACCCAACAAGAGGGATGTTTGGATACTCTTTCCGCCTGCCTTGCCGGAATATTCTCCTGGATGTCTAGTTCTCGGCTCAAACTCAATGAAGCTAAAACGGAGATCATGCTCCTGGGTCATCACTTTACATCTCTCCCCAAAACCGCCTGGCCCCCTTGTCTGGGTGAGCTGCCCATACCGAAAGATAAAATTAAAAGCTTAGGGGTGTGGTTTGAGCCTGACCTAACCTTTAAGACACAGGCACAGGAAGTTGCAGGCATTTGTTTTGGCCTGCTGCGCACAGTGCGGAAAGTTCTCCCTCTTCTGCCCCCCCAGTCCAGGACACTTCTGATCCAGGGGCTAATACTATCCAGACTGGACTACAGTAACGCCCTGTTTTTGGCAGCTCCTGAAGCTACCATCAATATCCTTCAACGGGTACAGAATGCTGCAGCCAGGATGCTAGCGGGTACCTCAAGAAGATCTTCGGCTAGACCAGTTTTGAGAGCACTTCACTGGCTGCCAATACGCGAAAGAGTCATCTTTAAATCGCTATGCATCACCCATAAGGCTCTTCAGGGTAAAGGACCTCCGATCCTCAGGAGCCTGATTTGCCCTTATAAATCATCTCGGGCTCTCCGGTCAGACCTTGGAAATTTTGCTAAGGTTCCCAGAGTTAGGAAGGCACGAACAGGGGGTCGCCGCTTCTCTGTAAATGCGGCAAAAAACTGGAACTCTCTCCCCAGTCGGATTCGGACCGAACCCTGTTATTTTAAGTTTCGAAAGGCCCTAAAAACATTTATTTTTCCCAAGGACTCCTAATTGCCGGTTCCTTCTTCAGTTTGTTCTCTGTTTCCATTTTCTGTTAGCGCTGGGACGCTTTCGGGCAGCCATGCGCTTTATAAATCAAATTTCATTTCATTTCATTTCATGCACATTCCTTTGATCTAACCATCCTAAAACTGATGGACATTTCTTTGCTACATATAGTTACCCATATGCCTTTCTGTCCTTAAATCTGAAAACTAGATTTCTTTAGCCTAACATGTCAAATGGTCTCCACTGTATAACTTTCTGGGGCAATATCAGACTTTACCATTTTAGACCCTAATTTATTTTCATAATGACTTCTCTACTCACTTTCATTCACTATCGTGTAGGGTGAACCTGAATCTGCAGGAATATGTATTCCTATAACCGCTAACTTCATAAACCATATCAGTTTGTTTTTACAATTCACTTCTGAGATGTTTAATACCACCTTTCCCTTTACAATCAACACCTCATAATTACTGCTCTTCTCCTTGTCCCTTGATGTGCCTGATTCCCCTTTTTCTATACACTTCAATTTGTCATTCCTCTTACTTTTCATTCTGCAAATACAGGCAAACACTTTCCCACACATGCTACACTTTTGTTTTAGAGCTTGAAAAGTTTTACTGTACGCTAAGTGGTAGTACTATCACATCTGTGGCATTTTAAACTATCTGTTTTTTGTTGTCTCCCCTTTTCCTTTCTAATCCGGTTTGTTTGCAGTAGACTTATAAGCAGCTATTTTAGCAACAACATCAGGCTCAGGATCAACCCTTCTTTTCTTTAGTGCTTTAGCACACTTTCCCGACATTTCAATTTTGCGTATTATAGACATTACATCCTTTAACTCTGCATTCCTATTTACCCATCATCTCTCTTGAATAGCCGGATCATGAGCATGCATCCTAACTTGCTCACATATAAGTTCTTCCACTAACCTGCGAAATCTGTAATCTAATGATAATTCCCACAAAGCTGTAACATACTCATCTGTGGATTCTTCCTTCTGTTGCTTCCTGTGAAAATGCGCACTTTAGGAGAAAAATTCTTATCCAATTATGTAATTGTCTCATTATAAAATTGCAATTCCCCACCATAGCATTTTTAGATAACTGACTGTAAATCCTTAGGCCTTCTGCCCAAAGAATGTAACAATCCTCGTTGCCGGTGGCAATGTTTCATTAAAGTCAGTTGTTGTGATGTAATTTAAAAAAGAATCCTTCTAGTAACCAATGTGCATGAGGTTCTCCAGGACTACACAAAAAATATTTTGGTGGATTAACTGTAAAACTAGTCATGATGGAGGAGGACTAGTTCTAAGGCCCGCACCTTTAGTCCTTTCTTCACCACTATATCTCCTTTTGATTTTTTATAATAAAAGGCTCCGGTCACCCAGAGTGTACGGTTCCAAAATGTGAGGAATTACAAAGGACAATTGACTAGTATATACTGAAAAGAACATGGTGATTTGAGCATGCACCTACACTAGAAGCGATGTTCTGATAAATATGTGTGGTTTAACGATTTCTCAAAATGGCGCTGGTGTCCCGTACACATCGCGTCAGGTCACATATGTGCCATCCACCTGCAAATTCTAAAATGTACATCCCGTGTGATCAATATTTCCTGCCGATCTTACCAGGGGCTCATTCAAACACTGAGTAAACAAAGTCAGGAGCTCTTCTTCATCACACATGAGTACGTAGATTCTTAGCCTGGTCACAGCTCATCACCAGTAATGTGTAGTGAAGACACTACTTATTCAAGGTATGAACCGCCGTTGTTTTGCGAACAGGCATCTCTATCTCCACATATTCTCCAACCTGCCTATCGCATTCCAGTAATTCTGAATTCCAATAATGACTCCAACTCTACACAATGTCAGCTTCAATTTGATTAGTGTTGGTTTTCCAAAGCAATTTTTGAAAGTTTATGATTTTGATTAAGTGAATTGTTGAGGCTTCTGGTGTGAGTAGAATGAAAGGTCCGACTTAATAAGCTTATGGGTGTTCTCCTTTTTAGTTCTCGCCTGAGACAGCTTCTGTGCTGCTCTCTCTCGCATTGCTTTGTCGCCCGTGTTTTTCTTCATTTCTACATTGTGTTCTATACCTCTTCCACCACGTTGCATGATCCTTCTCCTCACCAGTGCTCAACTTGTCACTTCCCTCCACTCACTTAAAAAAAAACAACACTTTGCAGGACCTTTTTTTTAAATGTACCAATCCAAACTTTATCAGTAAATAAAAAGAAAAAAAGCAGGAAATTGTGTAGGTGTGTGCATGCATGGGGTGCGCGTCTACAAAATGACACAGCGGCTGCGTCATAGTACCTTTGATTTTTGTTTCCTCCTTAGCCATACTGCACACCGGGACAGATGTACGACCCGCCAATTAGCGAGTTGCAAATTGCATCGCATTTGCGACTCGCTAATTGAAATGCAAACCAGTGTCTTAGACACTGTTTGCGATTCCTAATGGAGGTCGCAAATTGCATGCCTCATTAATATTAATGAGGCAGGCGCAATTTGCAACCCCGTTAGGAATGGCTAGCACTCACAGGGATGGTGGCCAGCAGACCACTGTGTCTATGACTCTTTTTCAATAAGGCATGCTTTTTATATGCAGCCCATTTTCCTTAAAGGAAAACAGGATGCATTAAAAACAAGCATTTACAATGCAACGGTTTCGCCTTTGGAAAAGTTTGAGCTATTGGCATTGTAAATGACAAAATTTGTATTTATGTGTTGGTTTTGAAAACAGATAAATAAATGGCATTGTCATTTACATTGCCAATAGCTCTAAATTTTCCAAAAGCGAAACCGTTGCATTGTAAATGCTTGTTTATGTTTACTGCGAAAAGCCATTAATAGCCAAGCCCTTGAACTTTAGCAGCTAACATGTTTGACTTCTTATATTTAAAAAAATGGACTATTTACAACATGTGACCTAATAGAAAAAAATTACTGAAGTTTGTGGTGGGCAGCACATTGCATTTTGCTTTGCATCGTACGCAACTAATTGTTCCATTTTTTGTGTTGAGGGGTGGGTTTGACTTCCTGTGGTAATTCCGTATTTCACACGACCCGATTAAAATAAATGTCAATGGAAGCTATGTAAATGCACCACATTCTGAAATATACTTTGCTACCGAAATAGCTAAAGTACTTTCTAAAAAAATTGTCTTGTCTTAAATTAACAGAAACAGGCGAGCTTGCATTACCAACAGCTGCCTGATTTACGTCAAGTAATATTAAAACGACTTTTTAACATTATGTTATCTGCGATGCATTTAATTTTGTGCTGTTGCTTACGCAGCAAAATGTATTTTGTTACCTTTCAATATTACAGTTCAGTAAATAATTGTTTACACGTATTTTACACTAGCCCAGCTTGCTATTACTCTGCATTACGGCACAGCTTGTTGGTGAGGGAATTAGAAATCTGTATGTTTCAACCTTTGAACATTACATTTTAAAGAAGCAATAGTATTAGATTAACACCCCCTTCGCATTACGACATTTTTGCACGTATATAAAGGAAGCTAATTTTTAGAACTGCGAAGAACCCGTTTCTGGAGTGCACACGTAAATGGCAAACTGAAAGTAATGTAGCTGCAACGGGGATGCGGTGAATAGTCAAACGCCGACCTCAGATTTACATCGATGTAGTGAGGGCAGTGCTTAATTTGTAAAATATGAAGTCCAGGTGCTCAAATGTTTGTCGGAGGCCACACCTACTTTTCCCCAGCTCCACCCACTTACTCTATTGGTTCCACCCACATCCTCAACTGGCCCTGTTAATAGAGGTAATACCCTATCTGAATTTCAGCAATGGAGCCTTCCTCATAGCAACCCTGGGAAATGTTGACAAATATTAAATCATAATATATCATTCAACCACATGTGAAGGAGAGCAACACAGAATGTGCACTTGAGAACAGCATTGCTCAGCCAGTATGCGAATAGATCACAAAAGATATTGCAAATTACATTAAGAACACCTTAATAAAAATACAGAAGGAAAAGGTAAACCTCTGATAACTGAAGTGTTCATCTAGCACATACAGATGTTCTCCACAAAGCACAAAAAGGTCAGCAAAAGATTTAATGTAAAATAAATGTGTAAATCCTATTTACATGTTGGTAAACATTTGTCTTCATCAGAACATTCCAAACTTGCCAGTCGGAGCGTTGAGACACTCTTGCCCCAGGGCACTGGTTTTAAAAGAGGGAGGAGGCCAGGTGAGAACCGAAGTGATAAGTGACTAGTGACTGGTGATAGAAGGAAAGGGGGTGGGAGAAGAGAGGTAGCTGATCAAGACCGAGGAGGAGAGGATGCTTGAGAAGAGAGAAAGATAGGAAGAAAGGGTTATGAAAATATTTTAAAAGGCAGAAAGAGGATGTTGCAGAGTGTGGGAAAACAGTTAGAGAAACAGGGAAAAGAGATGGGGGTTGACACAGTGGCAGAGGCTTGGCCGACATCGGTTCTATTCCTTTTATGTAACCAAGATACACTGACCCCGGGTAGGTTTGGGTGTACTTGGTTCAAGTGGCTGGAGAGTAAGGTCCAGTAAGGAAGGGGCACCTGGGACACTCTGAAAGCAGTACTACAACGTGATATATGCACACCTCTGTAGCTCTGTAGTGCAAGATGGGGGACGTTTTTAAAGGGTCCTAGAATTGCAGCTCCAGCCCAGACACTGGTAGAAGGCTAGAAGTTAACGATCATAAAACTAAGGAGGTAGGCGAAGAGTTAATGGGAGTGAATGCCGTGGGTAGCTAAATTGTCAGGGCCACGGGCACTACTGTGGTGTTTGGTCACATCACCAGTGTTCTAGGTAGTGTTTCAGGATCATGTTTCCGGTCCTACCCCGATATTGGTTGAATTTAGTCTAATTACTCAACTTAGACCCTTGTTTGTTGACTGCTAGAAAGGATAATTTTCAGTTTTTTTCAGAGAAAATATCGGTGGTGGCGGCCCAGTTTGAGAATCAAAGCACTGCACACTTTATGCTGCACTGCCTTTCAGATTCCACCCTGCCAGCTACAGAAAGCATTCTCCCATGTGTATATATTTCACACGCTCTCCCCTCTTCTGGCTTTTCACTTGCATTTCGGCCTGTTGCTCTTCTCTGACCCCTTCCCTGGTGTGTCATGAGCCTAAGAGGTCTGAGCTGTAAACCAAGAGTATGTACACAAAAGTAATTAGCAAATTAATTGTGTGCTGCTGTAGTCACCATTCAGGCGCGCATTAAATAAAATATTGGTTTCATTTCTGTTGTGATTGTTCAATATCTTTCAACGAGGCGCAGCTTTAGCGGAGCTCAGAGCCTCGATAAAGTTTCAGTGGTTTCTAATCTCACAAAACTCTGGCTCCACAACCTCAAAATTCGACGATGCCCAGGGGGCCCTGCCCTAGCCGTACATTATTTCCAGCCTCGTCGTCCTGGCCAGGGTGGTAATGAAAACCGCTTGTCACTTTAACAATTGTTAAACACAGTAGCTCAAGAATTATCAGACAGTGCACTGATTATTTCACGTGTGCGGTACCTCAGCTAAAGACGCCTACAGCCCGGTTTGCTGAGATTTGAAACTTAATCAAGGCTCTTGGTAGTACTTACGGTTTACTGGGGGTTGGAGGCCGGAGCACTGACTTTATTTAACTGATAGGCCTGGTGCAGCTCCTGCTGCCTGCCCTCCACGTCGTCGGGCTGACGTGGCTGAACCGCTGATGCCTCGTGGGGTGCGGGCGTGCTGGGGCGTGCGCGTGCCATTTTGAAAACAATCTGTGCACGCTGCCTGCCGCACAGCCCCCACCCAGCAAAAACCTAATCCAGCCCAATCGGTGTCCCGCCCGGCACCCGCCCACCGGCATCAATGAACTAAGGGCTGTCTCTGCGCCGCCAAATGCAAATTCGCAATACGGATACAATATGGAAGATTTGGGTAAATAATTATCATTCTATCATTTGAATCTTGGCTCTCACAGCCGTAACACTTCACTGGGACTCACACGAGGGACGAAAAAATACAACACTTTTTGCCCAAGTCAGTGAGGTAAATATGTCATCAATGCCATTGACGTGCTGATATTTGTAGACCCGGCCCTGATCAATAAGTGCCGGTGCTAAGCACCGGCACAAATTAAGCACTGAGTGAGAGTCCGGCTGAAATGCGGTCGTTTTAGGACACTTTTTAGGGAATCTCTCTTCCATCGTAGAAGTCATTTTGAGTTTTCCTCTCTTTATAGAATGGCCCGGCTCTCTAGTCTCCTACAGCTGTTAGTTTGTAATATGCGCAGGCGACGTGCCTTCGCTCCCTACAGTACACAACCCGGCAAACGCTGCTATTTCTGATGGAGGACAAAAAAACACACACCATCCTGCTAATCTGCCTCCTCAGCTGGACTTCGTGAAGAAGTGTATTGTAAAGATGCAATACTCAGGAATCTGTTAGAAGAGGTTTATTAGCCCAACAGGGAGGCAAGTCATCTACATCCAAGACCTGGAGAACAACTGACCAGGCATAAAAGATTCCAAGGTGACATGGCTGCATTCTCAAGAAAGAATGCACATAATTAAAGACATAGATACAACACATCTCCCTTATAATAATAACGAAGTAAAACAAAAAGAGATGGAAAAGAGAAAATGAAACATTAAACAAAGGACCTGAGAAAGAAAGCAATTATTCAGAATAGTAATCTTGAAATTATTCAGAACAGTAATCTTGGAGATACAAAGGTGGTCTCCTAATTCTAGAGTTTGTCCCACGAGAAGAGACACACCCATCTTGAGGAGGTGATGGGCAAGGACATACCACTGGAACAGGCTTCACAATACATTTATCAGGAGCTGAACTCACTGGAGCAGCAGGTTCAGGTTCCATAATACCATTACCCCCCTCCACACACCTTGACAAACGTGACATGCTCCAGACATCTCCCCCTGCAAGCATAACCACATTCTTCATGACTTTCACAATACGCTTTGGCCCAAAGAACTTTGACTCACCCTTGGGGAACCAGACACCCTTTTTGATAAAAACAAGATCACCTACTTTCCAAAAAGGAGCTTTCGCACCCTTCAGTACATCATATCTGCGCTTGTAACCATCCTGGTAATTTCTTAACCTGGAATCGTTGAGTACAGCGCCTCTATCTTTAACAGACAACCACAAGGGATTAAGCTTTGAACCAGCAACTCTACCCTTGAGTTTCTCGAATGGTGAAATACCAGTCACACTATTGGGAGTGTTCCTGTGCGCCCACAGTTTTTCTCTGAGGATGGGTTTCAAAGGAAGTCTTCTCTCCAAAGCAGTCTGGGCACACGCCCTAATCAATCTATTCATGCTTTCCACCAAACCATTCGCCTGTGGAGAATAAAGGGCAGTCCTATGATGGGTGATAGATAGATCCTTAAGAAAATCAGGCATTTCCTGGGAGGTGAATTGGACACCGTTATCAGAAACCAAAGTGTCAGGAACCCCTTCACAGGTAAAAGCATCCTTTAAAAACTCAATAACATTCCTACTTAAAACCGTTCCCATACAGGAAGCAGACAACCACTTAGAAGTGTAATCTACAAGGACGACAACGAATCTCTCAGAAGGTCTGAGGTTCACAAAGGGACCAATAATATCAACAGCAACCTTGGACCAAGGACGTTCAGGAATGGCAACAGGAGAAAGAGGTGCGGTGTTCACCTTTCTTGATTTATCATTACCAGCACAAATGTGGCAATCTTTGACAACAATTTCAACTTTACGGTCCAACTCAGGCCACCAATAGGATTCAAAAGATGTTCAATTCGTCTCTTACATTCCAATAGCCTTTAGCAGGATCAGGAACTTCCTTCAAAGCAGGCCAACCATTGATCGTTGCTTCCAAAATAAAATTCCTAGCTGGGTCATCAGGAAAACAGTCTTTCCATTCTACTTCATTTAAAGCAGACTCTCTCACCCATGAAACAGTGGAAGAATCTGGATCATACGTGACCAACTCATCAACGGGCAACCTAGAAAGAAAATCAGCGGGAACATTCTTGGGACCGGGAGAGTACTCAACACAGAAATTGTACTCCATGAGTCCTTCAACCCATCTCTTAATTCTGGGAGTAGTACATTCGACATTCCTACAAGAGAACAACTGCACAAGAGGTTTGTGGTCAGATCTTACTACGAATGGTAGGCCCCATAAATGAAATCTGAAGTGTTTGATGGCCCAAAAACAAGCTAAAGCTTCGCGCTCAATGACCGAATATCGCTCCTCCGCGCCCTTTAAGGAACGAGACGCGAAACCAATAACCTTTTCCGAACCATCCACAAGCTGTGCCAACACAGCCCCCAAACCACGTAAGCTGGCATCAGTGGATAAGATGGTTTTTTTGTGCACATCAAAATGCCCCACGGTTGGCATCTTAGCAATCTCAGACTTGACCGAATAGAAAGCATCAGAACACTCCTTTTTCCAATTGAAAACAGCACCCTTTTTGAGAAGAAGTCTGATAGGTTGCATAACACTGGCAAAATTTGGAATAAACTTTGAATAATACTCCGACAACCCATTAAAAGACTTTACATGATCCTTGCTAGAAGGAGGTTGAGCTTGAAGAATGGCCTCTGCAAGGTCCCTTCCTGATCTCCTTGACCCAAGTAGAGGTATGTTCAACACTCTCAACAATAAGTATGGCCTCTTTTAAATTTGGATTCTTAGACAGTAATTTCTCTTGAATTTTGAGGTCATTAGTGCAACGAACGAGCTGATCACGAATGAGGAAGTCAGTTAAAAGTTCAAATTCACAAGTTTGTGCAAGGGATTTGAGTGCTGCAACGTAGTTCCCAACTCTCTCGCTTTTAGCTTGAACGCGCATGAAAAATTTGTGTCTCTCCATGACAACATTAATGCGTGCACCAAAATGATTTTTAAGAAGGAGTACACTCATTTCATACACATCCGAAGGTTCACCTGCCCCCCTGCCAATGGGTATCGGATCTAGACTGTCATAAATATTTCTTCCCTCAATACCAAGGTTGTTTAGTAAAACAGCCTGTTTCCTGACGGCAGAAAACTTCTCTCCACCAATTGCTAGTAAGTAGGAGTCAAAAATAGGTTTCCATTTCTTCCACGGTAAAATAGGTTCACCTTGCTCACTTAAAAACTGGGGAGGTTGATTCATTCCACTTGTAGAAGACGACATGCTGAAAGGAAAACAACTAAACAAACTAAAATAACAAGTTAACTAAATAAGCTAACACAACTATCTAAAATAACAATTCAAAATAAAGAGTTAAAATAACAACAAAAGGGGTTCCACAGCTTCTCTTTAGTGTACCATGTCTTTTTCACTTGAATATTTCTTCACTCGAATACTTCTTTAGTTGAATATTTCTAATAACTTCACTGCAGCTATTCCATACTGCGTACTGCTATTACAACTTGGGTTGCTTTGAATCTCCACACGGTAAGTTCAACTTTAAAAAAAAATGATTTCCAACTGCTTCAATCTGGTACAAACATCCAAAGGTCAAATTGCTTTAAACAAATAAATTATGACTTGCCTCGATCTAACTGTGAACGTGGTAACATCAGCTTGAAATCATAACCACAACGTACTTTAGAAAATGTTCAACGCGCTTCCGTAAATGTCTGAAGAACAAGCGCGTCGCGCCGGCAAACACGCGGTTGCTAGGTGACAGGATTACGCGTCAAACAACAGGCACGCGTTTGTTAATCACCAAGGCAACACGTAGCGTGTGGCGTGTGGCTGAACGATGACGAATGTACGTTGCAGAGAAGACACGCATCAACAATGGCAGGCACGCTCCGGGCACGCTCCAATAGAACTTGTACACCTCTCGTGCAGAATTCAAATGATGCCGAGTAACGGAGGTAGGGATACTTCGATAAATAATCCAAATTTCTAAAAATAAACAAAGTTGTACCTTCCGCTGGGTGCCGCCAATGCCGCCAATGAAATTCAGCACGTAGAAATCTCGTAGGATACGTGAAAATGTAAATAAGGAAAAACGAGGGTTTTTAAAAAAAATAAAAATGGAAGTCTTAATTACAAGAAAATCCTCGTTGCGCTGGGTTCATGATCGCCTGCTGGGCTCCATCGTCGCCAGTATTGTAAAGATGCAATACTCAGGAATCTGTTAGAAGAGGTTTATTAGCCCAACAGGGAGGCAAGTCATCTACATCCAAGACCTGGAGAACAACTGACCAGGCATAAAAGATTCTAAGGTGACATGGCTGCATTCTCAAGAAAGAATGCACATAATTAAAGACATTGATACAACAAAGTGATTACAGAAGGAACGCGCACACTCTGGGAGTTTCATCGTTTGTGCTGGAGTAACATGGAAACTGACAACAACCCACGCACTTTGACATACAAGTTGTATGACTGCACCCTGGCACGCAGCAGCCTGGCCTGCCACGCTGGGTAGCGCCTGCAGCTCGCTTTTAGCGTGTTCAGCTGGGAGGGAAGGCAGGCAGAGGGCCAGAGTGGTAGATGGGGTGCCATAGATGCGGCAGGCTTTTTTTTTTTGGTGCTCTTATCTGGCACGAGGGCAGACTTTGTCGCGCAACGACCATAACGGAAGGAAACTCTGTCCAAGCCGGCACTGCGTCTCTGGCTTCACCTTTCTGCCAGCAGGACTTGCGCAACGTTAAATACACAGCGTAGGTGCTTCAAGGGAGAGAGGGAGGGCGAGGACAGGGGAATGAATGGACGAGGGTGGGATGGGAGTGCGTGTAGGGATTCGGGGGCGTGCTCTCCCCTTCCCATTGGCTGGAAGGTAAAATTCCAGCCAATGGGAAGAGGAGAGGGCGTGACCTAAAAAAAGACACGGAAACGCCCCCGAATCGCGTCAAGGCGGGCCCTGAACTCAGTGACGCTCCTCTCCTCCAATGGCTGGCCAGCATTTGCGAGGCGAGCCAAAGGAGAAGAGGGGAGTGTTCAGGCCCCCATACTACTAACAAAAGATTTCGGCTCCGCCCACCCACTGCTTACGCAGTGGGACGGTAGCCGAAACCTAAAAAGAAAAACTTTTCTGTTTCATATTTTTAAGGGCAGGCAGTGGTCTCAGTGACCACTGCCTGCTGTTAAAAAATATTTTCATACCCCTTTCACAAAGCGGAAGGAGTTCCCTGGGGAACCCTTCCCCTTTGCGAGTGGTTTACCACCTACTTAAAGTAGGCGGTAAACTGCAAGTGTTTTGCGGCTGCAAGTGCGGTCGCAAAACATTAGTACATAGCATGGTGACTTGCTATTAGGCCCCTTCCTAATAGCGAGAGTTACAAATGCTATTACCCTTTTTTTGCAGCCGCAAACAGGAGGATCTCCCGTTTGCGGCTGTAAAAAAGGGTCATACATCTGGCCCAGCATCTCAAAACACCACTGGTAAAGGCAATAGTTCCAAAAGGTGAGACCTATTGGCTTTGCCAAAGCCTTTTGTTGCTGAAGTGTTTAGTTCATTGCAAAGGTCTTGTGGTGGGATCTTTGTTCTGCCCACTTGGCAGGATATTCTAGTATTTCTAGTATAGGGACATGGCACTCAGTGTAGACCAAAGAGGAAAATCACTTCTGAATAGCCTGGTTGGGTCGGTTGTGGTATATGTTTGTTAATTTTTCTATCAGATTAAGTCATTTGGAAAAGGATCACTGACCTACGGAGCTTGTCAATCAAATATAACTTAGTCCATACAACATTAAAGCATGCGGCCAAAGATGACCTATAGATTAGCTATTTAGCACCCCCATGTATAAAACTGCTGTGGCTTTGCAACATCTTATCCATGTCACATCACAAGTTGGCCAGGGGATAAACCAAGGGCTGGACGGTGTCCATGGGTGTTCAAGACTCTGGCATGAGATGTGTGTGCGGAAACGTGCAGTGCTTCTGGAGAGAGCGTGACTTTTTTCCACGTGAGACAAACTTGCACTGCTGCTGCCACCCGTCCTGTGCCCAGGTTTGTGTGTTTGTAAATCTTGATAAAATAATAATCACTATGAAAGAGCCAAAATTATTGCTATTGCCAATGTTTGTTTTTCTTTAGGTGCCTCAACAGACCCTAGTTTTATGACTGCAGTATTTTCTAGCCTCTCGTAAGACTGTATCTCATATCAGATTTTCTTCTTGAGAGACCCATACATTTAGGTACATTGCGTTAGTTCGCATGTTTTATTGCCACTCCTATTATGCTGACAAAATCCTGATACATATGTTAAGTAAAACTCACAGGGGTTTGATATGGAAGCAGTTTTATGAGCGTCATTCATCAGAGCGGCTTTTGAATGTCAGCACAGCTAGAACAAAAGACACAAGGGGAGAGAGGCCTGGGGTCTCTTTCTACCAGCATTCTCCCGCCATGGTTCATCCGTACACATCAATCAGGCTGGAACTTTAAGGGGCCGAGGCAGGGTTTGTATTGTAAGACTGCAAGTCAAAAGTGCCCTGAAGACTTGTACACTTTTATACAAATGCCCCAATTGAGGCCTGGGTAAAGGGTCAGTAAAACACTCAGTTCTACACACATCACAGAATATTAGTTTTAAAGGCAATAGTACTATATCCGTGGGTATATGTGTAACTGGGCGAAAAACTACCTTCTGCATGCCTTTAATAATGTACAAAAATCCTTAGCACTACCATTATTAAGGCGCCACAGATTATTCTCTACGTGAGTATGCATATTTTATGTGTGGATTTGGGAATACCATCTATCGACCCTGTCAGTTTTTGAGTGAGGTTAGCACAGTGTTTTTTCAATGTTAACTTTACAACTGGTTTGTGTAGATGACCTTAAAGGTAAAGTGTCACCTCACTGACCCATAGTCTTAAACACTTTTTTCACTCACTTGTACTTCCTCTGAATGCTCTATACCGCCTAGCGCCTGGATGCTCCCATATGAGTGACAGCAGCGCTTTACAAATTACAAATTCTACTCAGTTCAATGGGAGATCTTTGTAGTGTCTTATGTCTACAGACGTGTGTGCAGAAGGACTTTTCTGCTTTTCATATGAATAATCAGGAACAATTCATCTGTTTGAACTTAGAAGGCTTTGGCATAATACTTCATAATCACATCTAATGACTGAACCAAGTGAAAGTGTCATATTGTATTTTTGGCATTAATTGACTGTGGCCATCTTTGGAGGATACAAAGAAAGACTTTCAGCTGCAAAATACTGGAGGCTCAGCAGATGCACAGAGGTGTCCACAGAAAGAAGTCGCATAAAAAAAGAAAGGACATCCTCCTACATATAGTTTTTGGGAAATATGTATCGATTGGTTACCGCAGAACCGCTTTGAGAAAGAGTGCACATTAATATTATTTTTCACTGAGCTTGGCATATTTTCAATTATTTTCAGTCAAACTGTGATTCTATTAATTTATTTTCCACTTAACGAGTTGTCCTTATTTGGTTTCTGTTCTGTGTTTTGTTGTGGCTTTACAGAATAAAAATAATTCCTATTATTTGGCCCAGTGAAATGCCTCCCTCCAGACATAAACTGATGTGTGGGTTTGTAATTATCAAAAGTAAAGCCTCATCATGATTCATCCACATAGAGCTACTGCCTCTAAAACAAGCATTTGCAATGCACTCAGTCTCGCCTTTGGGACCTTATATGTATTTAGCTATGCAGCACATTAGGCTGGGTGCTGAAACATCTACTGTTCTTTAACATGGAGGGAGAGTAAGCACCAAACTGCGTGACACGCTAGGTATGGGAATACATGGAGAGAAATATTGTTTTTCAGGGGGAAACGGTATAGCCCAAAGCTCTGTTTTTTATTGAAAATCAGGGCCTTCGGTGGTCATATAATTGAAAATACTAGATTTGAAAAAAATGTTATTGTCTATGGGTACTTGTGGAAGACAATTTATATGGACTGGAATCTAGAGAATACTATAGTGATTCTGGTATTTTACTGACCTCTGCTGGTCGTTTTCTATCAAGAAAGTGAAATAGAGGCAGCTGCCAGAAAAATTAAAAAAGAAAGTCCCTAAGCGGAAAGCAAGTCTGCTGTTTTACTGACCTCTACCGGTCGTTTTCTATCAAGACAGTTAAATAGTGGCAGTTGAACAAGCAGAAAGCAATTCTGGTATTTTACTGACCTCTGCTGGTCGTTTTCTATCAAGACAGTTAAATAAAGGCAGTTGAACAGAAAAAAGTTCCCAAGTGGAAGCAAACACGTCCTAGGGCTGATCTCCAGAGCCCACAAAGTACAGACACATATAAGTATATACTAAAGTACATACAAGAGCTCTCGAATGCTCGACCCATAAAGATTTACATGTCAAAACTACCTGAGACAGGCATAAAATACAAGTGAGTGAGGAGCACTTTGTGGGCGTAAAATGTTGCTAGAATATATATATATATATATATATATATATATATATATATATATATATATATATATATATATATATATATATATATATATATATATATATGTATGAGAGAAAATCGCTCTGGAAAGAAGAGATCAGAGGCCTGAGAGGATTCCATGGGAAACAGCGTGTTTATTCCAGCAAAAAGTGGCAGCGAATGCATTTCGGCTACATGCCTTCTTCAGCGCCCAACACTTTAATGAGTCATTCATTCCGGTATCCCACTCCTGCTCCTCTTGAGGTCGAGTTCAACAGGCTCCTCCCCCTAGCTTATATTGCTCACCTGTTGCGTGTTCGCTATCAATGAGCAGAACTTCAACTCCCAGAATGCACAATGTGGTTGCAACTGGGTCGGCGGTGTTGGGGAGCAAGTGTCTCTGCCAGCGAGCTTGTTGGTCTGCTGCAGGTCGTGGCGGATGAGTCCCCAAGTAATGCCGAAGTCCACGCACAGCTCCCTTGGGTCCTCTCGTACCGCTGCAGCCTGTCCCATCAGGTAAGCGAGTGAGCAGGGACAGCCATGCACGCCAGAGCACCCAACTGGTGGTAAAATACCTCCAACTGCTTTTGCTGTCCTGACGGTATTGGCGGACACCGGACTTCTCGGTACCCCGAATTTCAAAGTTGCTGCATAACAGCATGATGCAGTAACAGTCCGGGTCGCTTTGCGCAGCAGGGCCATCTGTACTGCACCTCTGGCCGGTGCAGAAAACATGAGGGAAAATCGCTTCGGAAAGAAAAGATCAGAGGCCTGAGAGGATTCCATGGGAACAGCGTGTTTATTCCAGCAAAAAGTGGCAGCGAATGCATTTCGGCTACATGCCTTCTTCAGCGCCCAACACTTTAATGAGTCATTCATTCCGGTATCCCACTCCTGCTTCTCTTGAGGTCGAGTTCAACAGGCTCCTCCCCATAGCTGATATTGCTCACCTGTTGCGTGTTCGCTATCAATGAGCAGAACTTCAACTCCCAGAATGCACAATGTGGTTGCAACTGGGTCGGCGGTGTGGGGGAGAAAAGTGCCTCTGCCAGCGAGCTTGTTGGTCTGTTGCAGTCGTGGCGGATGAGTCCCCAAGTAATGCCGAAGTCCACACACAGCTCCCTTGGATCCTCTCGTACCGCTGCATCCTGTCCCATCAGGTAAGCGAGTGAGCAGGGACAGCCATGTACGCCATAACGCCCAACTGGTGGTAAAATACCGCCAACTGCTTTTGCTGTCCTGACGGTGTTGGCGGACACCGGACTTCTCGGTACCCCGAATTTCAAAGTTGCTGCATAACAGCATGATGCCAGTAACAGTCCAGGTCGCTTTGCGCAGCAGGGCCATCTGTACTGCACCTCTGGCCGGTGCAGAAAACATGAGGGAAAATCGCTCCGGAAAGAAGAGATCAGAGGCCTGAGGGGATTCCATGGGAAACAGCGTGTTTATTCAAGCAAAAAGTGGTGGCGAATGCATTTCGGCTACATGCCTTCTTCAGCGCCAGACACTTTAATGAGTCATTCATTCCGGTATCCCACTCCTGCTCCTCTTGAGGTCGAGTTCAACAGGCTCCTCCCCCTAGCTGATATTGCTCACCTGTTGCGTGTTCGCTATCAATGAGCAGAACTTCAACTCCCAGAATGCACAATGTGGTTGCAACTGGGTCGGCGGTGTGGGGGAGCAAGTGTCTATGCCAGCGAACCTGTATCAGGTAAGCGAGTGAGTAGGGACAGCCATGTACGCCATAACGCCCAACTGGTGGTGAAATACCTCCAACTGCTTTTGCTGTCCTGACGGTATTGGCGGACACCGGACTTCTCGGTACCCCAAATTTCAAAGTTGCTGCATAACAGCATGATGCCAGTAACAGTCCGGGGAGCTTTGCGCAGCAGGGCCATCTGTACTGCACCTTTGGCCGGTGCAGAAAACATGAGGGAAAATTGCTCCGGAAAGAAGAGATCAGAGGCCTGAGAGGATTCCATGGGAAACAGCGTGTTTATTCCAGCAAAAAGTGGTGGCGAATGCATTTCGGCTACATGCCTTCTTCAGCGCCCAACACTTTAATGAGTCATTCATTCCGGTATCCCACTCCTGCTCCTCTTGAGGTTGAGTTCAACAGGCTCCTCCCCCTAGCTGATATTGCTCATCTGTTGCATGTTCGCTATCAATGAGCAGAACTTCAACTCCCAGAATGCACAATGTGGTTGCAAATGGGTCGGCGGTGTGGGGGAGCAAGTGTCTATGCCAGTGAGCTTGTTGGTCTGTTGCAGGTCGTGGCGGATGAGTCCCCAAGTGATACCGAAGTCCACACACAGCTCCCTTGGGTCCTCTAGTACCGCTGCGGCCTTTCCCATCAGGTAAGCGAGTGAGCAGGGACAGCCATGTACGCCATAACGCCCAACTGGTAGTAAAATACCTCCAACTGATTTTGCTGTCCTGACGGTATTGGCGGACACCGGACTTCTCGGTACCCCGAATTTCAAAGTTACTGCATAACAGCATGATGCCAGTAACAGTCCGGGTCGCTTTGCGCAGCAGGGCCATCTGCACTGCACCTCTGGCCGGTGCAGAAAACATGAGGGAAAATCACTCCGGAAAGTAGATATATATTACCTACTGGCGGTCGCCAGTAGGTAGTTATAGTTAGGATTGTTTTCCATAGGAAATCCGCAACATTCTTTTGGAAATAACTTTGGCGCCGGTTGAGGAATCTGCCTGTAATTTTCCTTAAATTTGCCTCGCTGCGCTCCGCTCTTTCCCCGAAAGTTTCGGGGGATTCGTCAAGCTAGGGCAGAGATAAAAGGGGGGTCCCAAAACGTGTTTTCGCCATGTTAATTTCCATAGGGCGGTTGGACTCACTTTTAGCCCGAACGGCTGAATGGATTTCCACAAAACTTGGCAAAATTGTAGGGACTGGTAGCCCGATGTGCCTTTGCTATGTCTCAAGATATGTGCTCCAGTGGATTTTGAGTAATTTAGGTTCAAGAAAATATATATATCTATAAGCGCGCCCGGTACGCGCACCGGGGCGCGCTCCAGCGCGCTACGCGAGTTTGCGAACGGAAAGCTGATTGGCTCTCGGGTGTCTGTCAACATTCCAAACAGTCCGGAGCGGCCGCCATCTTGTGTCTCGGTAGGATCGAGACACAAGAGGTGGCAAAAACAAAGCCAGAAATGACCAAATGGGGGCAGGGTAGACCCCCCCTGACCCCCTAGGTTTGATGTGGGGGCCATAAAAGGGCCCCACTGGGCAAAAAAAAAAAAACCATTCGATTTGCGCGGGGGACCGCCCGATACGCGCACCGCGGAGCGTACCGGGGAGCGTACCATGGGGAAAAAAGAATGGCAGAGTTTTTAAAAAATTTTGTATTTTTTTATAAATTGGAGGTAGTTCTAAAAAGAACTTTTTTTATTCTTTTTGTTGTTTTATATTTTTTTATTGTTTTTGGAATATTTTTTACTTTTTTTGGCTTTTATGAACAATTTTATATTTTTTTTGTAATTTTTATGGGAACAAACAAAAAACAGGGAATTGTAAACGGCTCAACTGGAGCAAAAAAAACCAGGAAAAAAATTAAGGTTTGTTTTTGCACTTGTGGTTGAGATGCTCCTGCTGCTGCTGCTACTGTAGCCATTTCTCAGTACAAATAGGTCTGCAAACAGGTCTTCCTCTGTCAAAGTACAAAGTGAGAATGAGGAAAAAAGGTGGGGGCTTTCAGCATTTGGAAAAAAAACTGTTCTGAACCAATGAAAAGTGTTATTTTCAGGTCACATGACCCGACGCGCTTACGCTACGCGCCCCGGGGCGCTTACGTAGCGCGATCGTATGCGCTTGGGTGCTTCCGGGTGCGCTTACGCCGTGCATATCACGCGGACGCGGCGACGCAATACGTCACGATGATGTTTTCATTCGCGGCAATAGCGCAAACGGGACGCTCACCGGTACGCGCAACGGGGCGCGCCGCACGACTGCGCTTTCCGGTGCGCACACCGGTACGCGCACCAGGAGCGCTCCAGGGCAAAAAAAAAAAATGAAGAATATACATAAAAAATAGTATTACATAAATATACAATATAGGATTCATTATAAAAAATATTATATTTGATAGCAATAGAAATTTGCTATTAAAAAAACTTTGAAATTCACTGAAAAAAACATAGGTTTGAGGCCCTATATATAGTTAGGAATTAGTATTTACAAAACCTATGAAATTCACAGAAAAAAAATAGGTTTCACACCAGTTATAGTTAGGAATTAGCATTTAAAAAACCTATTAAATTCACTGAAAAAACCATAGGTTTGACACCAGTTATAGTTAGCTGGAAATTTTACTGACATAAAACCATTGAAATTCCCACGTTATAGTTAGTTGGACTCACTATAACTTGCGCGCCTGCAATGCACTGCTGATGACGTCACATATTACATCACTCATGACATGGTCAGTGACATCACTCATGACATCACTGATGGCAACATCCTTGTGACAGAGTGACAGACCTCCTTTCAGTGTAATGTAACCCTTGAAACACATATTCAAAAATAGAAACTAACATTTTCAAAAAAATAGAGATACCCATACCAGTTACAACAATCAATCCAGTAATACCACCATCTATATACACATCCACTCATTCACCGACAGTTCTATATAGTCACTCATACATATATTCACTCATCATATGTAGTGAAACACCTATACATCCGTTTACACACCGACAGTCATCCAAAAGTTACTCACACACATAATCTCACATGCAAATAAACTATTGAACATCCATTTATTTGCATATACAGCTATACACACACTACCACCTTACTTCTAAGGAAACTTACACATACTTACTCTCTTAAACAATCACTTATAGAAACACATACTTATTTAAACAAGAACTCTTTCAATCTCTCACTCTCACATATACTCACGTATATACATCAATACTCACATATACTAGATTAAAACATATGTAGTTACTGATAAAGACACTAGTGAGACAGTCATTCACTCACTAACACACACATATTATTATTATTATTATTATTATTATTATTAAAACTTTTATAGCGCGCTCAATTACCACGGGGTATCCTGGCGCGGATACACACTCATCCACCCATACAGTCCTGCACATATGCTGTCTTCAAAACACATACAAACAGTGAGTCAGTCATTGATGCATCTATGTGCTAAGTAACACCCCCACCAAACCATACAGACACTCATACTGATACTAAAAAAAACATCTAATAACCCATATACACACACATGTACCTACTCACCAACCCATGCAGCCACTTATACACAAAGTGAAACACTGATACAAACATTTAAATATTTAAACAATACTCGCTAATATATGTATTCACTAAGATACACCTAATAAGCCAGTTAACCAATCATTTAAAAAAAAAAACATCCATTAAGACACTTATGTAAACATTTATTCTTCCATCGACCTTTACATATACATATATAAAACATATTTATTTTTCAGAAAGACACACATTCACTGGATGGTGTCATCAGTGATGTCATGAGTGATGTCACTGACCATGTCATGAGTGATGTAATATGTGACGTCATCAGCAGTGCATTGCAGGCGCGCAAGGTATAGTGAGTCCAACTAACTATAACGTGGGAATTTCAATGGTTTTATGTCAGTAAAATTTCCAACTAACTATAACTGGTGTCAAACCTATGTTTTTTCAGTGAATATATATATATATATATATATATATATATATATATATATATATATATATATATATATATATATATATATTCAAGAGGGTGAAATTCGAATTCAGTATTTTACATATAATCATGTTGCTACAATGTGGCTCATTAGCGTCCAAAAGGGCTGCATGGTGAGTTTGTTTAGAAGGCGGTGCAATGTATTGGCTAAGAACTGATAGGATACCGTGCAAATGCATTTATGTACACATGTTGCACTTAAATGTGGTTGCTTAGTGCCAATAGATTTAAGTTGATTGCAGTGAGTTATTGCTCTTGGTATGCAGTGGCAAGATGTCCCTGCTATAATGTGGCTAACTTGTCTCCAAGGTGTGGTGCAGTATGTTGGTTATTGTCATTTCGATTCTGGCACCTGGTAATAATAAAAGTCATTCTGTCATAAAGGTGTTGCCGTGTCTTACTCTTGTAGTACTCCTGACGTAGTCCTAGGATTTAAGCTAGGTAGGCATACTCATCAAATCAGGCCTACGCAATCCTGGAATGCAGGAAGTCAGGCTTTTGTTTGAGTTCTGGAGTAATCCAGGAGCACAAAAAGTTAGTCACACCTACACACAGCAAACACCTTTGCGATTCGGGCCAGAGTGTACACACTGTAAATGCTATTAATAAAATGTCTAGGAGCAATTATTCCAATAATCAAAAATTCAAACCTATTATGTCAGCCAAGACTGAACAGTAATCAGAATCCCAGGCTAACTCTTTTTCATCTATTTGGATAAAGCCAGTTTTCGTGCATTCCATGAACAGTGAGTACTCGGACTCTCTGGTCCAACTACACAGTTTTGATCTGGGAAGTGGTCTTTCTTTATTTATAATTCGGTTGAAAGGTGATTTTGGTGGTTGTCTGTGTGTGAAAAGGCACAGAGAGTTAAATCATACCTCTCTTTAAAATATTTCACAGTGCAGTACTTTCAGCTGAATGAGTGGAAAAAGTATCCACATACCATCTAAGACTCTATCATGCATGTATTGCCAGACAGAAATCGTTAAGTACAAGAACCCAACTTTAGAAACATGTCAATTACTTCTCTTATTGAAGCCACAATCTTGTAATATAAACAAACTGTGGCAAAGTCTATTTGTCTTGGCTCTAAAAAATAGAGCTATTAGCTGTGCGGTGCCTTTTTTTACAGTGCCTGCATGATTGGCAATCTTGGAAAGGGTTTATTACTGTAAAAAAAACATTCCATGATGCGCTGTTGCACATGCATTTGTGGAGCATGCTTGTATCATGACATGTGCATACATGCATCATGACGTGTGATGTATGCACATGTGCCATGTCGCAGGCATCCATTTTAAATATACCTTTCTAACTTGCCGGACGGCCATGTGATAACAGTAAATTAAAATGTACAAAGAAAGAGGGAGCATGTGAAGTTTAAACAATGGATTGAATAGCCCAGCAGCACTTCACAGCCAATGTTCCTTATAGAAATAAATACATTCAATTGAAAAATTACCTAAATCATGGGGAGCAGGCGAGAGTGGTGGGGCGTGAATGGAAGACACGCAACACATATATATAAAACATAGAAAAGGAAAACATGCAAGGTGCAGACGATGGATTGAATGCTCCGTAAGCCCCTTGTACCTGCTAGGCCCTTGAAAACAAACACATAATGGGCAGCAGAACGAAGTGGAAGACATAAATGAAAGGAGCAGGTGGGGCAAATGTGATAAAAAATAGAAAAGAAGTGCATGCATAGCATTAACAATAGTTAGATGGGTCCAGCAGAACTGTTCAGATGCAGAACCCCTGAAAAAATAAATCGCAGTGAGGGGGAAGGTGAGAAGAGTAGAAACACAGGAAGAAAACGCAGGAAGAGAAAGTAAACGTGCACTTCATGGAGAATCCACTGGAAGGATACAACTCATCTAGCCAGAACCCTGTGAGACCAAAATGCCTCATGGCGGGCAAACACAAGAATAAGGAGGAAAGCCATTGAAGCAAGAAGAGCAGACAAATCAAATAGATAACGAACTCATACATTCATGAAAAAGCAGCTGATCCAATTCCTCATCTAAGTATTTGTTAAGTATTGGAAATAAAGCTGTCTTTTGCCAAGCCCTAGAAAGGAAAAAGGCAAAACATGAGGAAGAAAAAGTTAACAAAAGTTTCCTTTTTCCAAGTGTGCTGCAAAATGCGGAAACAACAGGGCGAAATAAATATATTTTTCCTTATTGCACCTGTGGTGGGTAGGGTGTATAATTGTGACACATTCCCAGGTCTACGAATGTTGATAAATCTAGAAATGTGTCAGGATTCATGGGTGGATGCGTAGGAACACTCACGCTCCACCCATGACATGCCTCCCTGTCGAAGAGTACCTTCGGTTGTGTGCTGTAGTGCAGGCTGGGAAACAGATCACAAGTTCGCTCCCATTGGAGGGGGGCTTTTTAAATCTCACGCCCACTGGCAGCCAACTTGGTGTTTGCTCCCTCTTGGCAGGTAATTCAAAAACGGTCCAAACAAGCAAGAGCAAACACAGTTTTCACAGCCCACACCAGTCCGTCCAGGCAAGCCACTATGTCCCAGGGGTGGACTCCCCTGAACATAGCTACTGAGTCAGCCCCAGGCTCCCTGGGGCAATTAATGGTCAGAGGAAAGGGTTCGTGCAGCCCCTCCTTCCCCATTTTCTTCACTCTCAGCCCAAATTGCATGCAGATTTGTAAAACGGTACCAATGTTATTAGCAACACAAAAACGCTTTTCCTATGGAACTGCTGGCCTAACTAGATCTACCTAGTGGCGACTGGTATATGGTAAACAACGTTTACCACAAATCTTTCTTCCCGCAGGGAATCACAACGCGGTCGTGACAACAACAGTGTTGTGATTCCGCATACCATTACTTCGCAAGTCGGAACAACGACTTGCTGGTGGGGGAAGGTTTTGGATTTAAAATCCAACACCTTCCCTAGTGTTCGCACAGACTGGAGTTGGAATAGTAAATTATACTATTCCAACATCCAGCGCCCCCCCTCCGCAAGTTGTTGTTCACTGGATGATGTCATCAGTGATGTCATCAGTGATGTCATTTGAGATGTCAGCAGTGATGTCACTGACCATGTTATGAATGATCTAATATGTGACATCATCAGCAGTGGATTGCGGGTGCGTGAAATATAGTTAGTACAACTAACTATACAGGAGCAATTTCAATGGTTTTTTAAAATGCTAATTCCTAACTATATAAGGCCTGAAACCTATGGTTTTTTCAGTGAATTTCAAAGGTTTTTTATATGCTAATTCCTAACTATATAAGGCCTGAAACCTATGGTTTTTTCAGTGAATTTGCAAGTTTTTTAATGCTAATTCCTAACTATATAAGGCCTGAAACCTATGGTTTTTTCAGTGAATTTCAAAGGTATTTTAAATGCTAATTCCTAACTATATAAGGTCTGAAACCTATGTTTTTTTCAGTGAATTTGCAAGTTTTTTTAAATGCTAATTCCTAACTAAATAAGGCCTACAACCTATGGTTTTTCAGTGAATTTGCAAGGTTTTTTAAATGCTAATTCTATTAGCGGATAACGTTTAAATATGTTAATATTCTTGTGGGACCACCTGAGCAGCCCTAGGGATCTGATTTTTGGACCGGAGCAAGATGCTCTCTGATTGTGCCGTATTTCTTGCCTTCTGCCCCCCTGATTGTGCCGTATTTCTTGCTTCTGCCCCCCTGATTGTGCCATATTTCTTGGCTTCTGCCCTCCTGATTGTGCCGTATTTCTTGCCTTCTGCACCCTGATTGTGCCATATTTCTTGCCTTCTGAACCCTGACTGTGCCGTATTTGTTGCCTTCTGCTCCCTGATTGTGCCGTATTTGTTGCCTTCTACCCACTAATTGTGCTGTTTTTTCCTTGCCTTCTGCCCCCTGATTGTGCCATTTGTCGGGCCTTCTGTCCCCTGATTGTGCCATTTTTTGTGCCCCTGCCCCCCTGATTGTATTATCTTTGCCAGTGTTTGTCCGCTGCTGGTATTGCCTTTGCCTGTGTTTCTTTGCTGCTGTTATGGTCTTTGCCAGTGTTTGTTTGCTGCCGTTATTGTCTTTGCCAGTGTTTGTTTGCTGCCATTATTGTCTTTGCCAGTGCTTGTTCGCTGCTGGTATTATCTTTGCCAGAGCTGTGTGGGCTGTGAGAGCTGTGTGGGATGTGAAAGCTGTGTGGGATGTGAGAGTGTGGGCTGTGAGAGCTGTGAGAGTTGTGTGGGCTGTGAGAGCTGTGTGGGTTGTGAGGGCTGTGTGGGCTGTGAGAGCTGTGAGAGCTGTGTGGGCTGTGAGGGCTGTGAGGCCTGTGAGGCCTGTGAGGCCTGTGAGAGCTGTGTGGGCTGTGTGGGCTGTGAGAGCTGGGTGGGCTGTGAGAACTGTGTGGGCTATGAGAGCTGTATGGGCTGTGAGAGCTGTGTGGGATGTGAGCTGTGTGGGCTGTGAGGGCTGTGTGAGCTGTGAGGGCTGTGTGGGCTGTGAGAGCTGTGTGGGCTGTGAGAGCTGTGTGGGCTGTGAGGGCTGTGTGGGCTGTGAGAGCTGTATGGGCTGTGAGAGCTGTGTGGGCTGTGAGAGCTGTGAGAGTATGGGCTGTGTGGGCTGTGAGGGCTGTTAGAGCTGTGTGGGCTGTGAGAGCTGTGTGGGCTGTGAGAGCTGTGTGGGCTGTGTGAGCTGTGAGAGCTGTGTGGGCTGTGAGAGCTGTGTGGGCTGTGAGGGCTGAGTGGGCTGTGAGAGGTGTGTGGGCTGTGAGAGCTGTGTGGGCTGTGAGAGCTGTGTTGCCTGTGAGGTCTGCTTCTTTTGTGTCTCGGTCTACCTAGCACAAGATGAATGCCAACACTTCCTGGTTAGAAGTGTTGACAGCCAATGAGCATGCTGCTTTCCTGTGAAATGCATGCTGATTGGCTGCCACTGTCTGTCAACACTCCAAACCAGGAAGTGTTGGCAGCCATCTTGTGCCTCGGTAGAACCAAGGGGGTCAGGGTGCTTCTACCCTTCCCCCTTTTTGAGTTCTACACGTTTGTTTTTCTGCTTTCCTGTGCCTCAGTCTACCGAGGCACAAGATGGCTGCCAACAATTTCTGTTTTGGAATGTTCACAGACAGTAGCAGCCAATCAGCATGCAGCTCGTAGTCGGGAAGGTACAGAGTACAGTAAGCTTACAGTGCACTCACGGTGTCCCGCCCATAGATATATAATTTGGGAAAATTGAATTTTCTCAACAACTACTGGAGGGATTTTCACCAAATATACAAAAGGCACTTCTGCATATCAGGCTCTACCATTTTGCCAAGTTTGGTATAATTCCATTCAGCCATTCGGGCTGTAACCGTGTCTAAAGGTCCTATGGGAAATTGCATTGGACTCAATTTCACATTCAATTTTCTCAAAAACTACTGGAGGGATTTACACTAAACATACAAAAGGCACTGCTGCCTACCAGTCCCTACCATTTTGCCAAATCTGGTGTAATTCTGTTCAGCCGTTCGAGCTGTAGCCTTGTCAGAATGTCCCTATGGAAATTACCATGGGGAAAACAAGTTTTGGGACCCCCCTTTTTTCTCGGCTCCCCGCTTGACGAATCCTCCCGAAACTTTCAGGGACGGAGCGGAGCGCAGCGAGGCAAATTTAAGGAAAATTACAGGCAGATCCCTCAATCGGCGCTAAAGTTATTCCCAATAGAATGTTCGGAATTTCCTATGGTAACTAGGTCCTAACTATATATACCTACTGGCGACCGCCAGTAGGTAATATATATATATATATATATCTGTCGATTGCTGATGTGGTTATTTATGGTTGAATAAAGAACATCTTGCCTGATAATAAGAGGTTCGCTTCTCCTTCTTCACCGCCGAGGCTTTGGTGGAAGTGGTCGGAGTGTTTGCCTGATATATATATATACATATATATATATATATATATATATATATATATATATATATATATATATATATATATATATATATATATATATATATCCAACAAACTTTTGCCCAACATGGAGAGGCCCAAACGGGTTTACGATCTGCCAGCAGCAGGTTTAGGCGTGCAAGCAGGAAAGAAAACTTCTCTCCAAATTAAACGTCCAGCCCAACGCGTTTCGTGCAGGATAGCACTTCATCATGGGCTCGGGGCTTTTAGACAAAGAACTGTGGCAGTTTCAGGCTTTTAATAGTCACGATTCCCGCCCCACTGGGCGGGTCCACACTGTGGCCTCATGGTACTTGTGGTGCCAATGTTACCTCTTGTGAGTCGCCGTGTTCAATGCCAATTCTTAAAAGTAATTCATATGGATCATATGGCAGTTAAATTTCCTCTCTCGTGTACAAAGATCACAGCATCTGATGATGCTGATACAGGAGAAAGTTTACATTGTTGGGGCAAGCTCAATATCACTGATTTTAATTTGCATCTGTCTGATACCTCACCAAATGTTAATTCATCCCTTTTGATGTTGGAGGCTGCAGTCTCCAAATGGTTGACTACTGCTGTTGACAAATTTGTTCCTCTTGTATCCATGCATTCTCTGCCCCACCTTCACCCTGCGGCATGGTTTTCGGAGAATTTAAAAACCATGACATCTCAATGCAAGGTACTTGAGAGGCAATGGAGGCGTTCCTACTCTCCCTCTCACAAGGTGGCATATAGGGTGGCTCTTAGAGATTACCATAAACAATGTAAAATAGCTAGAGCTACTTATATCGCCAATACTATAATACACGCTTAGAATTGCCCTCGCACACTTTTTTCTGTAGTAAGAAAACTGACAGGTGCAGACTCTACTCCTGCCCCTCCTGTTCTGAATGAGGCACAATGTAACTCTATCGCTGAGTTTTTATTCACCAAGGTGGAACGTATCTATGACTCTCTGAGTCCTCTACCTTCGAGCAAAGAATTATCATCTAAGCCTGTGCCTGTTCAAAACAGTCAGTTCCCCATGACAATCAAACTTACCAAGTGGCCGCTTTTTGATGACGTTTCTTTTGCTCACTGCCTCGAGAGCATCTCCCCGTAACCCTTTACCGGCTAAAATTTTGAAACAACTTGACTTAAACCCTCGTCGTGTGGTGATGAAGCTCCTCAAATCTTCGCTGATAGAATCCTGTGTTCCACAGAAGTGGAAGCATGCAATGGTTATCCCTCTGTTAAAAAAGGCTGGAGCGGATGTCTCCAATTTATCCAACTTTAGGCCTATCTCGTTGCTGCCTATTTTTTTCTAAAATCTTGGAAAGGCACATCAATTCACAGCTGACTCTCTTGGTAGAGAGTTTGGGCTTTTTGCATCCATCACAATCCGGCTTCAGAGCACACCATTCCACAGAGACCACACTTTTGGGAGTTACTGAGAATTTACGGCACGGTATCGATCGTGGGGATACATCTGCACTTATCCCTTTGGACTTAAGTGCGGCGTTCGATACCGTGTCCCATTCCATCCTTCTCACATCTCTCCAATCTCTGGGGGTTAGGGGCTCAGCTCTGGCTTGTATAGCCTCTTTTTTAAGTGGCCGTACCTTCCAGGTTTTTTCAGCCAAAGCATCCGCGAAAATATGTGCATCGGCGTATGGCGTTCCCCAGGGGTCTATTCTGAGTCCACTACTATTTAATATCTATATTAGACCCTGGCCACCATTGTGGAGGTAGCCGGCTTGAATTTATTTTCTTACGCCGATGACACACAAATCATCTTCTCCCTCTCTAACAGGGAAGGTAATAACATCTTGGCTCTTAAGCAGGGTCTGACTCGAGTGGCAGAGTGGATGCAGGAGAATTTCCTCAAGTTAAATGGGGATAAGACCGAGGTTGTGATCCTGGGCAAGGGTAAAGATCTATGGGGTCCTCAACATTGGTCCTACCCCTCAACCCGTTGCTCAGAATCGCAATCTCGGATTCCTCATTGACGAAAAGCTCACAATGCGGCAACAGGCTGTCAGGGTGGCTTCCATCTGTTTTGCCACCTTAAGATGGCTTCAAAAAATCTTGTGGATGCTTCCTGCCTCTACACAGAGGGCTGTGGTCCAGGCTTTAGTAATATCTCGCCTGGGCTACGGGAATGTCCTCTATCTTGGTGCCGATTTAAAAAAAGTGAGTAAACTTCAGGTCGTCCAAAATGCGTCCAAATGCGGCCACACGGCTGTTACGCAATGTTCCTCGGAGAACATCTGCCTCTCAAGCCCTTTGCGATCTAAATTGGCTGAGAATAACGAGTAGAATTAAATTCAAGGCCTTATGTTATATCTTTAAGATAAAACAGGGCTCTTCCCCGAGGTACCTACAGAATCTCAATCATGCTTATAAGCCCAGTCGCAGTCTGAGATCCTCAGGAAAAGGAGATTTTATCGTGCCTAGATTTAGGTTAGTGAAGATGGGCAGCCGCTCCTTTTCTCATCTAGGCACTAAATTCTGGAATGCCCTGCCTGTGACCCTGAAGTTGGAGACAGATCTTCTTCACTTCCGCAGGGGCTTAAAAACTTGGCTCTTTCAGCAGTAATTTGAGCAGTCTTCTTCAGTAGCTTCATTGACAGATGCTTGGTAGTTCATTCTTCTTCAGTCTATCCCTTGGCGCCGGGAAACGCACTGCGGGTAGCCGTGCGCCTTATAAGTTTAAATAAATAAATAAATAATGTTCCAATCTTGCCTCACACCACACTTTGTACTCTGCATCACTGGCTCCCCATTCCTTGTGCTGTAGCGATTTTCGGCGCCACAGCGGGACTGCAGCAGCAGCTGGGCACTCTCCGTGGTCCAGGCGTGACCGCTATGTATCCAACAAACTTTCGCCCAACATGGAAACGCCCAAACGGGTTTACGACCTGCCAACACTTTATTTAGAAGCAGTTTCAGGTGTGCAAGCAGGAAAGAAAACTTCACTCCAAATTAAACATCCAGCCCGACGCGTTTCGTGCAGGATAGCACTTCACATGGGCTCGGGGCTTTTAGACAAAGACCTGCGGCAGTTTCAGGCTTTTAGTAGTCATGATTCCCGCCCCACTGGCCGTGGCCACACTGTGGCCTCATGTTACTTGTGGTGCCAATGTTACCTCTTGTGAGTCGCCGTGTTCAATGCCAATTCTCAAAAGTAATTCCCAAGTGGGTGAGTGTTGTTTCAATCTTGCCTTACACCACACTTTGTACTCTGCATCACTGGCTCCCCATTCCTTGTGCTGTAGCGATTTTTGGCACCACAGCGGGACTGCAGCAGCAGCTGGGATCTCTCTGCAGTTCAGGCGTGATCGCTACGTATCCAACAAACTTTCGCCAGGCCCAGCGCCCAGCTCCCTGCAGGCAGTTAGCTCCATGCCTGACCTGCCACCATACCCAGTGGTCAAACTCCCAGCAGGCTCCCAACCCTACGCTACGCTCTGCACAGCCTTTGGTGTGTGAAGCGAAGGGTTGACCTGCGTGCCCCAATGACCCCAACCCCTGGGGCCAAATACAGTTAAACAGGTAAAGGGGTGCAGCCCTCCTTCCCTGTGTCTTCTCGGGCCCCTGGCACCCATCCCCTGAGGCCAAATTCTAAAGGGAGGAGGGTGGCCAGCACTCCTCCACGAGCCTTAATAGACCCCAAGGACCCCATCCCCTGGGGCAGTGTTATTTTAAAGGAGAGGGGGGCCAAGTGGGCCCTTCCCTGACCCCTATTCTGCCCCCCTCCCTGACCCCATGTTATGTTATGTCCATTTATTATTTAATAAAGGGGAGGTGGCCACCCAGTCCTCCTCCCCAAGCCATTTTTTGCCTCAGGGACCCCATCTCCCTGGGCCAAATACAATAAAAAAGGGCACCCACAAACCACCCAAATTGGGGGCACCTGGTGGAGCACCAAGGCCCCCACAGCCCTAGCCCACTCCATGTATTGTGTGGAAGCCGACAGTGATCCCACCCGAAGGGAGCAGATGGATTCTGGTTGCTCCCTCTAGAAGGGAGTAATATCAGTTCTATTTTCCTGCACACAGGAGCGTGGGCCAGGAAAGAGAAGACAAGTCTGCTCCCAGCCGGTGGAAGCATCTTTATACCTCCCACTGATTGGGAACAGACTTACGTCTGCTCCCGTTGGCGAGCACATTGTAGTGCAGGCAGGAAAACTACTGTGTTCCGTGGGTGGACTCCCTGGGGCACAGTCACTAAGCTGGCCCCAGGGGAAGGAGTCCCCAGGTCGAATAAAGGCTCAGGGAGGGGTGAGATGTAGCCCCTCTTTATTTTAATTAATGTGATGGCCCCATGGGAGGAGTTCCCCTGGTCTTTTTTAAAGCTGGGGAGGGAAGCCATGCTGCCCCCTCCCCTTTTTTGAAAAATTGACCCTTCTGCCTTTTTTTTCTTTTGCAATCAGCCCCGGGATTGGGTGCCAGAGGCCTGAACAGGCTCGGGAGGGGGGGGGGGAGGAATGCTCCCCATCTCCCTTTTTAAATTGTTTGGGAAATTTAGCCACCATGGATGGGTCTCCTCTCGCCCCTTTTTCATAACGATTTTGACCCCTATGGATGTTCCCCAAGTCCTCTAATCACTGTCAGCAACGTTTTTCTCATGTTGCTGGCAGCCAATCAGAGTGCGCTGCTCCTGCGGGAGTATGACTCCTGTGGGAGAGAAGTGGCCCAAAGGGAAGAAAAACAGGGTCCTAAAATGCATTTTCCCCATCCATGTTTCCATAGGAACGTTAGGCACCGCTACAGCCCAAACAGCTGAACGGATTTACAGCATATCTGAAAGAAAGCTAGATCTTTTGTGATTTACTGTAAAGTCTGTCCAGTTCGTTTTTGAGCAATTAATGCTTGTTTGTATTTTGGGGCGGGTGTGTGGCTCCCCTCCCCAAGCCTCTGAGAGGCCGTTAGAACCCCAACCCCTGTAGTCTAGGTAAAAACTTGAGGGGACTTGGCCCCCCCAACAGCAGCCTAATTATCACCAGGGACCCAATCCCCCATGGCTGAACTTAATTAAAAAGGGGAGGGGGGCGCGTGCTACCCTCCCAGAGCCTAACTGAACCCAGAGAGCCCCACCCCCGGGCCATGCACTACTGATTACCCCACATATTACATCTTTTATGACATCATTGATAATATCCCTGCAACATTTGCAATTAAATTTTGGGCAGAAAACTGCATGGCGGGGGTGCGAATGATAGTTGTCTTAGGGCAAGAGGTATAGTTACTTGTGACAGTTCACCCTAAGTTGGTAGGGTATGCTCGGACGTGGGTCCCGTGCTCACTTTGCCACTCATTTCAGGCTAGCCTGGCTGATGAGGGGTGTTACCCGGAAACTGGTACCAGGATACTTGTTTCTGGTCCAGGGAAGATCTGTCTTGCCAATTCGGGCTGGACTGTTCTCATGAGGAACAGGGTCGAGACTGATTTGCATATGGCTGGGTCTGTCCTGGGGTGGCAAAGTGAACTAAAGAATGATGATGGATTCAACCCAGATATGTGAATATATATATATTTCTCTGTATTTCCTCACCTCAGGCTCGCCAGCGCCGACAGACAGGAAGCAAGCTCCAACACCAGGAAGAAGACACTCGCTCACCGTGTGGCACCGTAACAGCAGATCCAGACCGATCGTAATGTGAGGAATGCGCTTATCTTCCGATACCTTTTCTTCACAGGTACACTTGCTTTAGTCTTCTGTGGGTTCTTTGTGGGAGTCGTCCTCGTCGCCACTTTCGAGTGTAGTAACTCGACGGAGACAGTATGATTATTCAAGGTCTTTATTACGAACTCCCACAGGCACGTCCTACGTTGCCTGTGGCTAAAATGCTCAACAGTAAAATCGGCCAACTGTCACAGTCGTCCGCATCATAGGGGACAGCACGAGACGCTCAATGCACGCCTCGCGCTCAGCTAGCGCGAGGCAGGCCAGGCCACTACAAAGTAGAGCATGGAAACACATGCCATTGAATCAAAACCCTGGCAGACGAAAATGAACTGGGCAGGACAATTAAATGCAAGTAGAGAAAAAAGCCTTTGAATCGGAGTAAGGGGAGTGTAATGGACCAGTAAACCATCCAGTCACGAGTAAGGAGCTGACCCAAATCCCACTTCATGGACAGCATTGTTCATAATAGGTTTTCAAGACTGATTTGCATATGGCCATGTCTGAACTGGGGTGGCGGAGTGAGCTAAAGAATGATGATGGAATAAACCCAGATCAGTTAACTGGAGGTGAGTGCTTGCAATGTTCAACACTCCGTCCATCATCCCTTTTGGTTTTGCTTTGTTTGCCCTAAGTTGGCAGGTCCCTTGCTCACTTTGCCACTGGATTCAAGCTAGCCTGGCTGATGACGGCTGACTAGCCAGAAACTGGTCCCAGGATGCTTGTTTCCGGTCCAGGAAAGATATGGCTTGGCAGTTTGGGCTGGACTGTTCCCATAAGGCACAAGGTCAGACTGATTTGCATATGAACATGTCTGAACTGGAGTGGCGGAGTGAGCTAAAGAATGATGATGGATTAAACCCAGATCAGTTGACTGGGGGTGAGTGCTTGCAATGTTCAACACTCCGTCCATCATCCCCTTTGGTTTTGCTGTGTATTATAGTCCAGTAATTTCTAATGACCATGCTCTTAAAGCTCAAGTCACACTGTCAGTATTTTAAATAGTGTAATCCTGTAATCCTCCCCTGGTGCAAAAATAACCTCCTCAGGTGGCAGGTACTACTTTAAGTGGTGTGTGCTTTACACTAACCTGCACAGAACGGATGCTCTTCCCTAGTATAGCTGTTAGGCATACCAAAGGGACAACAAATCAAGTGCCTCCATGCTGGTTGTTGACCAGAGCACATTAACAGGTTGAACAGGTACCATATGTAGATATTACATTGTCATGGCCCTGAAAGGAAGCAGGGCAAAATGCAAAGAAACACAACAATTATTTTCCAGAAAGCTGGACACAAAAACGTATGTAAAGTAAAACACATACAGACATGCTGGTCCTCGCCCATGGCTCTAATGGCTCACCAATTCTAGTGTATTCCTTTCCCTGCACTTTGGGCATGAGCACTTCAGCTCTCCTTGACAGTGGAAAAACTGCCCCAGGGGATATCCTGCATTTGCCCAAAGCAGGGAAACAGAAAATATTGAGGGCTAGCTCAGATTACCAGGGAGTTTGGCTGTGTTCTCCCCAAAGTCCCTTTCCAGTACAACTAAGCGTAGGATTCTGCCAGTATCCCCTTGCAGCGGGAGAGGTCACTGGAGCCTTAGTGGTGGACTAATGGAAGGAGAGATTGAGATAGTTATTCATGTTAGAAAGTTGCTTTGTCATTTTGGTGTACTGCAGATTAGCCGGTGGAGATTGTTATGTAAATGTAAATGTAAATGTATGTAAATGTATAGGCATTTATATAGCGCACTACTTACCCGGAGGGTCCCAAGGCGCTTCGACCGCTGCGAAACCCTTCCTGGCTTCCCTGAGAGATGGTCCCTTAATGGGTATCTCCAGGGTGAGACCAGGCATCCCCGGCGGTCTGGTGGGGCCGTTAGTGAAGATGAGGCAAGCTAATGCCCAGAGTTGCCGAGTGTGATCGCTGATCAGAGTGGGCACCGAGGCGAGAGAATTATCAAGTCCGCTGACCCTGGTCCAGAAACCTGCCGCGCCGGGAATCGAACCCTGGTCCCGGGCCGTCCTCTGCTCTCGGGTCTGCCGCCTCTAACCAGTGAGCCACACTACCTCACTAACTGTGAGCTCAACCTATTTCCAAATAAAGTGGGGTTCTCCCCCAAAGACAGTCTGCTTTGTCCTTCCACAAACTATGAATTTGATTGGCCTGCTTGCAAGTTGCATATATCCAGTAGTAACATTGTGTTCAACTGCAGCTTGTCACTGGCAGATGTTCAGTCTGTGTAAAAAGCGTTTCAGAATCAGAAACAAACCTGTACTTGGATAGAACAGCTAGAGAAAAGTGTAGTAGGTGTTAGATCGTTTCATTGCCAAGCTGGAGAGCTGTTTCCAGATGTGGCAACATTGTACGAGATTCAATAGACTAAAGTCCACTCTTAAATATTTTATTTTTTCCCTTAGTAGCATTATGGCAGTCAGATTAGGTTGTAGATTAACTTTCATGGACCAGTGTATAACTAGTTTGGCATGCTTCTTGGATAAAAAAAACAACTGGTCTCCTTCGAATTAGTTTTAAGCTGCTTATTAAAGCAGCCTTTTAAGTCACCAAAGGAAATACCTGAATTGCAGGCTTTTCAAATCATTGCCCTTAAACGCATTGGTCAATGCTATCATCCAGAATTTCTTGATGGGATGGACAGCAGTGAAATTCTATCCAGAGCTTGGATTCTGATGTGTTTCTACTTACATTTTTTATTTGAAACGAAGTCCACCCATTGTTTGTGTTCCCAGATAGAATCTGATTTAATAGGGGGAGCCCGTGGTCGTGCACATCTTTGGCTAATCTGATTAAGGCTAACTACAAACAACCCGATTTTGGTTTCTGAAAGGCAAGGGGTATGAGTGGCTCCCTCTTTTTTTTAGCTATACCCTTGAATATTTATATAAGCTATCTTTTGGGATAACCTATCCATTCAACAGCCCTCTTCCTAGTTTCTTTCTGACACAGATCAGTGCTTTTGGTTTCATAATATATACAAGCATAGAGTTAATTTAATTTAATTTAATTGCGGGTTTATATAGCGCTAGGAATCGACTCCCGGAGGAGTATCTCCGCGCTTTGACGGCTAGGGAACCCGTCCTGGCTCACCCTGAGAGATGGTCCCTAATGGGTATCTCTAAGGTGCGACCAAGCATCCCCGGCAGTCTGGGGGGGCCGTTGTGAAGATGAGGCAAGCTAATGCCCAGAGTTGCCGAGTGTGGTCCCTGACTGGAGTAGGCACCGAGGCGAGAATTATCGAGCCCGCTGACCATGGTCCACGACCCTGCCACGTCGGGAATCGAACCCTGGTCCCAGGCCATCCTCTGCTTACGGGTCTGCCGCCTCTAACCAGTGAGCCACACCACTCCTCTTACTAGACAGTAAGTCTCCAGGCCAGATACTTGGTATTGCAGATGGCGCCACCAGTCCTGTCACATAGGATAACTTTGTCTGCATTTTGCCGAAATGAACTAGGTTGTCCACCTAGCTTGGTTGGGCTAGATCTAGCATAACACAAAGCATGACCTAAATCAGTAACATAGACGTTGCATGAGGGGGTGTCAGCACACACTCCGCCTTCAACCCTCTGTTGATGCCTAGCCATTTTTTAGAGATGGTGGAATTATCCTCAAGCTTTATTTGCACCTGTGTCTAATAGCATAGGAACCGACTTGCTCCCAGTTATCTTTGTGGAATACCCCAAGAGGCAAATTTACGCCATTAACGTCCTGAATTAACCCTGTGAAGGGTGTCTTAAAGTCAATAAAACATGCAGAAAATATGATGTTGGCATTACACAATCTGCTTCAGACAAGTATCAACTGAGGAAGGGTGTTACCAGCTGTACCACTTTCGACTTTACAACCTAATACCAAGTCAGAAGATACTGATCTTTGACACAATCAATAAGCACCTACACCATCTAGGCATAATACTTTGGCTCGACAATCAGAGGAGCAATCAGCTGATAGTTAATAGGCTCCTGTAGAGGTCCCTTTTAAATAAAAGATGCAACTCTGAGTATCTCAAGTGTACTCCTAGGTTCTGTGGAACAACAATGGTTCTACAAGGAGCAAAGCCATTAAGTCCAATAACAGGCTGATGAAAAGGCTGATGAAAAGGTGGAACTATTGGTCAAAAAAGCTGAAAGGTTACAAACCATTAATAACCTGAAGGCTGCAGCAAAGACAACAGGCCGGTCTGTGGAAACTCAACCAAGGATCTCCAATATATTTGCCCCATTACCGAAAGAAACCACGAATTATGACAACAAAAAGGAAAATAAAAGGGAAAACAAAATTAACAACCAGAAAGGGAAGCAACAAGCTACTGCATCGGAAACATTCCCTAAAAGGGCCCCAAAAGATCTAGTAAATGAAGGTGGCACAAGCTCTGCTACAGGCTCAGATCCATCCAGCCAAGAACCCGATCATACCGATTTCATGGGACAAACCAGCATTAGCAGCAAAATGCTACAATCAGAGAACGATGATGCCTCGGATGGATCAAACTCCGATATCTATGAAACTGGAATGTCTATTTCTAGTGAAAGTGAAGAGATCGATTCAGTAAACGAGGAAGAAAAACCGGAAGAAGTCACGGTAGAGATACTAGATCAAACGGGCATAAGAGAAAATAGAGAACACAGAGAAAATAGAGAACCTGATCGAGATACAGTTCCAAAAAGGAAACTGGAAAAAAAGAGATCCAAACACAGAAGTTTTCACATTCCAATGGATGAAGAAACTACGGATCAGGGGAGCAATCCTGAACAAACTAAGAAAAAATCCAGGCACACACGGAAAACCTTAACCCCTAAATCTGCAGGGGACGTAGACTCTAAATCACCGGTCAAAGGGGGGACCGAAAGGGGCACAAACAGGTCATTTAGAGATTCCAGTAATCTGGATTTCCTGGAAGAAACTTCATTGAGTGAGGTACTGAAGTCGATCAAGGATTTCCATCTAGATGTAAAAATTGATAGTCAACGGAATCCTGATGCTATACAACAACTTCAAGGCGCAATTCAAAAAGTGGACAATACGTGCTCTGAGATAGTAGACAGAATGGCGTCGGCTGAAAGCCGCACTGAAAATCTCGAGACAGACTTTGCAAAACTACAAATTGAGGGCAAGGCCCAGGCTGGTATTATTTCTGATCTGATGTCAAAAGTAGAAGATCTTGAGAACCGTGGCAGAAGGAATAACCTCCGCATTCTGGGAATTCCACAAGGAGCAGAGGGGAGCGACCCAAAGGGCTTTATAGTCAACCTTTTTAAAACTGCCCTTCCCAAACTTCAAACATGGGAATTGGAACGTGAAGTCCAACGCGCCCATCGCTTCCCCCTAATGCCACCCAAACACTCCCAACGAGCGAATCAATACCCACGAGCCCTGTTGGTCTATTTTGGAAATTTCCTTTTGCGAGAAGCTATATATGACCTGGCCCGACCAACGAGCAAAAGAGTATATCAAGGATATACTTTTTTTGCTCGCCCGGATTTTGCCCATGCAACAGTGGAACGCCGATGGAGGATGCAGCAACTCTTTGCCCCTTTTGAGCAGATTGGAGCAACAGTTTATCTACAAAACCCAGCACGGCTAAGAATAATCTATAAAGGAACTTCAAAGAACTTTACCAGCAAGATTCAAGCGGAAGCCTATCTTCAAGAACTCTCAGACTCAGGAAAATCGGGGGGGGGAAATAAGGTTAACTAGTTATGTACATCAAACTAAATCATAAGATAAGGGGAATCAATAACTAAGATAAATCGATCTTAGTCGAAAATATTCAAAAAATCTAGGCACTTTTTTCAAATTTTTCACATACAAGGTTAGCCCAGGCGACCATAGTGAGCAGCAATGCCCGGATAACTTAGACGTCCACACCTGGGTGCTGGACGACCCAGGAAGCCTCAAGATATGGTGGGGGGGTGGTGGGGGGGGGCTAACAGTAGGGGGGTGGATATACAGGTATGAAAGAAAAAAAAATTCGACTAGAAGACAGGACAGATTCATTAGGTAATAATGGTTATGTTGAAAATGTTGACAATTAATATATGTGGGTTAAACGATACACATAAAAGACAAAGGTTTGCAATTGGTTTGAAATCTATCGGAGCAGATATAGTTTGTCTACAAGAAACCCATGTTGAGGGGTCTCAACTTAATTTATTAAAAACATTAGGATATAGAGTTATTACCGCCACCACCCAACAGAATAAAACCAAAGGGGTAGCTATTATGCCAAAAGGGTGGGGAGCCCAGTTTGCGAGACGGGCAGCAGACAAATTTGGCCGATGGGCCATCGTGGAATGCAACTATGATAAGGGGAACAAATTTACGATCTGCTCTGTGTATGGCTGTGCTTCTGACGATCCCGATCTTTTGAACTTTTTATCAAATGAATTATCACATTGGCCTGTTCCGCTGATCGTTTGCGGTGACATTAATCTAAATCTCCCGCCTAAGTGGATAACTGCTCATAACTTTAGCTACCAGGGAAGGAAGCCAAAAACATTTAGAGCACTCAGTGATCTTTGTAACACCCATGCAATATCTGACTGTTGGGAGATGCAACACCCAACCGACCCTGAGTATACTTTTTTTTCACATCCCCATTCTAAATTTGCAAGATTAGATTATTTTCTTGTGTCTGATGTAGTTATCTCTCACTGTTCGATAGCCAGATTACCAAGAGTCTTTTCCGACCACAACCCTTTAATTATTAATATGGATTTGGGGGATCTGCATAGACCCCGCAGCAATTGGACATTTGAAAGGGCTCTTCTGGCCAACGTAAAATACTGTAACCTTATGGAAAAATGGATCCCTGACTTCCTAAAATATAACCTAGGGAGTGCTCCTCTAGAGGTGGTCTGGGATACATTAAAGGCCGGTGTAAGGGGAGAAACTCTTAGATTTTCCATCAAACACAATCAGGAAGCAAAGCAAGAACTAAACGAATTAAATGATAATCTTACTAGCAAAGAGGAAGACCTGATGAAAGCTGTCCAGGGTAATGGTAATATAGAAGGTGCAGCAAGAAAAGTTGCGATAGCAAGAAATCAAATAACAGAGACATTCACCGCAAAAGCAATAACCAATGCCATCGTGAACAGGGAGAAAATATATGAGCTTAATGAGCAGGTAGGACACCAACTGGCTGTCCGCTTAAGACAACAGATCAGCGACAACACAATTACTAAAATTAGAGACCCAATTAAAGGCCTGACCTGTGATTCCAAAGAGATAAGGGAAGCGTTCCATAGATACTATGAAGATCTGTACACCGAGAAAGGGAAAAATCAATACAAAATAGATACATATTTGGATCTTGGTACAGGTTGTCAACTACCCGAAACCGACAAAGACAAACTTGCAGAAGCTCCACAATGGCTCGAAATTCTCTTGTCGATGAATAGTCTCCCAACCGGAAAAGCAATGGGCCTAGACGGAATTCCAGTGGAATTCTACGCTAAATTTATCAAAAACAACTAAAAGAAATCCTAACCAATCTGGTAATTCAGGTATTTAAGGGAGGGCGAGCACCTGAATCATGGAATCAGGCTAAAATCATAGTTTTTCCTAAAAAAAATAAAGATCCAATGGAACTAGGGGCTTACCGCCCCATTACCCTGATAAATTACGACGCAAAAATATATTCTAAATTACTCGCTAGTCGATTGGCCCCGGTAATCCACAAAAATATTTCCGTAAGACAGCATGGATTCGTTCCCGGTAGATCTACTACTGATCACATTCAGAGGGTGATCACGCTCTTCGACATAGCGGACGTAACAGGAGACCCTATGGCACTTATTCTTTTAGATGCTGAAAAAGCCTTTGATAGGGTCTCCTGGAAATATCTATGGACCGCTATGTCGAGGAGTGGGATTGGGGAGACATTTATCAATGCTATTCGCAAGATGTACTCTAATCCAGAAGCTGTGGTCTCGATACATGGAGAAAACACAGCCACAATTAAAGTATCAAGAGGTACAAGACAGGGGTGCCCTTGTTCACCTCTCCTATTTGCCATATTCATCGACCCTTTCATCCACAGATTGGAAATTAATACTTCAATAATGCCAATACGGACTATTAATGGCGAAACAAAGTCTTTAGCATATGCTGATGACATTGCCATAGTTACAGCTGATCCTAAAAAATCAGTAGAGGCAATGGAACTAGAGGCAAACAAATTTGGCGAAATCTCGGGGTCTAAATTAAACCAGACCAAAACTCAAATCTTAATCAACAGCAAGATTGATATTGTCGATGAAAGGGTAACGGATAAGGCAATGTATCTCAGTGTCAACCTTACCGCTAATTTAAACAATCTGGTTAAACTTAACATGGCTCCTCTAATGAAACAAACGGAAAAATGCCTAAAAAAAGATGCAATCTAATCAAAATGGTATATCTTCCTAGATTTTTATATTTTTTTAGAACCATTTGCTTGAATTTTGAACCACTTTTATTTAAGGAAATTGATAACATTTTTTCTCGCTTCATATGGAGCTATGGGAAAATACGAAGATCCAATTGATGTATTACCCTACCAAAAGAACGAGGAGGTTTGGCAATCCCAAACCTTAAAACCTACTGGTGGGCGACAATACTTAAGTATAGTAGCCAGCTGCTAAGGAATAATCAGGAGGATCGCTTAGAAAGATCTGTTCCTAACCCTCAGGAACTTATTCTTGGCAATCAAGCAAGCGCACACTTGTGGCGACTGACTTATGACTGCCATTTTAAGAAAGTACGCTTCAAAACTTTAAAGGGTATCTACGCTGCCTGGAATGACATCCGTAAACATCTAGGGCTAGGCCGGTACTCGTACTATACTACTTTTATAGGCAACAACAACCTCCCGGATATCTTTTCTGACATGTGTATGACATGGTGGACCAGACTTGGTATAATCCAAGTCGGTTCTCTTTATGAGTCAGCTGGTCTGGCCTCATTCGAGTCTCTAAAACACAAATATGGCCTAGAAAATAGGGACTTCTTCAAATATTTACAGGTCAGGGACTATATCATGAAAAAGGGGGGGGGTAGGGTAGCTCTTCAGAAAAATGAGCTAATAGAATCTATTGTTCATTGTAGCAAAGTAAAAATTGGGGCAATATACACCAAGTTAACCACTGGATTCCCGGATGATATGGATAAACACATAGACAATTGGCAGAATAAACTCGGAATCTCAATTATACCCATCCAGAACGCATTCCAGCTATCCCAATCGATACTAATGTCCTCAAAACTGCAAGCACAATTCTACAAAACTTTCTTTCTTCTATATCATACCCCCTATATGCTAGCTAAATGGAGTACAGGTAAAGGGACATTTTGTCCGAGATGCATGATGCCTGAAGTAGATCTAATACATATGTTTGCTACTTGCGGGGCACTATGTACCATCAGACGTGAGATATCCACCTTTTTCTCTGAAATATTTGAAACAGAAATTGTCATTACAACACCGGAAATATTATTGGGGTTTGATAGTGCGAACCACCCAGATAACATGAAGGGACTTCTATTTGTCTCCATGGCGGTGCTTCGAATCTGTCTTGCCTCTTCTTGGCTGGATAATGTCCCCCCATCTTTCCAACAATGGCAGGCCAGATTACTCTCAGCCTATAGCTTGGAAAAAGCAATATACAGCAGGAAGGGTGTCAAAAAGAAAAAGAAGGGTTTAGAAATTTGGTACCCACTTACACAATGGATCGAAGGTCTTGGATAGTAACTTAACTCCATTTTTTTTTATTCATTACTTATATGCAAATGTTTATAGTCTTGTTTTAAGGGTATAGTTACTCGTCATGTTTAGTTAGTCGATGTTAGACGATATGATCAATAATATCGTGCAACCTTGCCTGTATTTGAGTGGGTGGAGGGCAGGGGGGGGCTCCTTAATGTTTTGAAAAATTATGTGTAATAAAAATTGTTTAAATAAAAAAAAAGTCCAATAACAGGGAATTTGCAAGCCCTTCTTTTGGGCCCGTAACATCTTAGGATAATCCTCCCTTAATTACTTCATCGTCTCTTTCTTCGTAATCCACGGTTTTGTTTCTGTTGGCTTAGTTATGGCCAGAGTGATTATGGAGGAAGTATTAATCACACACAGACATTTATATATTGCCACCAAGAGTAAAAAAAACACCATTCCCTTTCAGCATAGCACATTATTGACACTCCAATTTGTTACTGTAATTTCAGAATGTTTTTTACTTGTTTGACTTACTTATTTCGACAAGTATTGTCAAAGCAATAGGTCTCGCCTATACAATGCGAGTGCCAACCTATTGGCTTTACCAGTGCTTATTTGCGTCGGTGCTTTTGCACGCCATATATATTTTTTTTACTTTGTGGCTGTAATATGGCCAAACAGAGAAGCGAGCCACTCGGCACTTTAAACAGCTGTCAGGCCCTCGAAAAAGGAATTATTTACTTACCTGTACACTATAGTTCTCCAGTATTATCTTTCATAGATTCACATGCTTGTATCTTCCCCGTTGTCATGGTGGGAGTCTCACGGTAACAGAATGACCAAGCAGTATCATAGAGAAGAAAAACTGCATAGAAAATCCCCATAGGGACTGTAATATTTGGTAACCAGACCATTTCCTTGTTTGGTCCAAAAGTCAGCCAATCAGCATTGCTGCCCTGCCCTCACACTCCCCAGCAGAAGCTTCCTGCCTCAGATTTCCGTCCCCGAGTGAGAGACATGGATAAAACCAAGAAACAGGATCTGTCTGAGCAACGGGGAGGCGGGCGGGCGCATGTGAATCTATGAAAGATAATACTAGAGAACTATAGTGTACAGGTAAGTAACTAATTCCTTCTCCAGTATTACATCTTTCATAGATTCACATGCTTGTATCAGAGTAGTAAGCAGTGCTCACAAAATTTGCAGCGTTTCCAGGACAGAACTAGGCGTGGGCGGAAAATCCGTTCCGCTCGCGGATTTTGCGGATTTTCGGGAAATCCGCAATCCGCGAGATTTGCGAATTTCCCGCAAAATCCGCAAATCCGCGAGCAGCGGATTTTGCTCGCACTGCTCGCACTGTTCGCGTGAGTTCGCGCCCCGCGAATAAGTGCAAAATTGCAGAAATACGATCTTGGCAAAACTGAAAGTAACTACTTACCAGGTTCAAAAGTTCAGGCACATCATTAGTAGCCATTTCCTGTAGTGCTTCCTGAGGGGCCCCTCCAGAGTTCAGTTGCCAGTTGAAACTATTATGTGACCCTGCTCTGAACCTCAGAATAGTTACACATATGCCACAAAGGTCCTGAATTACAGCTAAGGGAGACAAGCAGGAGCCAGGCTGGAAGTTAAAATCCATTAATCAGCCCCTAATTCATTATTGTCAGTTGGGGCAGGGCAGGTGTTGTAACTAATTTTGCAACAATGAAAGCACTTAGCAAGTGCAAAAGATCACTAATCAGGGCGCACTAAGGAAGCAGGTGCCAGCTAAAAAAATATTCTGTGACACATTAATCAGCCCCAAATTAATTCAGGTCACTTGAGGCAGGGAAGGTGTGCTTTGCTTTGCTGAAAATAATGTACACTGGACAACCAGAGGGTGTAGTGATGAAACAGAGGGTAGCATGGGTGGGCCAGAGGGTGGCATGAGTAGTCAGAGAGTGGCAGTGGTGACAGAGAGTGGCAGTGATGAAGAAGAGTGTCCCAAACAGGCTGGACACGTAGAAACAACAAGTTCGCAAAACTTGCGACCCGACAGGTAAGTTCGCAAATTGCGAAATTGTAAAAACCCTCGCGAACTGGCAGAAACACGGGCGAACACAAAAAAAAAAAATCCGCAAATTCGCGGGAATTCGCGGATTTTGCGGATTGCGAATCCGCAAATCCGCAAAATTCGCGAACGCGAGATCCGCAAAATTCGCTCATGCTTAGACAGAACCCAGAAGGAAGCTCTGCAGCAAAGCAATGATAGAACAATACATATCAATATAATACTATATGTGCAGATATATATATATATGTACAAACAGAAATCAAAGTACTGCTTAGAAAAATAATCAGACAATTAAATCATACCTTACTGAAATAGGCGTTTCAGAACAGCTTGTCCCACTGCCGTGTCCTCTTTCCACGCAGTGTCTAGACAGTAGTGCCTTGTAAATGAATGCACGCTCTTCCACGTCGCTGCTCTGCAGATGTCGGGCAGCGACACTCCTGCGAACAAGGCCATTGAAGTCGCCATCTTCCTTGTGGAATGAGCATTCACTTTAGAACAGAGCGGCTTTCCCGCTTTCTCATGACATTTCAGGATAGCTGGTGATATCCATCTGGCAATACTCAGTCTGGACAGAGGAAGGCCTTTCCTTTGACCTTCGAAAGCAATAAATAATTGTTTGGATTTGCGGAATGTCCTTGTCCGTTCAATGTAGAACTTCAAGCATCAAGAGATGTCCAGAGAGTGTAATGCCCTTTCTGCTTCCGATGAGGGATTGCTGAAAAAGGTAGGCAAAATGATAGGCTCATTGAGGTGAAAAGACGTAGGAACTTTGGGAATAAAAGTAGGATTTGTCCTTAATATAACCCTGTCCTTCCGAAATTGTAAGAAGGGCTCTTCCACTGAAAAGGCCTGAATTTCGCTAACCCTCCTTGCTGATGTCAGTGCAAGCAGTAAGGCTGTCTTCCGAGATAGGAACTGTAAGTCTGCTTTGTGTATAGGCTCGAAAGGTGGCCTCATAAGTTGTGACAGGACTGTATTGAGGTGCCACGGCACTGGTGGACGCGGATGGGTGGAAAAACTCTAAAAAGTCCTTTGACAAATTCCTTTGTTATCCTGGAAGACCTGAGGGATGGCTCGTTTGGCTTTCTCCTGAAACGTGATATGCCGCCAAGTGCACCTTCACCGAGGCATGTGACAAACCTGCCTTGGATAGCGACAGCAGGTAAGGTAGAATACCTTCGGGGTTTACTTCAAACGGATGTAAGTTTTGACTGTCGCACCAATGGCAGAAACGGGTCCATTTCGCTGCATATGTTTTGTTTGTTGACATAGCTCTGGCTTGCGAGAGAATATGCCTGCATTCCTGCGTAATGTCTAGGTTTTGGAATTCCCGCTCATGAGGTTCCATGCTGACAATTTTAGTGATTGCAGATCCGGATGCAGAATCTGACCGTCTTTCATGGAGATAAGGTTCTGGAATGTCGGAAGCTGGATCTTGCTGCCCTTCGACATCTGAAGTAGTTCTGAAAACCACTCCTGCCTCGGCCAGGCTGGTGCAATCAGTATGACATGGCACGGTTCCAATCTCATCTTGCGAAGAACTCGCGGTATTGATGGAAACGGAGGGAACGCGCAGGCAAACCTTCCTGTCCAGTCCATGTGGAATGCATTTCCCTTGGATCCTTGCTGATGGTACCTGGACGCAAACTGAACGCACTTTGAATTGTTTCTGGTTGCGAAAAAGTCTAATGTGGGAGTGCCCCACCTTTGAAACAGGTTGTGAAGCTGAGTGTCGTGCAGTTCCCACTCGTGCGTCACATTGGAAGTGCGACTCAGGGCATCTGCCCGTATGTTGAGGACTCCCTGTATATGTTGTACTTGAATTGAAATGCCGTGGTTTATCAGCCATTTCCAGATTCTTTGCGCCAATGTCGACAGCTGTTTGGATCTTGTTCCACCCTGTTTTAGCAAGTAAAACATAGTTGTGGTGCTGTCCGTTTGGATAAGTACCGACGATTGGCGTAACCTGGGAAGGACTGCTTGAAGCCCCAGAAACACCGCTTTGAGCTCCAACATGTTTATGTGAAGCTGTGCTTCCCAGTCTGACCAAAGGCCCTGAATCTCCAGCTCCTGAAGATGCGCACCCCATCCTTTCAGCGAAGCGTCCGTTGTCATCACGTAGTCTTGATCTCGAGGAACAAAGTTCAAGCCCTGGTCCAAGTTCTTCTGAACCTTCCACCATGACATGGCCACCTTCATACGGTTCGTGATGGTAATCCGATCCTCGAAGGTTCCTTTGGACTGAACCCACTGCTCGTCCAGTTGTTCCTGCAAAGGCCTAATTCGAAGGCGGCAATTTGGTACCAGTGGGATGCAGGATGATATCATCCCCAACATGGACTTGTACACTCTCACAGAAGTGGACCTTTTTTTTTTAAGTGACGCCGTTAGACCCATTATCTTTGTCATTCGCTCTTCGGAAGGATAGGCCTTCACTGCTCTGGTGCGCATATCCATGCCCCTAAGAATTGGATGCCCTGGGCCGGAGTCAGCGAGGATTTCTCCAAGTTGGTCCGGAGTCCCAAGCGCTGAAACAGCCGGATGCAGCACTGAAGAGATCTTGTTGCCTCTCCGAATGATGGACCTGTCACCAGCCAGTCGTCCAGATATGGGTAAATGTAATGCCCTGCAATCTTAAGTGGGCCGCCACCGGGGCCATGCATTTGGTGAAAACTCTCGGGCCGATTTGAGGCCGAATGGCAGGACTTTGAATTGAAAGTGGCGACTCTCCACGATGAATCTTAAATATTTCCTGTGCTTCCGATGAATGGGAATATGGAAGTACGCATCCATGAGATCCAAAGACGCCATGTAGTCTTTTTCCTTTATCATTTGTAGGATCTCTTGCAAAGATAGCATTCTGAAGGGTATCTTCTTTATGTATTGATTAAGATCCCTCAAATCCAATACCTGTCTCCATTTCAGGGTTTGTTTCTTTTTGATGAGGAAGAAATGCGAATAGAAGCCTTTCCCTCTGAGATGTTGCGGCACTTCTTCTATGGCTCCCTTTTGCAGAAGGGAGTGTACTTCCTTCTGCATTTCCTGACGATGTTGGTTGAGCCTGAGCACTGGGGGATGATCTGGTGGCATTTCTACAAATTCCAGAGTATGACCCCTGCTTATGACATCTAGAACCCATTTGTCCGATGTTATGGACATCCAGTTGTTGAAGTATTGAGACAGATAGTGGTCGTTTTCCGGGATCTGTTGTGTGGGATTCTTCCCTCTGGTGTTTGTTTTGCCCCTAGACTGCTGCTGGTAAGAGGAGTTGGAGGACCTGTACTGGTTGTTGGCATTGTATTGTCGATATCCCTGTTGGTTATACGGCTGATATCGATTGGTCTGAAAAGAGGGTCTTTGATTGAATTGACCTCTTGCACCCCTTTTTCGAAAGGACTGAAACCTTCCCTGTTGAAGGGATCCCAGCGCTCTAGCTGTATCCGTGTCAGATTTTATGCCTTGCAACGCCTCGTCTATATGTTTCCCAAATAAATTTTCGCCATCAAAAGGCATATCGACAATCTTCGCCTGCACTTCCGGGCGAAACGAAGTTGCTTTAAGCCAGCCTTGCCTGCGAAGCGAAACTGCCCCAGCCATCTGTCTGAAGGCCATAGACGAGACATCCATGGCGATGTGGATTGATTCGGCAGCAGACCTAGCTCCGTCTTTAAGGATGGCCGCCGCTTCCTCCTTCCTATCTTCCGGTAGCGCAGATAGTATGGGTGCAAGATCGGACCACATTTGCCTGTTGAAACGGCTAATAAGGGCCATTGCATTGGCCGCCTTAATAGTAGAGGCTGCCATGACCGCAAACCTCTTACCGGCACCGTCCATTCTCCGTCCTTCCTTGTCCGGTGGCACCAAGGAAGTAGCCACCGGGTTTTTAGAATTCCTCTGCGCCGCCTGCGTCACAACTGACTCCGGTCTGGGGTGCCCTATAAGACAGGCTGCTGCAGACTCTGGCGCTCTGTAGTTTTTTTCAATCCGAGGAACAGAAACCGCTATGGAAGCCGGTGTTTTTAAAATCTTTAGGCCCTCTTCCCAGATATGAGGGATAATAGGAATTGAACGAACCGATCTTTTTGCATCGTCCTTGAAATCATACAAGAAACATTCCGTCTCTTGAACTTCCACATCCAAATTGAACCTCTTAGCCGCTTTCTCCATGATATCATGGAAACCTCCGATGTCTTGAGGAGGGGAGGTAGACGGTAGTGGGATGGGTGACGGGGCCGATGGCAAAATGTATTCATTCCATTCCTGCCCCGAAGCATCATGAACAAGTTCTCCTTCTTCAGGTTGTTCATCCTCGTCGGATTCCGTTAGGTCATCCCTTATAGTAACTACTGGCGGTGATCTCACCACTTGTTCTTGTGAGGCAGAGCCTGTTTTGGGGGGCTGTGAAGAAGGCACCTGCGTAGATGATTGAGAAGTGTTCGCCTCTGGGAAACGACGGTAGTAGTCGTTTATCATGAACCTAAGGTCAGATACAAGAGACACAGGTATGGAAACCGTCTCTTGCCGCTCTTCCTCACGAGATTCCTCTTGTTGCTCCTCCTCCTCATTATAATCACCAGATTCTTGAAAAGACTCGTATCTGGAAGATTGAGGTCTGTCCTTGAAGGAATAAACTTCCTCTTCGTCCGTGTCTTGGCTCTTTATCTGCAGCTGAGAAGGACTGTAGGCGGCACCTGAGGACTCCTCTCCATCTGAGTCCTGCTCTAACAATGAAGATGGTGGTAAAGGTGAAATCTGCGTCCATGAGGTGAACTCCGCAGATTTGCTGATAGTCGCCGAACCCCTGGTCGACTGAAAAGACCGGATAGAGATCATGGTCTTCGACTGTGGCGATTTGAATGCTTTCGCCGTTGTCAGAATGATTTTCGTCGACGGTGTCGTCGACGGTACCGTCGACGGGACCATCGTCGACGGAGCCTTCGTCGACGGGACCATCGTCGACGGGGCCCCCGTTGACATCCTCGACGTCGAAACTGTCGTCGACGAAGTCGTCGACGGTCTCTTCGTCGACAGTGAAATCTTACTCGTCGACGTTGTTGTCATCGACGTTGTCGACGTCGACGCAGCTTTAGATCCTATCGTCGACGAAGCTGTCGTCGTCGACGAAGCCGTCGTCGACGGTGAAGTCGTCGACGGAGCTGAAGTCTTCACCACAGATTTTGGAGCAGAAGCTAGGGAACTGGTCGATGGAGCAGACCCAGACCCTTTCAGACTTGACTGCTTCTTCAGAGGAGTAATAGGAAGAGATGATGTTGATTTCTCCTTTGATTTACTCTTTTTAGGCTCCACTTTCTCCTCAGAAACAGAGGCCTTTCTCTTCTTGGGTGTCATATGAGAAGATTCCTCCTCAGAATCTGAGCCTGTTGTGGCCTTCTTCTTCTGAAGCCATAACAGCAAGCGAGCCTCCTTGTCTCTAAGAGTTTTGACAGGGAAGGTTCTACAGTATTTACAATCCTTAGCCACATGTTTAGGATGAAGACAGTAGAGGCAGTCCTTGTGTGGATCTTCAGAGTAGAGCCTGGCCTTCCCACAGGATCTGCAAGGCCTGAACAGCCTCTTTTTAGAGCTTTCAGCCATAATGAAGAAAATAGGTACACACAATACCTTAATCCAGAAGACAGGAAAATAGATTCCAAAAGGTCAAAAGTTCACTCAGGAACAGTAAACTGAGCAGAGCTCAGGGAGACTCCTTTCTCACACGAAGGCGGTTGGAAATCTGAGGCAGGAAGCTTCTGCTGGGGAGTGTGAGGGCAGGGCAGCAATGCTGATTGGCTGACTTTTGGACCAAACAAGGAAATGGTCTGGTTACCAAATATTACAGTCCCTATGGGGATTTTCTATGCAGTTTTTCTTCTCTATGATACTGCTTGGTCATTCTGTTACCGTGAGACTCCCACCATGACGACGAGTAAGATACAAGCATGTGAATCTTTTGAAAGATGTAATACTGGAGAACAATAATTCCCCAAAAGGGTAGCAAATTGTAAATAGATGGTTGGAACAAATAGTGAACATGAGCAGTGTAATAGTTGAACAATGCTGTATCAACCTGAGCTCACGTTATGTAAAACTATTGCTATCTATTTTAAACCTGGGGGCATATTTACAAGGGAATGGTGAAGCTTAGAGTTAAACATTTCTGAAAACGCAGGTATGCATCGTATTTACAATGATGCAACGCTTCCCAGCGTTTTCCCTAGCACTTGCCCTAAACTCAGCTGCCTAGTGCCAACGCAGGCACCCTTGCACCATAGTGCAAGGGTGCCTGCATTGAGGGAATGATTGTTTATGTACAGGAAGGTGCCCCTTCCTGCACATAAACAATACTTTATGGCAATTTTCTGTTTCTATGTGTGCTGCAGAATGAAGCACACATAGATACAGCAAAAACAAGGAGAAATAAAGCATTTCTCCTCGTTTCACCAGGCTAGGACCAAACTTTCCCTGGTCTTAATTTTGGCATTGCCTCCTACTATTTACACCACCCTTGTAAATAGGGGGCAGCATCAAAATCAGTGGGTGTTGCGGCGGAATGTCAACTGCAACACCCATTGCCCATCCCTTTCACGCTACGTGGCTTAACACCGCCTTGTAAATAAGGCAAAGGGTTTATCGCCACAGGAATGTCATAAAAAGTGACGTTCCTGTGGCGATAGGGGCTTGTAAATATGCCTTCTAGTGGCATGAAAGTCAACAATGTCAAATGTGCAGACTTCATACGTTCAAGTAAACAGTCAGGGGCCCTAATTATAAAGTGCTACCAATGGATGCCTTAAAATCCGATTCACTTTTTGGGGAATCCTTACTGATTCCATTGTTTACATCCACTGTTAATCCTTCTTATATCCCTGTCGAGTGGAAGGGTTCAGCTATCCTTTGTATTCAAAGGCTGCCCAAACTGATTCCGCAAGTTATTTAATAATAGACTTGCTAGATGTAGAGGGAAAAAACTTTACCAGGCTGCTTTTAGAGGAACTGAACAAACTAGTCAATTACATGATAGCCCCTATAGAACAGACTGGTTTAATGAAAAGGTGTGATACACTGACAATGTGTGGGCATCGTCGATGATGACCAAGACAACAGAAAGAGGTAATAGTGGGGTTCTGTTGTATGCCTTTTAGATTATTCCCATGCATACATAAGATAAAACAGCGGAATTCTCTGATCTAAACTGACAATGGAAAGCATTCCTTCCTCTCTGATAAAGGCTATAAAAACACCTCATACTGATATCTGTGTCAGGGTTAAAACTGGAGATGGTGCCCACACAACAAGAAGCATCACTAATAGCATGGGGTTAAGACAAGGAGTTGTGCTAGCACCCTTTCTTTTTAGGCTCTACATAGGAGACGTGGGCTCCTCCTTATGCAAAAAAGTATCTGTTATGCCCCAATAGCTGGCATGACATTTTCTTATACAGTCTGCAGATGGTATGATAATAATGAACTTACCTGCTGAAGGGTTGCAGCATTCGTTGCTTGCTTTCAAAAATAAAATCTCCATAAAAGCCTGATTGTCAATAATTACATCGAACACATAGCCTTTGACCGAATTCTTCATTCAAAATGTACATGGTACTGTTGCAAGGATTTCTGCTTATATACAGAACTGTGCACAGAGACCTAGGACATTAGTGAATTGTGGTGTACCAGAAACTCACCTTAGTACCTAGAAAACCCCAACCAGCTAGCATCAGTGTCACATTAGCGCTTCGTCCTATACCAAAGTAACCAATGATTAGACAACCTAGAACATGCAACTTAGGACCATCTCAGGAATGGTGGCAAGTGAGAACACTCTTTTGTTATACTCTCATACCAGTCCACAACAGGAGTAAAAAAGAGACACAGTAAGGTTAAAATATTTATTTTAACGGCGTGATCTCATGCACAGTATTTTAGTCAACATAAGCACACATATTATTAAAAATAATATGGTCAGCATGGTTACAACTACATAAAATACAAAAGGAGGAATCATATTACAATGATAGTGCAAACAGGTGATATAGCACCTAGTTTAAACACCCTCCCTATATAGGAACTATGTATTACCCTTTGAAGGGGAGTCAGGGCACATCTCGATCAATCAGGGAAGCCCAAGAAACAAAGTAGATTCCTTCTTGGAGACCCACCAGTCGACGGACCAGGGATCGCGAAGGGGCCTCGAGCAGAAATGCATGAAGCAGGCCCATGGAACACTCGAGGAGTGTAGGCCTCTAAGCTTCGGTGCAAAAGGTGCTCAGGTCCTGGACTACAAATAGCCCAATGCACAACTTCGGGAAAGCTCAGGAAGTCGATGCACTAGCAAATGTGCTGGATGTCCAGGAGTTCCGGTCCCACGTCTCTTGTGACAGCTACAGGTCTCAGCTTTGCTGGGGACTCGTGTCAGCCTCAGAGATGTCTGGAAGTCCATGTCCTGTGTCACAGATTCTTCGGGATCCAGCGGGAGCCTCGAAAATGCTGACCGGCAAGATACTTCTTTGGTGCCTGTTTGAACAGGGTAGTCACTCCTTCACCCCAAGAGAGATTTCTTCCATCTTCCAGTCGATATGGAATGTCGAAGGTCCAAGATTTCAGTTTCAGAGTTTCGTCCAGGGTAATCTAAAGTCCTAGGGACTGGGTTCCTATACTTATACTAAGTTCAGGGGCTGGACTAACTTTAGGGTCCCACCTATGGGAGGACCTGGGGAGGGGGTGATTACACCCCTTTCGCTTTGTTCAGTTTCCCGCCAGAGCTGGGGCTGAGTGCCCCAGCAACCGTTTTGAACTGGGAAATGCACGGGGACACCTTGTGTTCCCCAGGCACTGTCTGAAAAGCATTCACTGAATGCAACCCACCCTGCCGCAATACACTAAAGCCTGTCTGGGGAGGTGCTGGCACCTCCCTGGACAGGAAACCTATTGTCCAGGCGTCCCCTGCCGGAGTTGCATCCAGCAGCAGGAGGTCAGACTTGTGTCTGTGGCAGCAGAATCTATTTTGTGATGCTGGGGCTCTGTTTAACTTATACCGGGTAAGTAAGTGTGTACATGTCTTCTGCCTCTAGAAGGGTGAAATTCTAACCCCGCCACCAGAACTGGCGGGGGAGGGGGGAGCGGGGGGGGGGGGAAGGATTCCAAATTGTTTGACACCAAACACGACATGTTTTGATGCAGCCATTCCAAAGTTAGCATTTACCCCGAGGTTATAATGCACTTAAGAGTGTATGGTATGGCTGTTTCATAGACCAGCTATAAGGAAGGGATTCCGAAATCTGCAGAGGGGCTCAGCTCATGCTTGGGCACCCTCTCACACAAAACAAAGCACTCTGCCTTCAGGATTGTCAAGGCCTGCCATAGGAGTGACTTATAG